>NW_027466450.1:4120000-4457500 GCF_050575085.1 Anarhichas minor
AAATATATTGATTAGAGCAGCTTCAGGAGCAGACAGATAAATGCCATATTAATTGAGCAGCGTGCTATGATGAGTTTCTAACTGTGAATCTGAATACTGAACACTTTCTAAATAATTCATTCCCAATTAACTCTGCTGCTAACCCCTATTATTCATCTTTGTGTCTCTCAGGTAATGTAGCGCTTCATCCTACGCAAGTAGTTACTGAGCCGTATGCTCATGCATAACGATGCAAAACACATTTAGAAATAAATATTGTTGAAATGAAACATCAGTTATGATTTAAACCTATTAATACAGTGGTGATCTGTGATCCATTACTGTAACTACTTAGCAACTGTTGTATACCTCACTGTAAAGTGTTAATGGAGATAAAAACAGCAGCAGTTTGTTCCTCAGGGTCAGAAACTGCTGATGTGTTTAAGAAACCGGCAGCGGAGGTGTTGGTATACAGTTGAAATGGGACAGAGCTCATTAGTGCTCCAAAAGGAATTATGTAACTCTGTAATCTCATACCGTTGAATTAAGCGGTAAAGAAAAGACTTCCCATTTTATATTCTGCTCTCTTCAGCTCTGTTAGCCGGTAGCTACTTACAGGGAATGAGCTTCCACATAACGACGGTTTGTATTACAGAGCCGCAGAAAAAAGCTAATTGGGCTATCGGGCTCTGTAATTTAAAGCTCCCAGAGGTTTGTCAGGAAGATGAGCTTCTACGCTTCCTGCACAATTAACATTTTGACATCTCTCTGGCTGAGACCTAATGTGAAGTAGATGTGATGCTGGCAGCTGATCCCACCTCATCATCAGATCTCATTTTCCTTTGTTGGACTTGTTTGAATCTGGAGTGCTTTTATCAACAAGGACTAAGCAGGCTCTTTCTCTTGACCCTGCAGGATATACTGTATATCATAGACTTTTTCACAGAGATGACCTCACATGAAAGAAAAGGCTTGAGTTTTGTTTAACCAGAGTTCACACTGCTCTGAGTGTCCTCCTATGTCCCTTGTCGTCTTGGTTACTTTGGAGAAGGAAGAAGTCCTAAAGAAGCAGTTCAAGACGATTAAAAGTAAACAAGGACTAAGGTCTGCCTTGCACGTTATTGTGTTATTGTTTACATATTTCTTGTTCAGTAGATAAAACAAAATGAATATAGACAGCTTGGAAAACCCAACAATAAATGTTTATCAAAGACAAAAATTACATTAACGTTTTCACAAAAAGAAAGTTTGAAAGTTAGCATTTTGGTGTTCTGCCGCCACTAGTTGAATTGTCTGTCATCTAGGTCACAAGTGCTGCAATAAAGGTCAAAGGCTCTTGCAACACAAGTTGAATTGTATTTCTGTACTATTTGATATCCACTGGAGGCTAGTGTGGCACAATCGTTTTATTATTAGATATTTAGAATGGAGTTTAGGGCCCTTTTCTTTCCCAGAAAGAGAGATATTTTTTAAATACTCCTGGGATTTAGTTATCATGGATTTTATATCTCATCCTCCTGCCTTTATTTTTTTTCTGCATCCAAGTACTGGATTTGGCTGAACTGAAATTACATAACAGGACAGACTACCAGTTCCCCAATGGACATAAATATGAATAATATCCTGCATAAACATGTCTAATTGTTCTCTAACTCCGTAAAGGTGTCTACTGTAATGTGGGTTGCTGTATCTCTGTCTTAGTCATTGTAGATTTTGGTTATTTTACTTGTTTAGTGTTTGTTGTGGATGTGAATATGAATCTATGAGGTTATACTTTAAGTCAAATTGTTATTACAGGGCGGTTAGAAACTAAATGACTGCGACAGTTATGTGGTTGTTATGTTTGTCTTCAAATAGAAATATACTATAGCTGACAGGTGGCATAAGCATTAAAAAGTAAAACACACACAAGTGAAAGAAACAATGCTGTAACACTGGTTGCCTGCAGGTGGTGCTAGTATTAAAAACGGCAGCGTCTTTTACTTTGTGTACCTGTAGAAGGCTACAACAGTTTCAATATGTTTCTTCTGCTGCTGTTATGGTGTTCTGATGGTGGTATGATGGAATGACCCCTATGTGAGTGAATTAAAGTTATAATCCTTAAGATTTAAGTCTTGGTTCTTTGATGACAGCCATGGCGTTATTGGCTGTAACTGCAGTGTAGAGTGGTTGTCATTAGCTAGCTAGTGGGGCGCCACAGAGAGACTAACGTGCACTGAAATGCATGCCCGGCCGGCCCGGCTATGTCAACAAAGCACAACATTCTACACAACACAGAGGTCGACCGACTTCAGCTCAGGTCGACATTTCTCCACTATATCGTTACATTGCAGATATTTGTTTGCTGCTATGATTCCCGTATATACAACCTTTCAAAATAATGTACAATTATCTGCTGAAAAGACAAATGCTACACATTTGTAAACAAATATTTGAAGAACTGGTCGCACTTTGGGCCACAGTGATAAATAAACCGCGTTTCCTCGGGCTGTTTCACAATAAAAGCCATTCCGTCAGTTGCATGCTTTTATTGTGAAGCAGCAGTAGAAAATATTAACTTTGCATTAGCAGTTACTTTACACAGCTCTAACACGGTGTTAAGAGAGTGAACAGCAAACAGTAAGGATGATATCCATGAGATAAAAATATGAGGATAACATGTGTGCATCGTTTCCTGTGAATCCCTCATGCATGTGAAGGCAACTTAAATCCAGAGCAGGAATGGTGGACTCCGCCACTAACTACAGTTTCATGAAAATCTTAAGGATTATAACTTCGTCTCATAAAGTGATTTGCATCTGAAGAAAAGAGACCAAGTAAATCATTGTTTGTGGTAGCACCTCCCAGCCAATCACAAACAAGTAGCTCCTATTGGCTGTGGTGTAACTTCTTGTATGTTGTTTACATGAAATAGCTGCCTTTTGTCACAGAACTCATCATTTTTCTTGCGCATTGTAGCCCAAACTATTGTTCACTTTGGAGGAGACACAAACACACACGCAAACACACACACACACACACTCACACTCACCTGTAATTCGTTTTCCATTAATTTCTCTGCCTCCCTTTCTCCCTCCATTAGGAAGCAGACGTTGAAGTTTTCCCATTAGACAGCTAAATGTGATTCACTCAGTATGTGGGTTTGCTCCGTACAATCCATGCTGTGTGAGCCGACTGCTAAAACCTCAAAACCTGTGTGTGCGTGTGTGTTTGTATTAGATGACTTGCGGGATTTTGGTCCAGACAGCTTTTATTAAAGTGACAGAAAAGCCATGATGAGGAATGGTGGGAAGGGGATGTGAGATGTGCTCTCAGTATCAGGTTCAATCCCCAACATGCGGCTGAAGGAGGCTTGAACACTCCTCTCTTGAAGATCCTGAACAGAGGACACATTCACACTGGGGTTCATAACATCCTGGGGCCAAGGTTGAACACCCTTCCCCCTACTTTAACCCCTTCCTCACACATTTCCTCTTTCCTCTCCTTTTTTACTGCTTCCTGACCCCATCCCTTCATCCTCTTTCCTCAAATAATCCTGTTTGCTCATCACAATTCCCCTCACATTTGTCTTTTAGGCCTATCACTCAAGTGTGCCCTCCAGCTCTGCAGCCACCACTGACAAATATTTCAGTTCTCCTTGAATGCTGCTATTTTATGGTTGCAATGTATTTTCTCTGTCTGAGTGATCTGCTCACGGTTGAAGTTTACTTAAAATGGTAAGTGTGATCTATGGGAACTGTTTTGAAACAAAACGTTTCAAAATAGTTTCACTCCCTCCATTTTTAACAAATACAACAGCCACAGTAAAAGAAGAAGAAGCAAAAAAAACAATACTGGATTGAGAAGAATGAATGTGTGTTAAACAAATTCATTTTTCCAAACCAGCTGGAAAAAAGAGGATCTTTTGTGATTTATTCCGCGTGCATGTGGTTTGTCCAAAAGATCCAGATCCCCCCTAGAGTCTGGTTCAGATGAAAAGTTAAGCAATATTTTTAAGCCTGTTCTTGTGCTGTTTGCAATGAAAAAAAGAGGCAAAAAGGTCAGCCCAGGACAATGCTTTCAAACATTGCTTAACATCTTGGATGCAGCTCTTGTCATTGTATTAGTTGCTTTTTTCTTCTTTTCTTCCATCCCCAGGGTCAGGACAGTACGCATATGGAGACGATGAGGACTGGCATTCTCGTAGATATAAAGGTGACTACATGCTCAGTTGGACATGGCCAATACACATTCATTCTGAAATGCGACTCACATTTCAATTTAGGGACTGCTTATTTTGAGATCCGAGTAAATATGGTTTCCTGAATTGTTATGAATAAAGTCCCAGTGAAACGGCAGTTAGCATCATTATCTAATATCTAGATGTTTCAGAGCGATACAGACTATATTGCTGGGGTTTAGCGCCAGAGGGATTTAGATAGAATCCTTCAGATTTGATTGGCATAGCAAATACAGCACAATAGGAAGCTAGAGGACTGTTAGCTTGCATCCTCTGCAGGGTTGTAAGATCAGAAACAGAAGAGCAAAAAACGAATAAATAAGTAAGAGCAAAACCATAAACAAAGTTTTTGCCGCCTGAGGTCCAAACACCCCCCCTTGAACCTATGATACTGCTCTGCTAGCTGCTACAGTGTGTAGGTAGTTGCCCCAAATCACAGAGTTCAAGATGTGTCATCAATAATATTTTAGCGCTTTACGGGGAGAGAAAATTAAGGTATTTTTACACAATAGCCTACTTTTTTATCTGGAGTATAAAAAATATAACTGAACAATTAACACAAGGACACATCGTTAGAATTAGAAATAAGTATTTTTGTTATTTCACTGTGTCTTTAAAGAGACATAACTCAACAGTTAGTCCAGCCTTTTTTATGAACTGACTCAGTTACGTCAAAGTAGCTTCCAGCTTTAGATTCGGGGTCAGTTAGACACGGAACATTGTTGTCCAGGCCAAACCAAACTGCGTAAAAGCTCAAATGTAGTATTACTTTCTCTTACTCAAGGGTTGTGGAAACTTTGCCAACACACACACACACACACATACAGAGAGAGAGAGAGAGGCAGCCAGGGAGGCTCGCTGTGTTATGAATACTCATTTTTATTCCAACTGGAAATTAGCCTAAACTAGTGTGTTCTCTCTCCAAGTGTGTGCATACATGTGTGTTGATGTGAGGGCTTGTCCTTAGCCAGAAGGAAATAAATTGCAGATTTTGATTTCACTGTATTGAAATAAGAACTTTGTGGCCCCTCATACTTGGCATATAACAAGGATTATTTTACATAAGCGTTGTTGAGGTGTCCACCATGAGACGAGCAAAGTTGAAGGCAAATTCGATTGTTCTCATAAGTATTAAAGGACGGGTCTTCATATTTACCATACAGACACCACATTTGAATCGAACTCCTAAATGAACTATTCCAATTAGGACGTTATTGTTCTGGAGTAAAACTGATACATCTGCGGTCAGCGTAATAAATGTCATGTTTTTGACGGACTAAATCCAGGGATAGCACAACAAACAGCTGATATCTGTAGTGTGATAAGTATCAAAACTGAGCTAAACTCTCAACACAACTATCTATGTGGAAGGTTTCTCACTCTATCTCACACAAACTTTTAAACCTAAGTGCTTTCTTCACATCATTATATGTCTTTCCCTCAAGTGAGACTATCTTCTCTGCCTCACGAGACACTGTTGGATTACGGGAAGTTACAGATAAGGTAAAAAGAAATCCTCCGTATCAGTCTGAACTCAAATGATGGGAGGGTTTTTTCACATTTTCACACTAATAAAGGAAGTCTTTCTTGGCTTTTACAGTCTTCAGGTAAGTGCTTATTATCGAACACTGATAATCTCTCACTCCAAGGATTTACCATAAACAACAAACAAATAATTGCCATGATGCTGTGAAGGAAAGGTCATTGCGGCTGTCTTCCCTCCGTTTTTAGGGACCCCGTGGTGTGCGCCCATTAAGGTGAAACATGGGGACGTGAGCTGTCGTACACCCAGAGGAGAGCACTACAGGAACGTGATGGGGACGCGTTGCAAAATCCGCTGCAAGCAGGGATACGAGTCCCAGAGCTCAGAGGTGGTGTGTATGGCCAGCAAGCACTGGTCCTCTAACTACGCCTGCCGAGGTAAAAAAATGGACATACTCATGCATATATACACTCATGCATGTACCTAACCTTACATACTAGGTTTTGGGATTCCTGATAGTGATTCTTAAATTGTTTAGCAAAGTTCATTCTTGGTCGTGGAGATAGCAGTCCACTTGCTAATTCTTTCTACAGCCTTGAACCACATCTGACTGTCTTCATTAGGGGAGTGTGTTTTTTTTCTAATTAAAAGATTTAATCAAAGAAGACCAATGGTGATAGTTGATGAGTTGAAATAAAAGACCAAGATGGGCCAGTTTACTGTATTATTAAATAGATGCATCAGCCTGAATGTGTTGCATTTACCTGAACCAAATTGAACTGAGCAAACCATCCCTTACCCCAAAGCCCTTTAACACGGAGCTCTTTCTCTGACAGAGATCCGCTGTCCCAAGCTGAACATGCCGGATAATGGCGGCTACAAGTGTTCGGACGGCTCCTACTTCAACTCTCGCTGTGAGTTCTTCTGCTCGCCTGGATTCAGTCTGAAGGGACACAAGACGGCAACGTGCCAGTACAGCAAGGCGTGGAGTGCTGGACTCCCCACTTGTGTCGGTAAGACTGTGTGTGTTGTGAATTTGTGCATTATTTCATCTCCCACAGAGAACTGGAGCCTGCAGACCACTGAGCCGCAAAAACATATGTAACAGGTAATTATTTGCTTTAGGCATAATGTGAGCTGCAGTCTACAGTGTATTCCTCATAATATAAGGTTATATGATTGATGTTTGGGGGGAAAAAAACCAACCATCAAGACATGTACATGTACTCAGACACAAAAAAACATATGGTTTGTCTCTCATCACCAGAAAATTATAAATATTTTTCATGCTTTTGCAGCTGCAGTCTGAGCCTGAAAATGACTGTGTTTCTCATGGAAAGCTGGGCTTTAAGGCCGGCACCTACTGTAGGTGATTGTATAAATGGCTGAATGGTCTTGTGACCTCGGTAACAGTGGACAATCACACTGAACTACAGCCATCACAACCATACCAATGTTGTCTGTGAAGCGATATCAAGTCTCTTAAGAGTAATGATTCACTTCCCTTGTTTTGACTTAAATCTTTGGCCAGATCACTTCTAATACTTCAAAACCTTTCGCAGAAAGCGGTCTCTAATCATAAGACATTTGATGCTTGTGTAGAATGAAAAGTACCTGTGTTTTGTTGAAAAATGGTGCTACAGGAATGCAGCGTGTTGGGAGCTGCTGTTTTTGTTTTAGCAGCGAAGACGAGGTGGTCATTTTCTTGTTCATAATAAATGTTTGTAAAAGGCTCAACCTGTCTAATAATAGCTCAAGGAACAGCAGGCCTCTCAAGCTTTGGATTTCTTTGCGTGTTGAAACGATGTGCATGGTTGTGTTTATCGGTTCTAATGTAAGCTGCAATAGTTAGCATGGCCGGCTCATTGGCCCACAGTAGCAAACCAGCATTACTTCCAAGGCAAAGGTAGTGACAGGTTACAGGACTAACAACAACATTGCACTGGATACATTATGTTTGACAAACTCACATGTTATTCCTCACCCTTAAAGTCTCATCTCTACTACTGTTAAAAATGAATTAAGCTAAAATATATAAGCTAAGCAGACAAACATGGTAATGTTGGAACAAAAGGAATGACAGATTTTTCTGTATCATAGTTATAATACCAGGTGTAACAGCTCTACACTGCAGTACACAGATTAATCTGTTTCTCTTGATGTCTTATACGTGGATAACCGACTGGGGAGGATGGGGACTTTTTGTCTGGGACTTATTAGCTTTAGCTCAGTCTTTTAGCATTATATCATGTAATTGCCACCATGTGTATATTTAAGACACGCATTTTTATAATTAGTCAGCTGGAAACAAGTCAGCCGCTAACCGCTTTTTCAACCAACACATAAGGTTACCTTATTTGCCACCATAATCATTGTAAACTGTAGTGCAGGATAGGAAAGAAATAACAGTCAACTGCTACTCTTCCTGCTCTGGCCAATAGAGTTCACATTTCCTATTCTTCATTTGGGGCCTGTGTAGTAAAATACACATTTAAATGCGATATTTTGTTCTCTGTTTGTTCAAGAATTCTTTCTCTCTCTCTCTGTAGATATGGATTCTCCAAAGATGAAGTGTCCTAATCTGAAGGATAAGTGGGCAGAACCAGGAAAACTGACAGCGAGGGTGACCTGGGACACACCGGAGGGTGTAGACACTGCAGATGGCATTCTCACAGAGTCAGTCTCATCTCCACCACCCTTTTAAGCTTTTTGCTTCAATGTACCCAGTCTGTTGTATTCCTGCTGGTTATTATCCCACTCTGAACAGGGAGATCACAGTGAAAGATTAAAACAAAGCCTGTCTTTTGCAGTGTTATCCTGAAAGGGAAACCTTCAAAATCAGACTTCCCAGAGGGGCTCCATAAGATGTCCTACACTGTGTCTGACCGTGCAGGGAACAAAGGATCCTGTCGCTTCACTGTCAGAGTGCGAGGTGAGCTAATAAAAGCTTTTTGATGATTTTGTAGAGGAGGATTTTCGGTAACACTGTATTTTATAGGGTTATTATCAGGAAGCCTGCCAGAAAGTCCTCTGTAACTTGGTACTAAAAATGGGAAAAAATAGAGGCTGTAAAGCTTCTAATTATATCAAATTCATGTCTTCTTGTCAGTGCACAGCAGATCGAGTCTATGCAAAAATGTAATAATTGTTTGCAGGCAATAGTACAATTCACCATATATGGAGAATAAAAGGAGCTAAATGAGTTTTGGAAATTCCTATAATTTCCCAAACAATCAAAACCAATTACTTTTTTTCAGGGAACTCACTTCTTTTGAGCCTAACTGAAATCTGTTTTAGCATGGCTAAAAACTAATTAAATTCTTCCAACCAAAAATACCTACATTTCTTGGAATATGTAGACATGTAACCACTAAGAAAGACAAACTTCCCCTGTCCTTTTTTATTTACTTTAGTGCCACCTCGCTGCCTGTCAGGTCTGCTGACATTTTGTGTCTAAAGCGCCTCTCTTTCTGTGCAGTGCGCCGCTGCAGCTCACTGTTTCCCCCAGACAACGGTTATATGAAGTGTGACAGTGACGGAGACAACTACGGTACCACTTGTGTGTTCACTTGCACCGGTGGCTACGAGCTTCGGGGCAGCGCTGCCAGAGTGTGTCAGTACGGACTCACCTGGTCTGGCACAGATACCAACTGTGCAGGTACGTGCTTCTTGCAGACACACACACACAACAATCTTTTATTTACAGTTTTTAAAAATGAACAAAACAAAAAAGACACAATAAGAGAATCAGTTAAGAAATAATGAATTGTTGCAATATGATTCAACACTAACATTATGTTTTCAGTTTCACTTTGTTTTATGGACCTAAGACATTTCTAAAGTTTTTGTTTGTAGTTTTAGTCTGATTTCCACGCATTCATACATTTACTTCAAGCTGCTGACACCATTCCCTCGTGGGAGCTGCATCCTTGCTGTGAACAAAAGAACATTTGACAAATCGTGTTCATGCCTACAGTCTTCAGGGATTACTCCCAGTAATGCAGCATCGGGATTAATTGGGAAAGATCCAAAACATTTTTAATTAGAATTTATTTTTACGGCTCTGTTTGAGATTAAACCACATCTGTTCATAATTTTACATTTTTATTCCTTCTTTGCATCACTCGCAGGACATTGTCCATACAGTGTTGCAAGATTGGGATATCGTTTTAGGACTAGCATTCACCAACAGAACATAATAGTTAGGCTCTGAGTAGACAAAAAAAGCAACCCAGTTTGACAGAGAGAATCAAAAATTGGCCTACATTTTATGTTGATTGAGATACTTGTTGTGAGTCAATTCTGGCAACAGTTTCCATGTCTCATTCTGCGAGCTCTGAATGAATTTCATTTATTTTTAATGTGGGCTGTCTAGTGTCAGTCAACACAACAGCCTTGTACTACCTGTGCTAAACTGGTTCCATGTGAAAGGAGAAAAGGGCCCACCTGCGCCATCCATCGATTCAAATAATCACTTCTGGACGCCTGTCTATTGAATTGAATGTGAGGAAAAGTAGCAGATGGGAGCGACTGTGTTGCAACAAACCTTCAGTAATTTATTCTCAATGTTGCAGCTTTACTTTCGATGATGACATGTGCTCAACAGACCGAAAGAATCAAATCGCGTAGCATCTCGCTGTGTTGTATTAAATCTTGTATTCTTGTCCCGTGCGTCACATCTTCTCATATCACTTAATTGTACATTCAATGTCATCACAGCCATGAACATTAACGTGGGAGTGCGTACAGCTGCCGCACTGCTGGACCAGTTCTATGAGAAACGACGGCTCCTCATTATCTCGGCTCCGACTGCTGCCAATCATAATTACCGCTACCAGATGACATACTTACAGGTGAGGCACAACTCACAGCGAGAACACGAGTTGTATGTGGGGTAACCGAGATGGAGGGAAGAGGAGATGGAAGTCAAAGCTGCAGTGATTTGTGTGTATATTGCTGCTTGGTAAGAGAACCACAGTGTGTTTGATTTTCCTTCTCGCTTTGCTGCGTAAGTGGGACAAAGCAGAGAGACAAATAGATAGGAAGGGAGGATGGGGTGGGGTGTGTGTGTGTGTGTGTGTGTGTGGGGAGGGGGGGGGGGGGGGGGGGGTCCAGAAAATGTCGAGGCGATGATTAAATGATACTGACACCGGCTTTGATAAGGTTTATTCTGGGGCTGGATGTTTCCACGGCTCGTCGGAAACCGTTAGCTCCGTCGACAGACGCCTGACCTTTCAAAGTGACGGGATATCAGCTGAAAGACAAGGCCGTGTTAAAAGTTTGTGAACAACCTGAGTGATCAGTCCTGGAATCTGTCTGGTTGGGAGTTGTTTGTGCTATTCAGAGCAGAATTGATTAGCTGATTCATTGATATGTCGATCAAGAAGTGAGGATTTGCTGCCTTTCTCTGTTTTATATCTTTGGGTTTTGGACAAAACAAGAACTTTTCCTAATCATTTTTATTAGTTCAATTACCTGTTTAGAAGTTCTTCAGATTGTATGCACTCCTTTTACCTTATTATACAATCCAGAATCTGTGAATATGCAACTAATGTTCATTTCCAAGCATCTAACTGCCGTTTAAACTCCCCTTTTTCGGCAGATGAATGTGAAAACAGCATTCTAGGTTCAAACTCTGCACATACATTTTTCTGCACAGTGAAGGCCGAACAAAGAGTAAACAAAAAAAACCTCAGTTCTGAGTGCACTTAAATTAATCATGAAAATATTCGTTAGTTGCAGCCCTGGTGTTATTGATGATAACTTCAGTTCTGCAGAGTTATATGTATATCCTCTGTGTTCATATCCTTCTTTTGCCTGCATAGAAATCAATAACAAAGCTATAAAAATGCAAAAACGTATCGGTTTTTCTCTGTATCTTCATCTCAGCACGCTCAGTGTGGACTGGACCTGAGGCACGTCACAGTAATTGAGCTGGTTGGGACTTACCCAGCACAGATTGGCCGAATTCGACACAGGCTGCTCCCTCCAGCACTGGCCCTGCAGTTCAGGTAAACACACACACACATTATCAGCAAAATGCAGCATATAAAATAAAAGTACTCACTGTCCAGTAAAATGGTCCCTGTCAGTGTTTTATATATGAAATGTTTTTGGCTTAATAATACTGCTGCATTAATGTGTACGTTGCATTTTAATGCAGTTAAAGGTTGAGCTAATGTTAACTCATTTATATGCTGATGGGAGTTTAATTTGCAGCAATATTATTCTATTCTATTCTATAAGATCATCATATGTTTGTAGCATCGCTGTCCTGTGAGAACCACATTTGTGGCGATGCGTTTTCCAGCTGATCCAAAAGGCTTTTTAAGAATAGTTTATTCAGCCTAACAAGTAGGACGATTTCCTCAACACATAAAGGAACACTGCATCCTTCAGTTTATCTCAAACATTCAACACCAACACATCTGGAGATACGTGGTTTTCACTGGACAGTAAGTGGAGGAAAATTTGCAATCTGCGAGGCATTAAGCTGTCAGACGAGGAGTATATTTACCTCTGCGATGTAGTGGAGTAGAAGTATTTACTTGAGTAAATGTACTTAGTTACTTTCAACCACTGCTGCTCACTGAGCTGATGTGCGTTTCCTAGGTTACTGCTTCAGATTCCTCAAAGGTCTTTCCAAATGGTGCTGGTAGACAAGCAGGGCATGGACAAGCAACGCTACCCGTTCCCGATTACAGCAGCTGAATTATTCACCACCATCGACACCTTCCCCCTCCGCAAGGACGAGATGGTGCTACAGCAGGAAGCGGGCCAGAACTGCCAATCATAAAACACGGACTGTCAGCCATCTTTGATCCTTCTCCTCCTCAGTCACAGCAGACAGATCTCCTTGTTTTATCCTCTCATGTCACACACGCCTACCCGAACTCATCCAGTCCTGTTTCCAGAAGGTTTGAGTGTGTGTTTGTGTGTGTGTGTGTTGATCTGAAGCATTACTGAAAGAGGTCACTAAATGGAAAGGGTCACACAGTACATTGCAATCATATTGATTCCTGTGTCTTTTATATCTTTATGTTTTATTATTATTAATATTGTCAAAGCAGAATATGTTTTACTATTTTGTACAAAAAGTCTTTTTACTTCATGAACAGGCGTGTCTACTCTTCCCGTGTCTAATATTTATACCTCACATCTTTTAATAATGATATACACTCTTTGGAATAATGTGTGTGTTTTATGTATACAGGACAGTGATGCTCTGAATAAATATGTCTATCTTTAAGGATGTGATCTTCAGTGTGTCACTGTGAGTGCAAGAGACATGCATGGTCCTCTGAGGACAAGTTAAAAGAGAAATTGAAGAAGGGTGAAAGGAAAATCAGGTGTTTGCAATCTGTGCAATCTCACTGCTAGATACCACGAAATCCTACACACCCCTCCTTTAAATCTTGTTCTTGTCCAAACAACTATTTTCTAGAATCATGCCTCATTGTTGGTTTTTAAAGCAATCGTTCAACATTTTGAGAAATACTCTTATTGTTTTTTTTTGCAAAAAGTTAGATTCTCATGTCTGAAGGGTAAATATAACGCTATAGCCAGCAGCTAGCTTAGCATAAAGGCTGACCTGGCTCTATTCAAAGGTAACAAAATCAGCCTACAAGCACCTCTAAAGGTGTGTTCAGACTGAAAGCAAGTTTTCCAGATCAAATAGCCAATATATTAACTGTACAGACTCACTGGAAACCCTGGTTGTTTTTGTACATTTTTTCCAGACTTTTCAAACTTGTTTCACTGGCAGATATTTTCTATTGCAACACCAAAAAGATAGTGGACATTTTGGGATGTTCTCAATAAGCACTGCTGCTCTTCAGCAAAAAAAAGCCTTGAAATCTGACCTTGTTATGCATTCATTTACAGGTTTCTCCTGATTGGATAATTGGAACGACAGGTCGAAGATAATGAGTGTCATTCAGAAAGCACTTGTCCAAACCCCCAATACCAAAAAAACATTTGCAGAATATAAAAGTAGACACAGTTATTGAAATAAAACAAAAGTGTCTGAAATCAATTTCCTCATTCAGGCCTGGGTGTAGTGTTGCTTCATATTTGGAGGGATTTGATAAAAATTCTACTTTTTTATTGGATGTTTTTTCTCAGAGAGTTGTTTAAATATATTGTATGTCCTACACCACTACATTTATACTTTTGTGGCTCTTTGGATAAAATAGTACTTTATTTTTATTTTTCTGGCTGTACACAAAGACAGCACTTAATAACTCATCCAAATAGTTTGATATAGGATATATTCTCAGACAGAAAAGCAAACAGTCTATGGAAAGATGGGTTTATTTCAAAATGACAGATTTGCGACAAAATAGGTTTGAATACAGTGAATACAGAGTTTGATGCTTGCAAACCAGACAACAGAGATAGTACATGCTGTAAATCAAGAGTTTCTTCAGTAATCGGGTATTGCACGAGCCTCTCATCTAAAGTATGTTGTACAGTAAACACCATGTATTATTACTATAATTGTGCAGTGTGAAACCGTTGCGCTTAGGGACTTCAGAGCAGAGGACAAGCGGCGCAACAAAATTGGCATTCGACATGAGAAATGGTTGTTCGAGGTTTAACTTTTGAATGGTTATTGTGAAATTTGTGATATATCGCAGGAGGGTGGATGGCAGAGCCCCGGGCAACAGGGACAAGGTGACTGCCACTGCGTCATTATTAGGCTCCCCCTGAGATGAAGGCAGCTCGCCTCAGTGCTGACTCACTCTATAACACACGGCCTCTGTCTCAGGGTTCCTGCACTTTCTCTTCTGAGTGTAAAATTATATATTTATCAGTGCATTACATACCTTTCTTTTGTTCTTCTACCTCTGTTTTCTCTAATGCCATGCAGTTTCTATTATCACACTGATACAGTGTTATGATAATTTACATTGAAGTTAATTATTGTGTAATCTTTCTAGATTCTTTTTTTCTGACAACCAGAGGTGGAAAGTAAGCACTCCTTGTTCCTGCAAGTACATTTTTCAACACCGTCAAGCGAGTCGATTATTGGTCAACAGAAAATAATTTGCCAAAAATTTTGCTTTCAATTAACTGGTCGTCATTTATCAAGCCACGAGCCTAAGGGTCCACCGCTATAGCCATGCTAGCAGCTCTGTGAGGCAGAGCATAAGCACAGTGGAGCTTTGAGCTAATTGCTAACATCAGCATGCTAACATGCTCACAAAAACAATGCAATGATGTTTAACAGGTATAATGTTTACCATGTTAACCAACTTTGTTGAGCCTGTTAGCGTGCTAGTATTTGCCAATTAGCACTAAACACAAACATTGTCATTAGTTTTGACTTGATAAAAACTCGGAAGACACATCAGTTATTAGCCTACAATTCACTTGTACAAAATTTCATTATTTCAATCTATTAAAGTCGTTGAGATATTTTACTCAAAACCACTAATATCAACCTCATGGTGGCGCTAAAGTCATGTCCACTAAAATCATTAGCATTCATTGACTGGGAACCTTAAATATCTGAACAAAATATAATAACAATCCCTCAAATCGTTGTTGACTGACCATCAATAAAGTCGCTAGCGTGGCTAAAAATGCTCCACATTTGATTGTTCCAGCTCCTCAAATGTGAGGATTTGTTATCTTGTGCTGTTTCATTTCATTGTAAATTGAGTGTCTTTAGGTTGGAAACTGTTGGACAAGACAAACTTTTGAAATTTGAAGACGTCATAGTTGATGGCCACTTTTCACACATTTTCTGGCATTTTTCAAAACGACTAATTGAGTGATTGAAATCCACAAATCATCCACAAAGTTAGCTGCAGTCCTTGTTTTTTAGTATATTCTAAAATCAGTATTTATACTTTCACCTCACGTACAATATCAGAGCAGCCTGTAGGAGGATACTCCATTATTAATAATATTTTCCCTCATAAAGTGATCGAAAAGAACGCTTATAAATAAAACATGGTCACTACTTTGGAGAGGGCAGTGAAGATTAACAGAGATGAGAAGTTCTTCAAAAGTGCTACTATTGTAATTTCAACTTAGTTGTTTTCCTCGGTAATAATTAAGTCAACTACTTGAGTAAGACAGTAGCACCAGAACTCGTCACTCTCCACCTCTGTTTATAAGGGAATGACTCTCAGTATCATCATGCGAACCAGGATGCAGCTGGTTGCTTATAAAGGGAATGTCTAAGTCTCTACATCGTTGAGCAGAGCCGGGTCTAACGCCTTACAAAAGATCTCCGTCAGCTGTAACTACATGCAGATATGACTCTGGTTCATGAAGCACCGAGACGAGGACGGACATATCAGGAGTCACACCGTGTGCTTATTCGACTAGGTAAGTTACATAGAACATGTTTTTCATATACAATGGTAAACAGTAGTGCTTTGTCAAAGACTAGATGCTTCGGACGGCGGGGGAGGCTGTGGGGGGGGACACATGTGGATGTAAGGCTTGACTGGCTGCACAGGGCCTCTCATGGGCAAAGAATTAGGAACACGGACGGTTTCTATTCCCTCATGAGCATTTGAGTCCTGGACACTTTTTTTTTTTTCTCAACCGTTCCACTTTCATCTCCAGCTCTCTCCTTCTGCCTTCACGTCACATCTTTCTCTCTCTTTGATTCTTCTTTCATCCTCACTTGTCTGTAATTCGGTCCAGTTTATGTGTTGCACTTGCGCATGCTGGATCGTAGCATCAGAGTACACTCATGAGGGACTTCTGGGTTTTCAATCATGCGTTGCCACAGCTGCTGTTCCTCCCCGTTTGAGTCCATCCAGTCTACCTCATTACCATAGCTTTTGCCTTGAGGGGAAGAGAGACAAAGACATAAATATTTGTTTTCCTTTGTTTGAACTAGTAGCGAGCCCTGAGGAAATGAATGCCCGCTCAACACTTTTGGATATTAGATGAAGGGATATCTGAATTTAACTTTATAACGATACATTAACAAATGAAGTTTTCATGTTGTGCCATGCAAACAACCGACGTGGGCTTACTATACATAGATCCAGAATATGTGGTTCCTTTAAAAATGCACACAATTTTAATAACCATTCCAATTGTTCATCATCGATAAGCCAGAATATTTCAGGGTTTTGTCAGGCTACTTCATGGAAAATAGACACACGAAAATCATCATAGTGTGTAAAATACAAAAGAAAATGGGCCTCACTTTACATTTCTCCCAAATCACACAGCTCACACAATTTGTTTTTCAATCTGCAAACATCAATAGCGAGTGGTAGAATACCGGTCATTCAAGTGAGACTTCACTTATGCCTCAGGACTTTTGTTTGGTATGCATACATGTCCTTCATTTAGGTTCCTTACAATAGGTTTTAAGCCACTTTTCTTTAAATCTGATTAAAAGCTTATTTTTGTGGAGTAAACATTACAGCACAGATTATTCATGCAGATAAGCCTCAGCCTCCTCAAAGTTTCAGTAAAGTCTTTGAGCAAATGGAGAACTGTGCAAAGTTTCAGAGGCTTTAATCACATTATTCTAAATTCAGTGCAAGACTTTGAGCTTATAATATCTTGTGCAGTAAAGCTTTCACACACCTGTGCCAGCTCCGAGCCTGACTCCTCCCAGGAAGACATTGCTGTTCAGAGCTTCTTTGTCCCACACGGTGAGCTCCAGGCAGACGTTGTTGAGGTCTCCTGGCTGCAGGCCGCAGTAGGTGAAGGTGTGGTTCCACTGCGGGTTCACAGTGCGTCGCTCCACCACCGTCTTGTGCTTGGTTGACTTGTTGCTGTCAGGGAGGAGATATCTGAGAAAAAGAATACAACTTTACTTTACAATACTCTTATTTGCCAAGAATCGTGGCTTTAAAAGTGAGTAGATTTGACTAATTTTACAAATGTGCCCCCCTTCTATAAAACTGGTCACCAGACTCCCATTCAAAAGTTTCCAACCCCCTGAAGAGAGTGTCTCACCCTTTCACAAAAGCATCTGACGTGCCTCCAGACTTGACTGCAGTTAGATTTTTGGCTCCTTTGACCAGCAGCTCCACCATGCCCCCTTTAGGCAGAGTGAAGCTGCTCGTCTTCTTGCTTTTCAGGAAGCCCTTCTTCACTGAGAGAGGAGGGAAGCAGACACACAGAAAGCACAAACAATCTTCATTTCGAAAGGTTTCGGTTTATTTACGTATTGCGTATTATTTACCTTGAGAAACAAAACAAGTTTGTAGTAAAATGCTTTAAATGACGAGGAAAACGCATGCCCCACAGACACACACATGCACTTTGTGCGTACATAGGCAAAGCACAAACGCAGGACATGTATACTTATATAATCATCACATGGGTTTAACACAGAAAGTGTAACCTATATTTAGGTTTCAACAAACCACAAATGTATGAATAAGTTAGATAGAAATTCAACCCACAGACACATAATCAAAACGGTCTATTTCTTTTACATCTCGGCCTCACTCTCACAGGAACAATAATTAGAGACGGGGAATAAAATTATGATAAATTCTTACATTAAATTGTGTGGAAACATATTTTATAGTTTGGATGGGTAAGGGAAGTGCTTCATTTTAGATATAGCTCTAAGTTGGAAAAGAAATTATATATTCAACCCTGTTACCAAGCAGCATTCCACTGGCCGGTCACTCATTATTATGAACTCACGCTGTGCAGCCAAAGATTGATCAAACCCACAAAAACCAAATATGTCACAGTGAGATTTGGGGAAACATGATATATAATATAATATATATTGGCCATCGCACTTATGAATGTACCTTGTACTTGGTCCAGCGGCAGCGTGAGGTTTTTCTCTGCAGGTATGTACTTCAGCACGACAGTCAGTTCTCCTTTATACTGCATTGAGGAGTCTATATTGCCCTCCGCCTACACAAACATAGTCCACGTCATTAACAATCCTCTCAACCACTTGTCTTTGTGCCTGCTTCTATAACGTAGAAGGAAAAAACAACATGTGTGACAACGCTCTGATTGTGGTTTCTACCTTGGGCAGCAGAGCGTACCAGTCCTCTATTTGGGAATCAAACTCCCAGGAGTCAAAGGTCAGCTCCACCTCTCCCAGGAAGCTGTTCTGTCTAAACCGGTCGTGGTGCCACACCGAGACCTGCAGCGTTCGAGTCTCCAGCTGAGAGTGGCTGATCACGTACTGCACAACACAGCAAAAACACGAGCTTAATGACATAAAAGTTTGGAATTCTTGCAACTTAATATCACATTTCTAGTATATTGATTTTTTTTCAGCCACTGACCCTCAGATTCTCATTGAAAACAGGGTTAATGGTGTTGGCCTTGATGCCCGTCTTCCTCTTGCTCTGCCGTGATGTATCTGGCAGCAGGTACGTCTTCACATATCTGCCATGAAAAAAGACACAGCGACTCAGTCAGGCTCCACAGGAGGAGATGCACACTATTTGTTCTTGTTTAATCCAACAACGTGAAACATCACCTGCCCCTGAATTACTTGTATGCTAAACACATCTCGGACCAGTCACTACTTCGAAAATAAAAGTGAATTTTTTCAAGAAGACTAATGGTGTTGTTGAACTCTCACGTGTCCGTGCGTTGCCTCTTCTCGTCTCCCGTGGCCAGGTTGTGACACTCTTTCACCAGGACGTTGAGAGCACCGGTCTTGTAGCTGTAGCTGATGTTCAGCAGGATCTCGCCGCTCACCCGGGCGTTGCCATAGTCACCAGTCTCACTGTACATGCTCATCATGCTGTTTATACTACTCTGTTAGGCAAAGAACAAAGACAAGAGAGGTGGAGTTGTAGGAGGGGGAGAAGGTCAAGGAGTGTTGGAGAGGTGAGGACAGAACACGACACATGAGGTACGAAGCATTAAAGAGAAACGGGGGAAAGATAAAGAAAACAACGACATCTAAAGTATTACAGAACGCTGATGAAACAAGGTAGAAATTAAACAGTAGCAGCTCTTTATGAACTTCAGTCTGTGGCAGAGCATGGTGATGCTGAGGGTAAGACTCATGGAAACAGAATCACATTTTACGTTGCCACAACTGCAGCCCCACACGGTTGTATACTGTAGACTTCAAAGGATTCAGTGGCTGATGATGAATGCATATGAAAGAATGTGTAACAGAGAGGAAAACCTGACCACATTGTTTTATAAATGAACGAGTGAAAGGATGAGGTGGAAGTACATAAGTGGCACAGATTTCCATGTGGGATTTATGCTTTTTATAGTTTCTCTGTGTTATATGTTTCTCTCTTCTCCTTTTCTCTGAGAGAGTGACTTTGACCATTCCCTATCGAGCAACCTGCCAATCATTTCCTTGATTAACCTCTTGATTGTTTGGTCTTTGAAATGTCAGAAAATGGTGACAAAAACCTGTCACAGTTTTTAAAAGTTTAAGATAATGTCTTTAAAATTGCTTATTTGTTGGAAGAGTGGAAGTTGCCAGTCATGTGGTTTTATTATTACCTGTACCATCCAGACAGATTGACTGTCCGACATAGATTGCCAAATCAGAGATATTGAAAAGCACATTTTGCCTCCTCATGTTGTGTACCTGCAAAACCTATTTCATGGACAAAAGACTCCAATCATTACAAACCCAGCAGGGGATTTTTTTTCTGGCACACATGGCTGTTGTAGCTTTGGACGGGATTTAAATGGTATAATCCACTGATAATAATATTGCTGTCTGGAGAGCATCAGAATTGAGCCACACTGTGTTCCCTCACTTATATCCTGCTTGGAGCCAGTGTGATTAATGACCAACAGTTGAATGTCGGGAGCGTAGACTTAATGGAAAGAGATGTAGCTACCATCACATTTAAACAAACTCAGTATACATTAATGAATGCTCGAGATTTGTGATCTGATGCTTTTCTGCTGCATTTGACTGTTTTATCATAGAGTGGTGAATATAAATGCATGCACAGACGTGGAAAGGGAAGACTTACAGTCTCAGCATCTGAGTCGGGGATATTGAGGTACCCCCACCTTCTCTCTGAGCCAGGAGTGGAAGACTAGCAGCAGATTAATGTATGAGATAGAGAGGAAGGAGGGAAGGAAGGAAGGAAGGAAGGAAGAAAAAAGTGGAGAAGGAGATAGGTCTGTGATCTTTGATGTGCCAGTCATAGATGCAGGCCCGAGCACATACCCCCACCCCCCTGAGGAGGAGCTACAGAAACCCAGTCTACAGGAGCACAGCCAGAAACACATGGTTACCATGGTGATGATCAGATAAAACCAGAGATTACAACTCATCTGGAACCGCTGGACACAGACACACACACACACACAGACACACAGGGCAACAGTCAGAATGAGGAAGATGTGTAGTTCCTTTGTGATGTTTATGTCTATATTACCTTTTAATTAATTCTAGTCACAGTGTTGCAGCCCAAGTGATGAGAGAGACTGTTTGTCAACTGTTTGATGAATTGTCATTACATTTTGTACAGACATTAATGGTCCCCAGAGGATGAATCCTATTGACTTTTTATCCAGCTCCACCTGCAGGTTGATGTATGTGGTTTTAAGTGAAATGTCTCGACAACTATTGGATGGATTAAATTTGTCCACTACTTGTTTTGTGACCAAAGACCTACAAAACTAATAACATTCCCATTAGTCTCAGCTGTTATACCGACAGATGTTTCTATTATTTACTATTATTATTTTCCCATTTATATAAATGAGAGTAGTCTAAATAATAGAAATACCTGTATAATGCAATACAACTCAACAGCACCACAAACTGCATCCTCCATAATAACCATACAGATGGATCAACACCTCTCTTCAACAGTTATAACAAAAACTGAACATTATAACCTTTGCAAAGGTAGGATTAATTACAGACAGTTGGAGCTAGTGGTACTTAATAAACTGGCTAATATGGTGTACGCGTATTGCTCATTCGGATTCATCAGTAAAACTGAATAAATAGAATAACAATAAAGGTTTCTCTAAAGCTGGAAAAACACAATCTAACCGGTGATAGAAAGTGCAATATTAAATAAATGGCACAAATACTGTACTCCGTTGTGATATCATTATCTATCCAAAGCCCTCCATGAGGTGAATCATGTAACAGCAGGCTGAGTATATTAAAGCTTGATTCAACTATCTGCATAATGTCCCTCATCACCTCCTTCCTCTTCCATTCATACTGAAAACAGAAGCTCAGTGACGGCTCTTAGTCATTTATGAGATGAAATGATAAATGACAGACAGGCAGGACGTCTGTCTCGCCTGTTTTCCTGTGGAGTTCTCAAATTGAACACACACACACACACACACACACACACACACACACACACACACACACACACACACACACACACACACAGACTGAACAATGAGAATGGCATGAGTCAGGAAGTAAACCAATTATTTAGGCTATTTGAATAACTGGATTTTCTGCCAGACTTGGTACTTTATAAACCAAGTGACCAAGTCAACTGTGCTCAAGGCCCAATTGTAAATATGGGAAATCAAGATTTGAGATATGTGATAATATGCAACAGCATTGACACACAGAGACACATATCTAAAAACTTGGGCACGTAAAACTATCAGCATAGCTAGATACCACTAGGGGGTAAATGAGGTAATATCCAGGTTAATCTACCTAATAATATACCAAAAAAACAACTACATACACAACATCAAAGTACCTTGAAACGTGTGTATTCTCACTCACGCAACAGTAGTCCTTCACATTATGGTACTACAAGTTAGTTTATGTAAATGCAGCAGGCTTTCTAAGTGTGCAGCGCCAGAGGAAATTGTTTGTAAAAACAGGCTGCCCCAAAGGCTCACACCATGTTTACACAGTCAACAACAGTACGCAGACGCCTGACTCACACATCAGGTGCTGGTGAGTGTATGAGCACATGTTTGTACTGTATGTGAACACACATCACTTCCCAGAATCTGCTTTTGATATTGTTATGTTTGCACTAGGTTTTTTGCGGGTGTTACCGTTGACAGTGCATTGCTGAAGCGTCGGTTGGCAGTCTTACTGTGAGCTGACATCAGGGCATCAATGTCTTCATCCGCATCCTCATCAGAAAACCCCTGCGGATGACAGCATTCAGATTTAATCAAAGAGGAAATGCCATCTGGGAAGCTGGCCAAAGCGTCTTTGTACAAAGTACAGTTTTCCACACAGCAGCTCTGTGTGGGAGGATGCAGCCAGCTTCCATAAATTCAACCAGACAAGTCAGGACAGAGTGTGGTAATTTGCTTACATGTTTTTCACGCGCAAAAATCAAAATGTCATTTGGTTTCCATTAAACTTGTGAGAATGAATGGATGAGTAAAAAATGAAATGTGTGTGTGAGTGCCTGCACTATGAATGCAAATTACCATTCAGTAAAAACGAGACAAAGCAGCCCTATACTGACCATCAGCTCCTCCACCTGTTTTCAGCCTACAGCCGTTTAGATGCTTGTCATGCTCTTTGAAGTGAGCTCTGGGGAGAAATTAACATTCAGCCCCACATCTGACGCCTCCCGTTGAGTTCATCAGCTCAGATCCTGAGCTTAATATGGACACACAGTATAGTAGATCTATGTATTAAAAGGTTACGGAAAAATCTATGTGTTTGTGGTCCTGCGGTGAATTTGTAACAGAAACCAAATCTGTGTGCAGAGTTAGAGCTGAAGGAGGAAGAAGGAAAGGGCTGAAGCGGCTTACTGCTTCATTGAGCCAGGGGACCGAACGGCTCCTGAGACTGAGGGCGTCGTCGCTGGGTTCAGAACCAGGAGCTGACAGGTCCATCTCTGAGCGACTGTGATCTGGAGCAGGAAGGGAGGAAAGAGAGGCGGGGGAGTCAGAAAGACCAAAAAAAAATAGTTTGAAGGGAGTGAGGGGCCGGAAGGCAAATACAGACACAATACAAGCAGACAGTAAAAGAGAGGGTAGAAACTAATGATTCTCTCCAGGTGGTGTGAACTTTACTCTCCATATAACAGTGACAATATAACTATTTGTACCTCATATAATAGCTCAGTGATTTACATTGAGAGAAAACTGAGAGCAGTTAGAAAAAAAGCTGATAATGTAAAAGATGCCTTTCACTTCTAGTCGGTAGCTGTCAATAACTAGATTTTATCAGTAAGTTAGCTAACTAACGAAGCTCATGTTAGCTACATGAGTAAGTCAAAAACGTTTGACGCTGATTTTTAAATGTTTTCAGCTGACTTCTAAAATACACATTTGATGACTGGATTCATGATATCATGCTGAAAGAGAGGGTCTAAAGCAAACAGGTCACAGGCAAATACCAGCAGGTTCACCAGTTGATTATCCATGTACAGATGTTAGAAGAGTACACAACTGTGTGTTGTAGGCCTTGGCAATATATTTCTCATCACACCCAATTTTAATCGATTTTCATTCTTAAAAAAAAGCTTGGCCTACAAAAGAAAAGGAATTATTAGCTTTAACCAAACTAAACTTTAAAAAGAAAAAACCCAAAGAAAAAACTAAATTAAACATATGTTATTCTACATGCCCAAACACACACAGACACACTAAAGAACCGGTCTGATGTGGCACTATAGAGAAGTATTTCTTGGCCAGATTACAGTGAATGTGCATTGGATGTGTTTCTAATATGGTTTCTATTCACAAAACTCTCCAATGGTGGTTGCAACTCCGACACACTGTCCTCGTCTTAAATGTGATTTATGCTTGCTGCTACAGCAACTACAGCAAACGTGCTGACAGAGCTAACAGTGTTTACCTGAGGGGGAACCAGAGGGTGTGTGCTACGCTTACGTACCGACGCTGCCGGCCGGGACAGCGTTATCAGATAAAACAGCCGTATGAGAGCAGTGCAGAGCAGCCGCAATGAAGACTGATCAGTAAAACTCACTCACAAGCACCACATGCACTAAAAGGCTGGCCAGCTATGTGAACAAAGTACAGCGGATGACCACAGACAGAGGAAGGCAGACATTACTGCACTATATCTTTGCTCTAAATGTTGTATATTGCACCTTCAAGGGATTCTTAGCTAGCCAGACATGCTAACAATTGCAGTGTATGTCAGTTTAATCTTTTTCTAACACTTTGCTTTGCTTCAAAAACTCTTTGTGTACAGATTAAACATACTATGTCACTGTAGAGCTGGAAGGCATACTTTTGAACTTTGGAGATAGCATAGCAGTCCTTATGATGAGCAAATATTCGCCACGTGGCTAATGCTCCACACTTAACACAAAGACAGGAGATTGATATAGATCTTTTCATCTAACTCAGAGAAAGAGATAAAGTGAGTAGGTGCATTTCCCAAAGTAAGTAATCTCAAATACATATGGGCAAAAAAAAGAGGGAAGATGAGTAAGATTTTGAAATTGATTAGCAGTGTAAATAAGATGGCAAACTGGAAATACAAGGACACAACAAAATGGCGAGCTATACTGTTTAATACTGAGTATATGATCTGACACATCTGTGGGCGTAAGTGGCGATCCTCCTCTTTTCCAGCTAACGGCACTAATTGAGCCATTTGGAAAAAAGCCCTGACACACTTCTTAGCAGCTGTTATTAGTGGAGATAAAGGATCTGAAACTGAGACAAAGTGGAGAACATTAAACTTAACAAAAGTGGAGAGTTCAACTCATAAAGAAGAGCAGCAGACAGTGACGGGGGTGTAAGTTAATAATGTTATTTGTGCACACGTTACATCTGCTCCTCACAGACGGAGACATTTCGTTCTTTATGGGGTCTAAGTTTGCGAGCAGCTGAGTATTTTTGCACAGCTCTGGCTCGACTGTACAACATCACCTTTGATATGATACGGCTGCCTCTAACACATCCTGAGACTGTGATTCAAATATTGAAATGGTTGTGAGCTGTGAAGCTGTGAGACAACAGCAGGCGTCATGTTGCTCCAATGTGAAGCAAAAAAAAATAAAATGACTGTGATACCTGATGAAACCGAGGCCCTGGACACAGAAATTGTCGGGGTGCCCGAATTTGTCCTGTGATGGCCAGTAGCTTTTTTCTCAGGCGCACTGTCACTGGAGTGTACACTGGTAACGCTCTCCGCTCCATCAGGCTGCGTGCAGAAACAAATCCAACACACCCAAGCTGTTAAAATAATAACAATATAACAATAACAATAACAATTTCCCCAGTGTGTTGCAGTATGTGTGTTTGTGCGTATCAGTTGCTGACCCTGACCCGCCGCTTGTCGCTGAGAGAGTCCGGAGTTCGGGAACGCAGGTTGTTGGGTACAGTGGGCATCCCTGAGGACTCCAAGGCCTCGGCACCGCCCCTGAAAACCGCAAAGAAACCAGTCATCCCATGATATTCCCTTCATCTTTCATCATGAAATAACATCAATTTTAATCTTACGTAGTTGTGTAACACTTTTGGGAAACAACCTGCCTGAGGCTCTTTGGCTTCATAAATAACATTTACTAAAACATCAATAGATTCGTTAAAGTCACTGACATCTCACTTGACTTTTCTTTGTGGCTTATTTCTCTTTTGAAATATTTTGCCTTCATGCCTGCATGTGTAAGAAGGATTCTTTGAGCTTTCCATCTCGTTTTAATTAATTCCTCATTAAATCTCTGTGGGACTGTATTTTGATGATAAAAATATTATTTGAAATATTTGTATGTAAGTGGTATATAGCACACAGTTCAGTCTGTTCGTGGGTAAGGATGGACACCTGTTGGAACGTGGACTCGGTGCCGAGCGAACACTTCTTACGCTGTGAGCGTCTCCAGCCGAAACAGATTTGACAGAGACGGTGTCGACTCCATTCTCCGGCTTCAAGGCCGGTCGGCTGCCTTTCTTATCCATCTTCATCCTTCTACACACACACACACACACACACAGACACAGACACAGACAGATACACACACACACACACACACACACACACACACACACACACACACACACACACACACACACAGGAAGCCTGTTATCTACTGTTTACTGGAGATATTCAGTCATGTCCATAATTGCAGAGTTATTACACTGTGTCTCTCTGCTTTATCAAAATTATCTAAGTCACAACTCTACAGTTTGCATCCTGCAGAGGAAATCTAGTAAAGGATGCCGCTACATTATTTTGATTAATTATTTCCACAAAGAAGGTGGCTTCCTGACCTGTTTGTTGAAATATTTTGTTAGTTAGCAGAATTAAAAATGAATGTCAATGTTTGTCAAGCTGCAATAAGCTAGGGGACATGGCCAACATTATACCTGATAAACATCCACATGTCGACATTGTCATTGTTAGTGTCACACCCATAGAGTGCAGGCTGACTCAAGGTGGTGACATATTTAAAAAATAATTTATCTTGTGAAGTATAAATAAAAACAACAAACACCATTGGCTGAGCTTTCAGTGGCAAATTTACTGGTAACGTCAACGGCCAACTGCTTAGTTTAGTAAATATAATAGTAAAATCACAATATCTCAAAAATAATAACAGCATGTCTAGCACAACAACAAGCCATTAAGTCACTATTTCATATACATCAGATTCCCAATGTTGTTTTCACTACCGTGCCGTCATTTACTCTACTAATTTAACACTACACCATTAATAACATTTAAAAGGTGCTTAGGTTGACATATACCTACCGATGGCTGGAATTTGCTAGTAACGTTAGATGTGATGGCCACAGCCAATAGTTTATACAGCCGCGTATGATCTTGTGCCTTTATCCTCAAATAGAAATGTTTGAAAAGGAGTGCTTGCATATTAAATAACACATACATATAAGTCTGTTGGCAATTATTCTTTGTGCCACACCACCATACCAACAAAAGCATCTAGTTCAAAGCAACGCTGTGCCGAAGTACAGATTATTGAACTAGTTCTCTAATTGTCTTTTACCACGGTACTTAAGTGATTGTCAAAATTCTGGCATATGAATCCCATTATTGTCTATTTACTGTTGGTGAATGTTGATGCAGAACTCTGTGCAATGAGAATAAAGTTGAATCTGAATCTGATATAAAAGAAGTTTACTTTTTTCGCTCTATGAGTGCGTTCTCGCAACTTTTAATATCATTATTCCTGCAATGATGTTTAATATTCTCTTTAATGACGGGTTATTCAATTCATTAGTCAGAAAGTTTTCAGTAATCATTACATTACATTACAGTCATTTAGCAGACACTTTTATCCAAAGCGACTTACAATAAGTGTATTCAACATAGGTATTCAAGAGAACTATAGTCACCAGAAGTCATAAGTGCATCTCCTTTTTTAAACAAGCATCTAAGAGCATAAACCAGAGCCAAAGTACACAGTGCAGAAACAAACTAATACGAATACTATAAGTGCTAAGTGGAAGGCTCAGGGTAGTACTTCTTGAAGAGAAGTACTCCCGACACTCATGAAATAATCACAGCTTCTTGTTATTTTTAAAAGTTATTTTTAAAAGTTTTTTGACTGAATCACTGTGATGCCTACAGGTACCATTAGAGTGCAGCCAAGATGTGGAGCGGTGCTAGCCGCCACAATCCAATTACTGCTGTGTTGCTTTGCCAAATATATTTTGAAATGCATTCAAAGTCTCTGTAAAATCATATGAGTATCCCCTTGATCTTTTCTGATGCCTTTTGTACTGAGGCGAGTTCTCAACACACGGCAGATTTCTTTCAAATGCTGGTTGAGATGATTTTATCCTGTGCACTCTGTTTACTGCATATCTTGCATATCTCATGTATTCATGTTGTGTTATTCCCTCAGCAAATCCTCTAATATTCAGAACATGTATGTGTTTGCATGAACTTAAACTGAGCTGTTTTGTTCTTCCTCTGCTTACCCTTTCCTCCTGGCACCGATGTTAAGTATTGCACTTCTGTTGGATTTCGGGGTGTCGGGTCCCTCAGACTCAGAAGGGTTTGACAGGTTTTCTGTTGACTTTATGTCTGTGACTGGTAATCAAAAACATTGCATTAATGCAATCAGCGTTCAGTATATCCTACACTACTCCACATAATCAATATGGTTTGAGTAACAGGACATTAGTGGTGTAACTCACTGGTTGGTCTACACATGATTGTCTGTTTGATCACGTCGCCGCTCGGCACTCCCTGCTCAAAGCGCTTGGACCGCTCCTCCAGGAACCACTCTCCTGTTACCACCTTCAGCTCCCTGCAAACACACAAACATTACTGGGAGCCTCAACATACAAAAGTCCGCCCAAACTAATATATCGTCAATCAGTGAGTTATCAGTGTTTCTGCAGTATTTTTTTGGTATCATATAGTACCTGTTTCACAGTCATACCGGCCAAAGTTTGAAAAATACTAACGAACCAGTAGGGATGATAAGATGAAGAATAGTTTACCAACTGCATGAAGGTTATTGACAACACATTGTTGTCAGTACTTCCTCACTGTATATAACAATAATTCATAATAATATCATTAATTAAACATTAGACACGAACTGGAACTGAATAAACAGCAGAAAATGGATAGATGGATAGTGTGTGAAACAACTGGGGATTTTCTTTGCCAAAAACATTTTATAACTAACATTACTGACTACTGCAGGCTGCAAAATACATTGAGATCAAATTAAGTTTCCCTCTGGCCAGTTTTACGACTGTTCAGGACCCGCAGATACCCTGGATGGAGATTGATTCGTGTGACCACTTTCTCTCCTTCTGCTGGAGTCTCCCTAATTCAGTCCATTTCTTCATTTCTTTCTGTGGGTTACCCGTGTAGTTGGACAGAACATTGCTACTAGCACACAAGCAAAAGAGTTGTACTTGTCACACAAAAACATTTCGTGGTCACAGTGTGATTATTCAGACCGGCGGCAGTGGAGGACTTGGTATCAATGTTACAGTATTTCTGGGATTGTTTTTTTTTTTTTATTGTGTGAATGTTGAGTGTGCAGAGCGATTTTCAACAACAGACACACAACCCTGTTTACCAATAATTATTCAGTTAGTTCTGAACAGTTCATTGTAGCAGAGCTGTAAATATATCTCACATTACTTCTTTGTCTAGAATGTATAAACCGCCAAAGTGGGTGCCATAAAAAAAAAATCTTTAGTACTCAAGAGGATTTTTAGGGGGGTTGGTCATTATTATTTTAAGCCCTGTAGGAGATGACAGCACTGAAACACTGAAACACCCGAAGCCCTCACTGACAAATGGAGACAGATGTGGTGTCATTAACCATCTGATCCGAACCATCTGGAGTCAATTGCTCTTCTAAACAATAAACTGTTTTTGATCCCTGCAGGGCATCGCACTTACGAGATCTTGGCACAAACGTTACATCTCCACTGCCGTATTTTGGGAGATGTAACGCGGCAGTCGTCGCAGACGCGCAGCTGGCACTCCTTGCAGAGATCTCCACGGCCGAAGATGAGGCCCAAAGTCTTCAGGCAACGAGCGCACTGTCGCTCCTCCACCTCCTGGGGCCGACGGGACCCTTTCCGTTTGATCTCCAGCAGCTCATTCTTCAGCTTCCTGCAGGCAAGTTGGAAGAAAATATCAAGGGACGTTAAGAAAACTCCATAGTATGAACGTTAAAACTTGCAATACTGAAGTCCTCTCACCGTATCCTCTTATCCTCTCGCTTCCTCAATTTCTCATCTTTCTGCAGCACCTTCAGGATCATGTCTCTTTCATGTTCCAGGAGATAGGAGAGGTTGAGATCCTCCCCGACCTGCTCCATTTGTCCCTCAGTGTACACTTGGCCGATGAAATCACCAAAGCAAAGATGTTGCAGGAAAGACGTCTGGATGAGCTACATTATGCTTCAAAAAGCTCCTCGTTCTGTAATTTTCTGCTCACGATTGGGTTGTTGTTCTGTTAGCGTTAGCATAGTCCAAACTTTGTCCCTCCAGCGTTTCCTCCTGTGACCTTCTGTTTCTTAGGGAAGCTGACAAGAGCTGACCACTCTCAGGAAGTCTAGATGAGGTCAAACAGACACAATAGAAAGTTAGTAAAACATGACTTACATTAATAACTCATTAATAAAAAATATAAATATAAGGGTTAACAATTTTTTCTAATGTTTATTAAAGCATTTATAAGACAATGATTTACAAGATGACAAGAGGAAGCACAAGTAATTGGTAGACATTCGACAGCAGCTTAACAAGCTCCCTATTAGGCTCCAAGCCTGACATTCAGAGCACAACACCCACATTTCTCAGCTTCTATTAGCAAAGCTCCATCTTTCCTGAAATTCATGACAAGACAAGGTCTAATTATCTGCACACCTGAATGTCAATGCACTCAGCTAAATAACATTAATTTGGCTGATACTTTTGTACAAAGAGGGATGGAAATGTCAGTCTGCAGGCCCCCCACTTTTGATCCGGACTGAAATATCTCAACAACTTTGATGGATCTAGGGCTGCCCGTCTTAGTCAATAAGTCGACTAATCGATCTCTTTGGTCTTAGACAACTAAGATTTCTTTAGTCGATTAGTCAGTGTTAATGCCGAGTGACTTGTTTCTAAGAAACCTATCAGCACATCTCTTGTTAAAAACAAGATTTAAAGTTGTGCTTTTTGTTGAGAATCTGACATCTGTCTATTAAATCAAATAGTCTATATGTCGACAAAATCGTATACATTTTAGTCAAATAAGAATTCTTTGGTCGTTCTTTGGTTTGAATGCTACACATGAACACACTCGTTTCGCAATCTAGCTGCTATGCCTGATCAGTTGAACTACCGCTAATAACCTGATTTGCACAACAATTGCCATCCATGCTTTCAATAACACCGACCATGAAGATCAGAAACTAATATATATGGGAGGACAGGGACAGAATTCTGCCAGTGCTTGTGTAAATTAAGTTGGGAAATAAAAATTGAATGGAGTGGAGGGATCTGCATAAGCCCACACCAGCCTCCTTCAGTTCTTGTTCATTACTGTCTCTTTCATCCTCGCCCTTTCTTCTCTTGCCTCTTCCCTTCACTTAACATGAATTAGCACTAATGAACCGGCAGACATCATCTCAGCTTCATTTGCAACCAAAGGCACACCATGACATCAGCGATTATAGCGTTTCAAGCTGAACTGCCGCTGCATTGTAGCCGATGAAGAGATCTTTCTTCACCTTGGGCATGAGATGGAGATTTAAAGATACCTTTGCATTTAAAATACTCAACCGCTGAATATAAATAACCCTTACGATTCACTGACTGTGACTTCTCTTGGAAGACGAGGCAACTTTAGCACATTTCAGCAACAAGGCAATTCAAAGTGTTTTTTCGGGAACCACAAAGGGCCTTCCTTAGGGTGTAACCTTACTTTTGGTCTTAGCTGTGTTGGGCATCACCCGAGGTTGCACCAGAAACCACCTTCTCTGTGGTGCTGTGGGGGTTGACAAACACACCATAGTCTTATTATCTCAAATCTAATGGTCAACCACTCACGTCAACAGTGGACAAGACTAAGAGTTTACAGCTATACTAAAGTTTTCCCAATTTTTCCAAATTTGGAAGTTTTCCAAAATGGAATCTTATGTTAAATAAATCCTGTTAGTCAAACTAATGGTGGCTTGTGGCGAAAGCTGAGTACCATCATTATTTTATACTAATGTATGGGTTTAGAAATCTGAGTTGAATTAATAGTTACATAAATTGATCTGCTTCCAGCAACAGCGCTACAATACACAAACACATGCCAGTTGTCCTCACACAAACACTCACTGTCTGTGTGGGACAGAGCTGCAGTCCAAGTGTCCAACTGATCCACTTCTGCCAGGTTTATAGGTGCACTAGGACTGTTGCATTGAACTACATTAGTTTTGGCTAGGTTTTTAAAAAACGGTCAAGTAGTAGTGTATGTAAAGCAAGGAAGTCAAAAACGCAGACTATAACCACACGGACAATTCTGGTAGCCCAGCAACTGTGCCACATGTTACTCCTGGCGTACTGGACTGACTTCAACAATCAATAAAGCAAAACTAATATTTATCTGAGCATCTTTCATATTACAGTTGTGCCGTGAGAGCACAACAGTATCTCGGAGTTTGAATTGTGTGCTGCAGTAGGCGTGTGTCCTGACGCAGCCCTCCCTGAGTACACACTGCACACATTCCCGCTGCCGCTCTCGCTGCCCTGAGCAAACAACACGAGTCATGAGACAGTTAAACTTTGGCTGAGCAGCGGAAACGCACTCGCTTCTCATCTATGCACTAATAACAAAGCTCCAAGCAAAGCTCGGCCTTGACCTTCTCAACACAGTGCTGGGAACGTTTTCATCTTTTCCACAATTCCCATTGTTCAAACATGGAATGGATCGTTTTGTCACCGAGTCTGTGCTCCACCAGATGGGGCACATCTGGCCACAAAGCCACATTGTAATCTAACTTGGTGTTTTGTAACTATGTGGCATTTTACCACCCGTCAGCGTGGTGTGTTTCTGCAGGTGGCCGGGCTTACAGACAGCAGAACCAATCTGCCAATTAAAGACCACAGGTGTGCTGGGAGCAGCTGGACTCCAGTTGGCAGAGACGCAAAGTAGACTTGGATGAGAAATGACCCTGGGATAAATACGTTATCAATAAAATGCATTCATTACTGAACAGTCAATGGGCGGACGGAGGAACAGAGATACCAGGCAAAATATGAGTGTTTCAGTCATGAACCAGGCCACACCTGGACTGTGTGTAGCTCAATACTGGACTGTTCTGCTTGAAGGAAAACCTTCAAATGTAAATTGTTTAATGAGGAAAACGGTGTAAGATGTTCGGACCCCCACACTTTTCTAGTTACCTCTGTGATCATTTTGAATGCCATTATATTGCTATAGTGCTGCACTTTGGCATCTCACCCTAAGATAAAAAAGTTGTCCCCTCCAGCCATCAGTGCGCCTGTGATTCAAACAACAAACATCTGTCCTCTCCAGGTGCTTTACATTGTGTAGTGCATTGACTTTGTAATATAATACAAACACAGATGGGGCTGGTCAGACCTCTTGAAGCTGACATTATGCTGCCAACTGGAACTCTGGTTTAACTGGAAGTCTTTGTGAATGTGATTTGGGCCCTTGAGCATTACGCTGCACACAACACACGTCTGAGTACACGTCCACATCCGAACTAACTCACAAAGTGAAGAAGCAAATGAGAGAAGCATGTCCATTCCTTTAACTGTGCGGGTTTTCTCCAGTTTCTTCCAAAGACATGCAGGTTCAGTTGCAACTCAAAATGATCGTGAATGTGAATAGTTGTCTGTGTCTATGTGCCAGCCCTGTGATTGGTACACCGCCCCCACATTTTAAATTGAAAATTAATCAGCTATGACTCCAGCTTTAGTCTTGTTATTTCAGCGAGGGGCAGCACAGATCTTTTTTGCCTTAAAGATAATGAATAAATCATACAGTAGCTCTTTAACCTTGTGTCAGCAGAATCTTCATCTCCTGGGGGGGGGGCGATGCTTTTCCAGATAATTTACGTTTTCTAGCATCTTCACTACCACGCAATGTTGACAGAGGTGGCGAAAGTGTGAAGAGCAGCATGTCCAGATCATCAATAAGTTATACAAATTATACAAGTTCCATGTAACAGACAGCTGCACAAGTCTGTTAACCTTTACTCTGTCTAGATGTTGTTTTTTTCCGAGGTAGGTAGGAGCTACACACCATGGCTCTCCTTCGTTTTAATGTATAACCCTGACATCTCCCTGTGGTATGTACGTTGTCCTCCTGAATCATTAATGTCAGACGGCAGTAGACGGATGATGAGTGGCAGAGAGCGTCTCTGGTGACCAATAAACAGCAGGTCACTTCAGCTCAACCAGAAACCTCTTTCTGCTGGCCAATAAATGCTTTCATGTGGTCCACACACTCACTCACACAGAGAATAGCAGACATGTATAAGTGTCGAAAATATTAATTATTCATCAGAAAAGGTCCATAACAACAAATCTTACAGCTGCTTACACCGGTGCCATGACACACACCAGAGAATATCACATATTCTATTGTACTTTATCTCTGCTTTGGTCATTTCTGCTATATCAAGTAGGGGCTGTTTTCTTTTACTTAAATTGCCATCCAACATCCATGCATATGCTGCATTCATGCCATGTGGGAGATACCGTAATTACCAGTTTAATGTGACTTGTATCACATCAACATTCAAGTCGTGATTACAACTGAAACAAAAGTTCAAATATGTCCAATTTGGTGCTAAATTATATGGAATTATATGGAAGTGCTGGATCACAAAAGTATGTAATTCAAGGTAATGAAACAATTAATCTGGTGGTATAATATATATTTCAACTAGTGCTGGGCAACGATTAAAATATTTGCGATTAATCGCATTGTTATGGCAAAGTTCAATAATGAATTCAAAAGTAGTGTATTGCGCACTTTTATTTTAAAAGTACTGCTATATGAACAAAAGGGCAATAACATTTGGTTCACGAGATGCAGGTAGCATGTTTTATACTTAATGTGAATATAATTCATACTTTGTTGGCATCTTATTCTGAAAACCGGATGTTCGTCTGAAGAAACCGGAAGTTGTCTCACGTTAATCTTTCCGCTAACTTTCAAAGTCCTTCGATCGCTCCCGATCTGCGCCGTTTAAATGCGTTTACCGTGAATTTCAGCATATAGGTGCACTAAAATGTAAGTGTCTGCTGAGTTGACCACGGAGGTCATTTTTTTTTCCCATCTTAAAAAAGGCTCAAGGACACACACACACACACACACACACACACACACACACACACACACACACACACACACACACACACACACACACACACACACACACACACACACACACACAACTGACTATAGGATGTTTGCTGCCTTTTATCCCACTGTTCTTGTCATCCTCTTGTTGTTATGTCTATGTATTGTCTCTTGTCTTTCAATTTAAAAAAAAAAATTTTAAAAGAAAATTATAATAAATTAAACAAATGCGTTAACGCGCGATAAAATAATTGTCGGCGTTAATTGATGAATGCGTTAACGCGAAATTAATGCGTTAACTTGTCCAGCACTAATTTCAACCATCATTGAATTGACCCTGCTTATGAGTATTGTCTATGTAGCCAAAGCACTATATTAACAGATTTTGGAGATAATAGATGTAGCTGATGATCAAAGAACAGCAACTCTCAGCAGACATACAATTCAATTGGTTTTCTAAGTAGAAGGACGAGATGAGGCACAAAGCCTTTCAGACAGATTTCTGCTCATAAAACCCAGAGAGTCAGGCCAATCAGATTTAACAATAGTGAGTCGAAATCAGTGTCTCTACAGACTGAGAGTGCTCTTCATAAAGCAGTAAGCAAGCTGCTTCAGAGTGCAGTGCAGGTTGTGACAAAGATCCATATGGATGATGTTGCACCTCAAAATGGTTTCCAGCTTGCACAGCTTATCTCAATTTAAAAGAAATGAAGCAAATAAGATTCATCCAGCCATCTCCGCCGTGTAACTTCCTGCATGTAATCTGCTTCCTGAGATCGGATGTGGGAACTGTGTTCACAGCGAGGTGTGAAATCAATAGGCGGCCACCGCTCTCACGGAGAGCTCGAGATGAGATCTGGCGTGCTGGAGGAGACTGGCGAGGTTTCTGGGCAGAGACATTGGGATGGAGGAGGCGGCACGTTCAATTTTATATGACGGGTTTTACAGAGTGGAAAGTATCCCTGCTTATGAGTACTTTTCACTGAAGTGGTGACCCCTCTGTCCGTGTCTCTTTTTCTGTCGCTTGCTTCGTTGCTCTCAGACACACACACACACACACACACACACACACACACACACACACACACACACACACACACACACACACACACACACACACAATACCTCAGGGAAGATAACATATCCACACCACTGCAGTGCTCTAATAACCCTTTCTCTCAGCCTGGAGACCTGTCAGACACTCTGTCTATGTCACTGCTAATCAAGCAAGGACCTGTCTGCAAATACTCCTCTTCATCCTGCGGACTCTCTGCCTGTCAATAACTCTGCTGAAACACAGAGACCATCGTGGTTGGTGAATCAGAATCCAATTTGAAATCTTAATTACTTGGCAGGCTCAAAGGTAATGAAGCGACTTAAGACAGCGAAATAAATAACTCACCTCCGTCAAGCCTGCCACTTTGCATAACGGCGACTTGCCTTCTGTCCTCACCAGATTTGGCCTTTTGTTTCTGATTATAAGTCTACAGGGACGGTGAAGATGTCAAACTGCAGCTGAGGGAAAGATCCAGCAGAACAACAACTAATCCTTTGCCCTTATCTCTAAACTGGCTGTCTACAAATTGTACAGCACAGGAGAGAGGGTCGACTCTGTAAAGGCTGGGGTACGCTTGAAACAAACTATTTTACATGTCTGAAGGCAAAATTGATTGTAGTTGCTATGAAGAGCCTCGCTCGAAGCCATGGGGATGAAAAGACGGCTGTCACAGAGAGGGACGAGACACAATAATCTCTCAAATGGGGAAAACAGCGCACACCTTCTGACTGTCTCTCCTAAAAAAGGCATTCATGGTGTTTCACTCGTTTGTAGACAGGAAAAGTCATTGTTGGAATGTCTGTTTCAGAAAGATAAAAATATTATCAGACGCAAAGTGTCTGTATGCTTCAACTGTAGTCCTTGTCTGACGGTCAAAGATCTTTCCAAAGTTGGAATTGGGGGAGCTGGATTCGACAATCTAACATTCACGCCAACTTCCCGCAGTAATGGGAGTGTGGAGAAAGTACGCAGCGTTTCAACTTCCCTCTCTTTTTTAATTGTTCACTTACATCAGATTTCGTGTGTACAGCCGAGTGCTGTCATAAAGTTTGAACAATGATCTCGTCTCCACCCTCTCTGAGCTCTGGTGTGGCCGTTCGGAACAACAAAAAACACTTCCGACGTCCATTGTACAAACTACTTTGTTTCAAGCACACTGATAACTGCAGATCCCCACCCAATTTTCAGTACTCCACTTGAGTACGGTTTTGAGGTATTACTTGTGTATATTTTCATTTCAGGCCACTTCATACTTATAGTCCTCTTAATTTCAGAAGGAATAATTGAACTTTTTACTCCACGTCAAATATCTGACAGCTTTAGCTACTAGGATTAAGGAGCTACTGTAAGGATTTTACATTAAAAAACATGTAATGAGCCAATGAATTATGATGAATTTTCAATCAAACCACGCACCAGTATACCAAATTATTAAAACTAGTTGCACCTGGACCACCTTTAGTATAATAGTAAGCCTATACAATAATATAACACTCCAAGTGGCCATCAATTATTACTTTTGACATTTTGCATACTTTTACTTAAAGGACCAGTGTGTAGGATTAAAGAAGGTGATATACATCATTCATGTGCGCATAGCGTTGCCTTGCGTATCCTGCATCTGCTTGGAGTGTTGGTTGTGTGTGTAGTCAGAAATGAAGGCTCTCTCAAGAGCCAGTGTTTGGTTTGTCTGTTCTGGGCTATACTGTAGAAACATGGAGGACCAGCTCCATGTGAAGATCCGAAGGGCACATTCCAAGCTAACGAAAACACAACAATTATTAGTTATAAAACATAATAACAAATATTATATTCCATTTCTGCCCATAGATCCCCCTAAATCCTACACATTGGTTTAAGATACATTTGAAAAGCAAGACTTTCCGTTGTAATATATTTTTCTACTACTTAATATTTCCTCCTCAAGGCCTTTCAGAGTTGTTTATATTTAGTTGTTTTCACTTTGTGTTTGACCACCACCGTTGTTTGAAGCAATTCCTTCTCAACCTACGACTAACATTTAAAATGATGCCGTTGCAGCCATGGAGCACACATGTCAGAGCCACCGTAACATTACAACTCTCACGAGAGCCGTCAATAGTAATGACTTATCAAGGCTGCAGGCCTCCACAGTTCCCTGCAGGGCTCAATGGAGCAGAAAATAGGAAAAAAACAAACTAACAGAGTTAGTGCTTCTAAAAACCTCATCTGGAGCTTCCTGTTAGCTGTCCTCTCTTATTCTCCCAGCAGTCCTCCTTCCAATTTCTGATTCTTTCACCTTCACTGAACTCTCCTGCATCAGTCGAATCTGAATGCTGCTTCATTGTCCTCGCACTGATGGGCTGTTTGTGTCATTTCACCCACTAATTAAGGAGAAAAGGGCAGCGTGGGCTTAGGAAAAGGCTGCCACAGACCACAGACCAGCAGAGAGAAGGCACAGAGCCAGAGACGGAAAATAGATAATTTGGTTTCGGTCATGTTGTGTTGATGTGTGACCGGAGAAATCAAAGACTACCAGGAAGACAATATCAGATCTGGACTTCAGCATGAAAGTTAAATCAGGTGTTCAGTGATGACTTCAGCACACCTTAAAACAAACACAAAGAAGAAACTTTTCTTCCCCTCAGAGATAAAATCACATCAGTAGTTCTGTGGTCTCTGTTGCATGAAGCTAATATTTCTGGAAAATTGCTTTATTAAAAAACAGTTACGTTAAAATTGCATCACCAAAGATGAAAAGGACTCAGACCATTTCCTGAGCTGTGAAGTCTAAAGCCAACATAGTTTCCAAATTTTTTATATTTCATATAATACAGAGATTACCCAGACTAACAAGCACCACTCACACAAATAATAACCGATGTGGCTTATATTCTGCATGATTCTAAAATTAGTCCACGACTAATTTGGGGGTAAAATTGGGTTTAATCTGTGCAGCGACTGCCTGGCGTGAGAATCTAGCGCCATGTTTGCGACTCTGATTTAGTCACAGTGTTTTGAGCTAAACGCTAACATCATCATGCTGATTGGTATCATATTTACCATGTTCACCATCATATTTTAGCATGCTAATCTTTTCTGATTAGCACTTCAGCACAGCTGAAGCTGGTGAGAATGTTGTTAGTTTTGCAGGTATTTAGTCATGAACTGAAATATTGGACAGGTTCCAATTTCATTTCATGTCATGATTACCAGCTGCACATAGCCGGCAACTGGCCTGGGGGAGCGTGTGTGCTCAGGATTCTTTGTTCCCCAGCTCAATATCCCTGCTATATGACACAACAAGACCTTTCAAAGGGTTTTATGTTCTCAGCAATGTTTTGTCCAGAGGTCAATTGTTCAACGTATATGTTTCCCTGAGTCAATATGTTTAAATCCCCCACCTACAGATTACAGCCTACTGATGTTATACTCCTTGAAACCAACACGATCTCCACGGTGGGTGAACGGATTTAAACCATTCAAACTGCATTTGCATTGCACTGCATTCATTTCTTTAGAGTATGATGCGAAGACAGCCCCTTGCCAATATCTTACAATGTCAGTCTATAGGAAACTGAAAATATAGGAGCCTGGGAACATAGGAATGACCTCTTGACCTGGGGACCTAGATGACCTGTACACCTGTTATTTGTGATAATTGGATTAACTGAAAATATCCACATAATTCCAATGAAATTCTGAAGGCGTATCTAACGATTTCTAACAATTTCTGTGTGACAGGTTATGGAGGCACCATACACAAGCTTCTCCCATAATCAAGTCTTAGCATCACTGCAGTGTAAAACAGGCCAATTTCTTCTGCCAGAAACAGCAGTGAAATGGTCCAGATTTCAAGACACAGTCTGCCTTCTACGCCACAGATCTGGCACTGTTTAGGCTTATGATGGAAACTGTGAGACAGTTCAAGTGAAGACAGTCTGGCTGTTGGATAAACATGCACATATTCAGTGCACAGTATCTGAAATCTCAAAAAAAAAAGGAAGTCAGGAAACATGTCTTGAAAGACCTCTGTCAGATATAATCACTAGATAAAACTAAGATATCAAGAAGGACTGTGTGATCTTTTATGGCATGCCTCTTTCAGGAAAACTTAACACAGCAAAACCCTTTTTGTTTGTCAGCGTGTTAAAGATTGCCATGAATGAGCACTTAAAGAACAAGAGATGAGAGGTTTCTAGATCGAGGCTGGATCTCATTAACCCAGTTACAGTCGTGGCCTCTGCTGCTTCTTCACAGAGAAAAAGAGAGAGAGAGACGTTCGGGTTATAAACAGCTCCCTCTCCTTTCACCAACATGGCCGAATATTTCATAGCACTCATTCCTGTTTAACTGCTGCTTGCCTGTCACATTTGACTGTACTTTTTTCTTTTTGATGCCCCTAGAGAGGGGAATCCTCTGAAAGTGCTTGTGTGTGTGCGTGTGCGTGTGTGTGTGTGTGTGCAGAGCAGTGTTACCATTAATCAGAGTGTAACACCTAAACTGCATGTGTAATTTAAAGCTGCAGTGGACACTAATGGATTATGATTGTCTTTTAAGCTCAGCCCTGTGTCTCTTCAGATTTATTACACTGTATGTGGGTAAATTAGCGTAGCTGGAACACAGAGGAGACAGATGGACAATGAAATTCAGTGTTCGGAGGACTGATAAGTGTCTGGGCTGGCTGAGCCTCTAGGATGGATCGATGAATAAAGATCCTGCAGCAAAGACAAGCTGCTGTTTCAGGCTGATGGACTCTAGGTTAAGAGCAATATTGGATTTTTAGAAGGATGTATCAACAGTATCAAGCCAAAGAAGCATGTAGAAGGATCCACTTGTCAACCTTTTCTCACACTGATCAGAAGCCAGAAGAATTAATTTGCTGAGGAGCATGTTGGTGAGGGAATTTCAGGTGCTCATGACATCCATTCAAACACTTGTGAACTTGTGAAACCTCTGAACTGTAAAACAAGTTCAGTTCACTGTTCAAAGATGCTTCAGTAACTTGGACTTTGCAATTAGCTGCTTCCTTGGTATCACTTTCTGATAAGGCACCATTTCTTAGGGTGTTATAAAAGATGTAGTTATGGCTTTATTAACTAAAGATTGTAGGGGGATTAGTTTGAGCAATTAATAATAACAATTTTAAGGTTTGCAAAGTTGTAAAATAAATTCCTTTGGCTGGTGTTAAACAATGGTTGGTAATCTTTTTTATAAATATTTATCATGTCGGCAAGTTATAAATGATAGTAAGTCATTAATTAAAAGAATATTTTTGGGAATATGCTTATTCACTTATTTAGAATATCACTCCCGCATACAACATTTTATACTGCAGATATATCGTGCATGTGTTTATGACCTCCACCAAAGAGGATATGTTGTCGGTTCGGTCTGTTTGGCAGCAGGATTACAGAACGTTTTCGGGTGTAGCATGGGCCAACAAACCAATTACATTTTGGAGCAGATCCGAATCCGATCAGATACACAAATTATTTTTTACTTTTGCGAGATACGGCACAGTCGAGTGCCCTTCTAGTTGTAAATGTATGCTTTATATTTCGATCACTTTTTGAGGTGCTTGTGTTTTCTACTACTTTTGACCGCCTAGGAACCACAACATCAAGGCAAATGAAAATGAAAACCTACTTGGCCAGCCTGTTTCTGACTATATGGCCACCACCTCCAGTCGGTTAGCTTAGCTTAGTATTAAGAATAAAAAAACGGGGAAGCAGTTAGCTTGGCTCTTTCCAAAGGTACCCACCTACCAGCACCTCTAAAGATTAAATTAACATGTTACTGTTTAATCGGAACAAAATCTGTCGTGTAAAAATGACAATTGGCCTTTTTACAGATGGTTTGTGCCAGTTTCTTGACTGGGATCAGTAACTTCCTGTGGTCTCAGCTGGTTGCCTGCTCCAATCCAAATCTCATCTAACTCTTTTCACGAAAGCAAAATGTCAAACTATTCCTTCAAGCTTCTCACTTTTTAATAAAAGAATAGCAAAAAAAAAAGAGTAAGATAACCAGAATTATAAATGTCAACATGCCATTAGAGACTCTCCTCGCAAGAAAAATGACAGTATCATTTGTTTCAGCAAACCCCCAAAATCACATATTGCCACTCTAGGATTTATGACTTGGAAGGGAAGGAGTAAGACCGGTAACGTTGTTGTAGGGGATGGATGTATGAGTCTAATATTGTTTTCTGTTTCCTACCGACAGTCAACACTAATTGTGAGTTTGATCGTTCCTTTGTGATCGTTGACAACAAAGGTCTTAAGAAAAATTAGTAATTTCTAACTTTCCGAAAACCTAACCAAACCCAACCACAGTGCTGTCACACCATAAAACAGATAAAAAAATTTCAACAGTGATTTGTATCAGTTTTGAACAAATGCGTTTTTCTCGTTTAGTTTTGAGGATTTGTTATTTGGTCCAGATGTTCTGCAGGAAGTGTGAAGTGCTCTTATGATCAGGTTCACAATACAACCGAGTATGTTAGCACAACGTTAACTAGTGTTAGCACTTCAATGCCTAGAGCTACTGAAGGTACACTGCATGTTTACATGCTGAGCTCAGATGAATGAACTCGTCTTCTGGTCTTACAGTATGTACAGACACTGCGGGTGTTTCTCAATGTGAAGGACAAACTGTGTCTCAGTGGTAAGAACCAACAGACATTTCAATGTGGACTTTGCCCTTTTCAACAAATAAAGGCACGGTGGACATTCTGCCGAAACTAATGACTAATGCTCAAGATTATGTGATTAAAATGTGCATGGCACTGAGGACTACATTTTAATCCTACGAGTCTCCACCTGTAATGACATCATAAAGTATGTTACCCGCTACCTAATGTTTTTAAGATCGCTCGGTTTGAGCTGATGGAGAACAAAACGTCATCTAATGCCTTAAACATGTAATTCAGGTTCACAGGCTCCACCTTCATGCACTTTACCTTGTATTTGCGTTTATTGTCTCTCCATACATTTGACCTTCTCTAAGCCCCGCCCTCTGATGCTACACCGTCAAGCTGTCAGAGCTAACGTTACCACTGTCACTAACTGTCACTAAGATTAGCGTTGTCATTGTTCGCATGCTAATGTTAACATTTAACTCAAAGGACCGCTGTGTCGAAGTTACTCACAGAGCTGCTACCATGGTTGTAGACTCTTGTTTGTCATTTCTTATTCACTGTTTTCAAATTTCTTCTTCAGACATTACGTTACAATATCATTACATATTTTATAAGTGCAAACACATTTGAATAATCAAATTGTTTTAAAAAAACTAATACAAATGCTAGGTACAAGCTTTCTACTGCATATCACAGTTTCAACTGTACATCACCGTTGGTCGCTAAAAAGAAGCTCAGATAATTTACCAATGTCAAGAAAGACCTTTCAAGCTCAAATCCAAATGATTGCAAGGCATTTCAACTGCATGTTAAATCTTTTAAATAAGAATTTTAATAACATACCTTTAAACGTCATCATTTTTTTCTTTTTAAATCCACTATAATAATTTCACAGTCAAAGTTTGTTGTTTTTAACGTTTATATCTACATAACACTGAGGCTGTGACCCCGTCATGTCCTTACAGCTTAATCTGTTCTTATTAAATAAACACCTTGATGTGCATGAATTAATGTCAGTGTTTGATGTAGGTTCTGCCATGTTGACTTTTCCACAAAGCACACCCAGTCAACATGCTGGTGCTGGGAAATAATAAAATAATGATGTAATTTAAAAAAAGGTTAGTTTGGAGCATGTGGGCATCCACACATTTGCCTCATTGTCAGGTTCAAGTGTCCCATCATCCTATGACAGAGCGCCCACAGTGTATGGCATGTGTCCATACACATTCGCGGTTTAAGAAGGGTGAAACAGAGGCATCGCTCCCTGACCGGCAATCTATTACCCAACTGAGTCATTCCTCTCAGCACTGCTTACAAATTACATTTCTGCTTTTTTAAGTGTTTTTTGCTACCTCCCACATCTGCAGTGTTGGTGTGTGGAGACGGGCTTCCACTGATTGCCTCGCTGCGGCCGTGATTGAACGGGGATGAGCTGCATCTCTGAGGCCGCGTGGGGCTATATGCTGCATACCAAACTGGGTATGCACTAGAGAGTCACAGATAAAGAGAAGCATCAGTGAGTGGGAGGGAGGGAAACCCCGCACAACACGGCACTACAGAGATCAGAGTTATTGAATGCAGCAGCACAGACGAGCTTTGTTGCAGCAGCTCAGGTCATCAACGGAGTTAATCTTGTTATAATCATGCAGATTATAGTGGGTTTAATAGGCTAATATTCCACGTTTTAAAGGCAGCCATCATATGTGCATCTCCATTACACGTGCCAAGTTCATTATTTGGGAGAATAGGGAGTGGACAGTATTTATGTGAGGGACCGATGAGTTGCCAATAGTACTGCCATATAAAGACAGAAAGCAGTAACTACAAAAGCTGTCATGTTAACGTAAGGGAATTTAAAGCTTTCAGGCTGGTCGGAACATTTATATTAAGGTCTCCATGCAAATGTTGCAATGTTGTCTTTTTAGGCAACATAATACAAAAAAAAATGCAGGACCTGCCAATAAAATGTGTTCTTTTAGCTTTGTTGTTCACTTTAAAATGGCCATTATGTGGTATTTCAGAAAAGGAATATGAAATTCAAAACTGTTTTCATTTGTGTATTATCAACTGAAACCGAGAATCGTTGTGTTTTCGTTAGCTTAGAATGAGCCCTTCATATCAGGGGGCGCATGCCGCAGAGTACAACACCTTGTTATTGTTGTTATGGTAAAGATGGCCTCTGAACCGTGTTACCACGGTTTAGCACTCTGCAGCTCATGTTACTGCAGCCTTGGAAAGGGAGGACATGATTGGAGGGATATTCAGTTGGTTGCAAACCAACACCCACTCCTCTATATGCCACCAATTCCTACACACTCTCCCTTTAAGAAGTTGTTTTTCCATATATATATATATATTAACATCAATTTCATAAACTAATCTAGTCCTTCTATCTAATACATTTTCATATTTTATCTAGGTAGCTTAATCACAGCAAATCACAAGAAATTTAATAATTTTAACTTTGAATTCAGCATTCTGTGGACATTTTGAGCATTGCACCATGCCAGGGGCAGCTCTTCCACATAGTTGGGGGCCATTGCTCTCCCCATAAGAAAATGATGGCACAGCGCAGAGTGGTTTTACTGCTGATCATGTGTGGGCAGCTTACTGAACTGAATTACTAAAATGTTGGTTTATTAAACTAGTAAATACTGTTTTAGCTAAAGGCTACGTGACAAAATGCAATTCTTGTGTAATTACGTCAAATTTGACATGCTGTTTTCATGGAAAATATACATTTATGTAGTATAATAATTAAAATCTTCTATTTTGGTTTCAAAAATGATGTAGTTAAAAATACAGCATTTTGGTTTTGTAGGTCAGAGTACATCAGTCTGGCACCATGAGCTGCAGCCTGTCACAGAAATGTCTGCCATAATAACAAATACATGTGTGGCTGACTGTATGTGCCTACACACACATACACACACGGACACTTCTACTATGTCTTGCCAGATCTTGGAGACGCAGACCTCTAATGTTGTGTGACTGCACTCCCCAGGGCTTCTTTCTGCTCTGCTGGATGAGCTCTGGCTGCCAGCATGGAGAGAAATCAGGGAATCCCTTCGTTCCCTGGCTTCTCTCCTCCTTTATTCACCCATCTAATCCCCCTCTAGCAGCCTTGTGTGTGTGAGCTGTATAAAAGCTTGGTTATCATTAGGGAGCCGTTCTCCCCGTGACAATGATAAAACAGCCTCAGCTGATGCAGCATCTACTGCTTACAGGAGCCAAATGAACCAATTTAAGGAAGCGTCACTATGACAAATTACGTGGCGGCATGTTGTACGCAGCAAATACCCCCCCCCCCCCCCCCAAGAAAAACAGCAATGTAAAATTGGTGAGGGATTTGAAAATGTTTTTCTTTTTGGGAAAGCATATACTGTACAAACCTTCAAAAGGCTGCTTATTTTAATAGTACATTCACTTACATGGCTTCGTAATGTGTCCATGGATAATGTATGAACTCGTGTTATTTTAACTCATTAACACAACTGCTTTGTTTTAATTTACAGCTGTTTTTAGTCGTATATACACAGGCCTGATAGCTGATCGACAACACTAGCTAAATGTTGTCTGTGGCTACTTTGTCGTAAGTAGTAAGTAAGTAGCCACTTATCCGCCAGTCTGACAGGTCTAGTAGCCGCTTTAATACGTTGAACTGGCCTTTTTAGACTACATTGGCTCCTTGAACTGGCCAATTAAAATGTAACACTTGCTGCCAAATAACTGCAGTGAATAAGACTAAACCATGTGGGGGAATTAGTCTCTAGTCCATGTTTTGACCTGAAATCAATCACAAATGTTGAAATTTAGTGCTGAAACAAGTAGTATTTTTGATAACTGAATAGTCATTTAGAGCAATAGATTATAAATATTTTGGGAAAAGCATCTTATTGGCTGTCGAGTGTTAAAGGAGAGATTGATGCTGGACGGATGTGAGAGAAGTAGTGGTCGTTTCATATAATTGTCTGCAACAAATAAAATAGCTATTCCTTTAGGTAATTTATCAACTGTTGCTGGATCTGACTCAAATGTGATGATTTGCTGCTTTTCTCTCATTTATATCAACATAAATAAAGCGTCTTTCATATTTAGTCTGCTGTTCAGATGAAACGTGCAATTGCAAGTGTAATACTACATTATTTTCTGACATTAAAGATGAACCATTAATTGATTTAGAGCTGAAAGGGCTAATTGATTAATCAAATTGTCAATCATAAGACAATAATCAATTCATCTTTCAGTTGTTTCCCTTGTTCCTGTAATAATCTAGCTTTTGAATGTTAGGATTTACTGCTTTTGTTTGTTTTATTTGATAGTAAACCATATATATTTCAGTTTGGGACGGTTGCGCGGACAACAATTGCTTGTTTAGCCTTGTGATTGTCTTTTTCGACTGTTTTCTGACATTTTATAGGCCAAACGATTAATCAAAAACATTATCAGAGTCATGGATGATGATGTTATAACCATTAGCTACAGCCTTAATTTGATTGAACAAATAAACTAGTGAGCCCTACAACCGTAATGAAATTTATACATCCTGCATGTATTCCAGACTCTAACCCTCCTATGAGGTCTTCTGGTTCCTGAATAGAGGCTTCAAATCCTGCTGCTGACAACATCTTCAAAAGAAGCTTCACATTTCTTTTATCCTAAACTGGATCTCACATCCCTGCTGTGAGAAGCATGCATCAAACACGAGCATAACACCAGCTAATCTGAGGCTATGAAGAATTGTAATGAGGAGTGTATACCGTACACGTCTCCAGACCTGGTGCACCTTCAGAAAACAGAGCGAGATATTCAGCCAGTCCTGCAGACATTAGGCAGCATCACTGTGAGTCTGCCACCTCTTCAGTAGCACCAGTCTTCCCTGAGAAGTCGAGGGATATCCTGTTGACTCCACATGAAACCACCACAGACAGGGTCCTCATGTCACAACTGACATGTTATAGGGCCATTAAGTTGATTTAAATCAAGTCACTCATACCCTCATGATCAATTGATCTAAACCACTGCCCACCATATCATGACATCATGGTGTGGGTCTCGAACCTCTCCGGACAGCAAGTTAATTAATGCAACACATTCTCAGCAGATTATGAAGTGAGTTGACTTGGCTGCAGGTTAATCTACCGTCGAAACCAGCGGGAGGCAACAAGAAACAAGAAAAGGAGCGTTTTGCTGCATTGCACCTGCCCAAACGCGCGTAACTTTAGGAAGTGGGGCTGTCTGGACCCGCTGGTCTGTGACTAATCATCCAAGGTCGTGGTCGTGATGGTGGATAGACAGCCCCCCTCCGCAAAACAAGGAAAAGACTCAAACAAAACAGCATTAAAACTGGAGACGAGCAGGCAGCGGCTGACTGTGCCATATGCCAGAGGAAACACGGCGGTGTTGGGTGTCCCGGTGTGTTGCCGGTTGACCTGAGGAGCGGCGGTGTCTTACCTGGTGGCTGTCGACGAACCGGCACGGGAGCACGACAGGCTGGGGGAGTCCGTCCCGGGATCAGTGACCGTACGTTAGTGCGTCGGTGCGCCTCGGCACCGTCTGAAGGCTCATATCCACAGCCAGGGTGTTCCCGACAGGAGGGGGCGTGGTGTGTGTGTGTGTGTGAGAGAGAGAGAGAGAGAGAGAGAGAGAGAGAGAGAGGGGGGGGGGGGGGGGTCTATGTGCGCGCGTGTGTGTGTGTGTGTGTGTGTGTGCATGAGAGGGAGCGAGAGAAAGAGAGAGAGAGAGTGTATGTTTGTGCGTGTGTGTGAGAAAGTGTGCGTGTGTGTGTGTGTAAGAGTGTATGTTTGTGCGTGTGTGTGTGTGTGCGTCACGCAATCATCACAAATGGGATTATTCCTGACAATGCGACAGTTGTTTCTGCAAAAACTCAGACTCTGTTGTTTTAGGAAATACACTTAATGACCCAATTAAACTGGGCCATTCGGTGTATTTCCTAGAAATGCACAATATACATTTAAGTATGTATAGTTCTGTGCTCTAAATAGGTTCAAGGAAACCCGTGGTAAATTATGTATTATGGACTATTGCCCTGCTGAGACCCTTTGGAGTCAAAATTTCAGTGGTTATGGGCAGAGCTCTGCTGCAGAGTTGATTTAATAATGAACTACATGGGTTGGTCATAACTTGAACAAATAGAGCTGTGAAAAAAGATGGACGGTAAAACGACCTTATTCCAGATGAACACAGCTTGTTAAAGCATTGAAAATAATCAGTTTATCTGTGCTTTTTTTCAGTCAGTCTCTACGTATTGATCTTTCATTGTGACCTCTTTGCTTTCTTTAATTTTCCACAACCATTGCTGTTTTATGTAATTTTCCGTGTTGCATGTTAATTACGTGGCAATAATGAATGAATATAATGATGTCCTGCATAACACATTTTATCTTCGTTAAAAGTATAATGTTTTATTTATATATTCTCTAGGGTTTGTCCAGAGATACAGATGATAAAACTGTATTTTAGGTATAACTCTTACAGCAGTCATTAATCCACTGTGCCCATGTTAAAAAACTAAGGAATACAATAAAATACATTTCTCATGAAATGAGATTACAAATTATATTCATGGATTCAATAATTAAAAGCTTTATTATTGTAATTAGGGTATACAATGCATGACTGCACAATGAACTGTTGGTTAGTTGTAGCCCCCTCACACAGAAAAAATATATATAAATAAATATTCAAAATAATTTAATAATATACAATAAAATGGACAATGCTTTCAACAACCTATATACAAGTTGCACTAAATGAAGAAACACTAAATTATATTTACAATATAATATTATATGTGCAAAATATGTCATAAATTCAAATGTGGTTTATCAAAAATGATATTAAACCATATTTCACGTGTTTTTAAAAATGTAAATACTGAGTAAATGATTTGCTGTGTATGTATTAACAATATTAAAAAAGTATGTGAATTACCAAATATTAAGAACATGATTTTAAATCATGTGAATACAGTGGAGGTCTGAGTTTAATTCATTGCTCTTTAAACCGGATTTATTTTATAAACCTGACCTCCGGCTGCTCTGAACCTTCATCCTGATAAACGAAGACAGGTTTACAGTATTTCTTTTCAATGAATGAGACGCCCTCCAATGTTGAGGCTGGTCTGGTGTTGGAGTGTCTGACTTCCACCAAAGTGAGGCGACATTGTAAAAACAGTCACCAGCTTCAGGAGGCGCAGACAGTCTTCTCTGTGCTCCTTGACTCTGTAAAGCAGGAAGTAAACAGGAAGTAAACCGGAAGTAAACAGGAACAGCAACTGAGCCGGTGATAATAGAGAGAATACCTCTGTGTGAGTAACGATGGAGGAATACAACTCTGGAGATGAGGTAAACTTATTTTGAATACCGTTTAATTTAACTATTTAAATCTCCGCCACTAAACACAAGAGAGACGCCTCGGATAGCTAACGTTAGCTAGACCAGCTAGCTGAATCAGTTAGCCGAAGCTAACGGTTGTTTCCATCGAGGCGTGGCCACTGTCAACATTTTTACATTTATAATGTGAACAGATTATTAACATCAGAAAAACCAAGTTGTTGTGATTTTACATAGATAATATATAAAGAAAAAAACACAACATAATGAAAATATTCCTACTTTTCTTGTTTTAATGAAAATATCGCATTATGTTGTTTAAAGTTACCTATTGGAAAACTCACTTAAGAAAACTTAGATTACAAATATAGGATACACATATTTATTATTCATTAAAGTTATTGAAATTGACATACAAACATTTCTTCTTAGAATGAATGTACGTGATTTGCTTGATAATGACACAAATCTCTACTAGAGTTTTTTTTTAAACTCCCCTTTGCATTTGGTTCACACCACACAAGTGACTTCTTATAAGTGCATTCAAACTCATTAATTGTTACACATGTATACTTGTTAATGTTTATAATGCTCCATTGGATAAGATCAGTATGAGAATAAATGACTTGCTGTTGACATGAATGTAAACTATGTGAACTCATTAAACTTTTAAAATACCACCTGCCGTGTCATGCACAGATTGACCATCATATAGAAAGATTCAGTCTATAGGGTGGTTTGAAATAAAACACCAACGATGCCACCAACTAACAACGTTTTCCCTTCTTTTTGACGTTTGACAGCAGGCTGTCTTCAATGCTGATGAGGTCAATATCTCAGTTAAAGAGGTACATTTGGAAACATTGACACATTCTATTGTGAATCAACTATTTAATGTGATGACAGTGTACATGACTCTCTCTCTCTCTCTCTCTCTCTCTCGGTCTCAGTGTATAGAAGGTGTTATTGGTGGAACAGATTACAACCAGAATAAAGTGAACCAGTGGACGGCCAGTATAGTTGAGCACTCTCTGACTCACCTGGTGAAGCAAGGACGTCCGTTGAAATACATAGGTGAACACTATATATACAATACCATGAGACCTCAGGTCAGGACGTGATGTTGACATGTGACCCATAAACATCTGACTGAGTAAGACTGCTGTCTGATGTTTTGCAGTAAACTGTTCGATCATGCAGAAGAGTGGCGCCGGTCTCCACACAGCCAACTCCTGCTACTGGGACACAGCCACTGATGGTGAGAGATGCTTTATAATTAGAGCTCGTATCATTTTAAAATGAGTTCCATACCCGGTGCCAATGTGGTACCTGAGTTTCACTACAGCTAAAGTGTTGAGATTTGATACCTAGCCCTTGTTTTAATCTTTTACTAGAGATAAATTGTCAACACCAATTTGAGCTCATTACAGATATATTTGCATCAGCATTTACGGCCAGTAAGGAACATCATTTGTGTACAGATATACCAATGTGACTGTATGCTTGAGGTCTTTTTTCTTTTTAAAGGTAAAATGTAAGTAATATAAGTACATTGTGGTCACAGTACTACTACTGCTGCTGTGTAATTTCTCCTGCTTGTTTGTGTCTTTCAGGAAGCTGCACAGTCAGGTGGGAGAATCGCACCATGTACTGTGTGGTCAGTGTGTTTGCTGTGGTGCTGTGAGCTGCTCTCTCTCTCTCCCTCTGGACACCATCATGTCTGACGCTTGAAATGGCACCGTGACCAAGAAGCCATGAAGATCCTCTGATGTTTCCCTCTGTGTGTGCTACTAACTTATTTCTCCCCCACGGGGCTTGAACGACGTAACGCTAGAATAAGAGCTGTGGTTTGTGAGTTGACAGCCTGCGTTGGTTTGAGAGAAAATGTTGCTTTTGTAGGGACCAAGGACAGAATGCAACTCTGAAGCAGTGCTTTGTTTGTAACATCTGACTGAACGCTAAAATAGTTTCTCCCCCAAATGTTGTAATCTGTGCATAATATGAATCTTGATTAGTTTTAAGCCGTGCTAGCAGCAAAGCTCTGATAAATACCTGCAAAACAAATTTTTTAAAGCTAATTATCAAATGTTACTATCACGCTAAGATGGTGAACATGGTAAACTTTATACCTGCTAAACATCAACATTTTAGCATGCTGACGTTAGCCTTTAGCCTCAGAGAGCTGCTAGCATGGCTGTAGAGACTTAGTCTTGTCTTCGTTTCTCTTTCAGTACATTCCCAAATAAAACAGTTTCTGTCGGGATACGTTTGTTATTTAAGAAAATCTGACTGTTGTGTTTTAGTAGCCAACTGAACTACTTGTATGAAGTGTCTCTGCATAAATGTTTTGATTAGTCTGTAAGCGCAGATATGAGAGTTTGTATTTCCAGGATGATAGTTTAATAGTTAGAATGACAAATGCACTTTCTCTGTAGATATCCTTAATTTCTTCTGTAAAACCGAGTTCATGAAGGCTGTTTAATAAAGAAGTTTATTAGAACGACTCTAGTGTCATTAAATGTGTTAATAATCCACTGTTTTTTTCATCTGAGTGAGTGTTGATCTCTTCAAACCAGAATGTGATTTGAATGTCTCAAATGAGACAAATGTTACTATTTTTCAGTTTGGGTGTTTGTCCACTAGAGGTCAGCACATGGCAATGTGTGCAGTAACTGCTTCTCAGCGCCCCCCAAAAAAAACAGACAATTTTTCACATATAAATATAAATTTATTTTTTAGTAGGATTTTAGGCCTTTTTTTATTTTGCTCTGTTTGCAAATGTTCAATGTGTTCGGTAGATTTATCTTTTTTTTGGGCTTCTTATCTTATTTGTACAAAAACCGGAGCATTCATTTGATACCCGAGGCTGTCGTCCCTCTGCAGATACATTGCAAGAAGGAGTCGGTGCAAAAACAAACACTGACATTCTCTCTCTCATAGACAATTATACATTAAGGGTTAAAAAAAGCAGAAATACTTGATGCAATTCCAAACATTTTCAGTTAGATATAATACATTTTAGTGTGCACTTTGTGTAAATATTCTAACTAATGAGACACACAGATTAAGAGCCGACAGACATAACAAGCACGAATTAGAAAAAATGCAAATACATCTAAAAGCATTTCACATCACTGCGACTGTTGCTGCTCAACAGTTAAAACAAAGCCACTTAAATCCTTTTTTGTAAACGTGCAAAAACATTACGCCTGGAGACGTCCGTGCTTTACAGTGAATGCGTTTGATGATCGAAACAGGCTCTGTAAATAATGTGTGGAGATTCACATCTCGTCGTCAAGCGCAAATACATCACAGAAGCCGCGAGTATTAACGATAAAGCTCTTATCAAGGAGTAAAAAAAAAAGCCGATTGCTTGCAGCCATAAAACTACAGGGAGTTTCAGAAAAAACAAAACAACCCCGTACAGAAAAGCTCCGCCGTCCTGCAGAAGTTCATCTGAGGCTCCACACATGCACACCTCCATGCCAAACAGAGATACTAAATACAATCAATTCAAATGCATGGTGCCTTGTGATCAGTAATGCAGCATATAGGTGGACACACTAAAAACTACTATAGAAGTAATGGTTCGGTCCGTGGTTTTATTTGGAGGCCTAATAAAGGCTGGTTTGGATTTTTGGCTGATGAGACGGGTGAGCACCACTCTCTGCTTCCAACTGAACACTATGCATGTTCAGTGTACCTCTCCAGTTAAGGACACATGTGCTTCATGTAGGAGATATGGACAGTGGTGGAAAACAGAGTAGAGCTGGATATATGTCGAGGATTCAAAGTGTGAACGCAACTGGCGGAGTGATTCATGTGGCACTTAGAAGGTCAAAGAGGGTGTGATGACTATCGGCCGCCCCTCTGGATGGCACGTCAAACAGTTGTGATGCTTTGAGCGTTGCAGGGTGTGCTGTGGTTAATGTCACCGTTGGTTCCACCACTTATATTATTGCCTGTTTCGACAGCATTTTCATAGATTGTATCATTGAGCATGTCATACGACGTTTCATTGGGCATGTCGTCCGTGGTGTCGCTGGCTGTGTCGTGGCCTCCGTCATTGGCCGACTCTGTGCTTGCGGCGGGTCTGGGCGACTTTCCCATCGGCCTGTTCGGTGGGGAAGCAGAATTGCACATGAGACAGAGGAGAGAGGAGCAGTTCCAGAAGCCCCGGGTCATGCTGGAGGAGAAGAGCCTCCGACACGGATGACAGAACTGGTAGAAGACCAGCATGAAGAAGATGGCGAATGCGTAGGCGACCAACAGCTGTAGCACCAGCAGCGGGGCACAGAAGAACTTGTAGAAGTCCGTTTTATTGATGTACCACAGCAGAAGCAGCGAGGCGTTCTCCACGAAACGCAACATGTAGTACACGGCCATGCGATACCAGTTCTGGGACTTATTGATGAGGTCCGGGTCGTTGAGTTTCACCTGCACAGCTGACCAGCAGAACATGTTGATGCCCGCGTAGAGGAAGGTGAGCAGGCAAAGCACGATGGTGGTTCCCACCCTGGTCAAAGTTTTCTCTATATTCTCAGGGAACGGGGAGTGGCTCTGCCAGAACAGGATCCACGGGTAGAGGAAGAAAACCAGGAAGTTGAGCAGAACCACAGGCAGGACCCAGAGCTGCAGCACAGAGCTGAACAGAACCAGAACCACCACGCGAGTGGCGATCTCAAAGCTCCTCCATAGGAATATGCACAGATAAGCCATGGGGCGGACGTCCACTTCATAGTCATCATATTTGATCTTAATGGCGAGGATGTTGCAGCGCAGCGCTCCATACACAATGGACAGGAGGGAGATCACCATCAGTGTGCCTGACATTGAAAAGGAGAGACAGATATATGAGGACACCATCAAGTATATTCTCTGGAGTCCAGGTTGATTTTGGTTCATTTAAAAATGATCATTTTGTCTTTGTTTAGCAGCTTTAAAACGATCACTATCATGCAGGTTTTTTGCTGAAAATATTCTTTCACCACAAACTATAAATAAATAGCTACGTCTGACTTCTTATATCGTCAATCTAACAAAGTATAAAGCTGTCAGGAACCCATAATCCATGGAAAATGACACGTAAAATATTGTTTCTCTTATTATACACACAAATACATACATATTTCTATATTACAGTGTGTGGTGTCCATGTTATGGTCAACAGACATAATGAAAGCACTACATTAGCACATTCAACTGGCTCAGCTTGCTTGTCTCTACAAGATGTATAAATAATATTCAAGCAGCTTTTGCTTGCTGTAATCTTTCCTCCTATTGTTGCTTCCAGGGTGAGTGATGGGGGACGAAATCTAAAATAAATGCATTCCAAAGATTACCTGAAGTTAATATAAGGGCTCCGTCTTGGGTTATGAAATCTATCCGTCTTTTTAGTACAAAATCACCTCTTTAAGTTTCTCTGTGAAGAGCATAGGAACAACAATAACAGTAAAAGATGGGATTTGGTACTAAAAAGACTTTAGATAAACTTTGGACTTTTTGTCCAGAGCAAGACAGTGGATTTTGTCCCCCATCACTTACACTGAAAAGACATGAAGGGATCTTTTAATTGCCAGTATGAAGAGGATGGATGATTACAGCGAGGAAAAACTGTTTCAATGTACATTTGTGAATTTGTGAACCACTCCTTTAGAAGACCCTGAAGCTCCCATTCACCAAAGTCAGGCTGTTAAATCGGTAAGCGTGAAATAGAAGTGTCAGACGGTCGGGAGCAGAGGAAATAAGATTTATGTATTAATAACATCTTTTATTTAGTCCTAACTCGAAGACCAGATGTCCTAGTTTGACTTTGTGTGAACCTTTAATAAATCTCTCTCAAGAATAGAAATACTGACTCCCACAAGGAGTTGGACAGCCAGATCTGCACCATACTGGCAGAGAGAATCAATATTTCCCCTCCTCTGTATCAGAGAGGAGGTTACATAACACCACTTTGACTCATGAAAACACCATCCTCTTATATGCAATATGGCACTTCGCTGATCGGCCCACATCACGGTGGAGCTGTTGACTGGCGAGGAGGGATTAAGGGGACACGTGACCACATAAATCAAAGAGTGGAACACACTTAAAGTGCATGTACCCCCTCCTCCTCCTCCTCCTCCTCCTCCTCCTCCTCCTCCTCCTCCTCCTCCTCCTCCTCCTCCTCCTCCTCCTCCTCCTCCTCCTCCTCCTCCTCCTCCTCCTCCTCCTCCTCCTCCTCCTCCTCCTCCTCCTCCTCCTCCTCCTCCTCCTCCTCCTCCTCCTCCTCCTCCTCACCTTGTCCGATGGAGACCCCCTGCTGCAGGACGCAGATGTAGAGCTGCAGGGTGAGCTGGGGGGCAGATCCCAGGAAGGCCTGAATGACAGAGGTGCGGGCGAAGGCTGCTCGGTGTGTGAACAGTTTCCCCTCCGCCTGCCCCACCTGCCGCTCCACCTCCTCAGACTGACCCCCGCGAGGCATCTGCTTCTTCCTGGTGATGCTGACATACGGCTCCTCCACACGGCCCACACTGCCATAGATACAGAACGCCTCCAGACACCTGATCAACGAGAGCAGAAGACCATGAAGAGCATAGCAGCATAAAAATAGCAGGCATTAGTTAAATCTAATTTAAATTTACACATTTGCACATTTATAGAGGGAAAAGTTGATAAATAGATGTTAAAAATCGAAAAGATATTGAAATAAAAACAAAAACATAATATGACGCAAATTCACATTAACACAGCAAATCAAAACATACAAAACCAGACAAAGTGAAAGAAACAATACTCTAGTCTCAGTAGTGCTTTGAGCTGAATGCTAACATGCTCCCTCCACAATGCTAATTTGCTGATGTTAACAGGTATAATGTTACCTTAGTGTAGCGTGTTGGCATGCTAACATTAGCTACACTTAGCACTAAACACAAGGCTGTCACCAAAATAACTCTAATTCATCCAGAGGGACATAATACAATAACACACATCCAATAGCTCAGATTCACACTTATTCAATACGTTTCCTGACATTTCAGCACAGTGTGATGAATGCAATTTCAGATTGGATTCTGATCCCCTGCTGATCATTTTTCAGCATACCAGAGCTACTGAGCTCACTGAGTGTCCACATTAACATTTGAAAAGAAAACATCTGAAATAGCTTCAGTGCAGCTTCAACCAAATGATTTGTCATGAATCCTCCAGCTTGAAAGAATCAGGTTGGTTCTGATGAAAATGTGGTTTCCTTTAATGGCTTCTGTGGAGGATGCCTTACCAATTCTAAAGAGGGCAGCCTTTTAAGGAAAGGACTATTGGTGGTTTACTGGGCAGGGTTGTGCTTTTTATTGCTTATTTATTTCCAGCCTTTCTTTGGCTATTCTTAATCAATCATGTGTTCTCGTGAGTCTTCTTATCCTTGTTAGGGTTATCCTTATTCTATTGAACTGGTTTTACTTTTGAAAAATTGAAACTATCTAGGGCTGCAACTATAAGGCAAATTTTAATGATTGACAAATCTATTCTGTTTTTTAAAAATGAATTCATGAATGAATGAATCTATTAAATTTCCCAGAGCACATCTTCAAAATTGTTTGTTTTGTCAGAACAACAGTCCAAAAATACTCACATCTGCAGAGCTGCAACCTGAGACAAAATTACATTTTTACTAAATAAATGATTTAAACTTATAATTGGCTAGCAAAACTGTTGCAAATAGTTTTTCTCTCAATCTACTAATCATTTCAACTCTCAGCGCCTTTCAACTGCGATACATTCCAACACTAACAAGGCTACAATACAAGGTCCATATAAACCCCTTTGTTTCAACACTCGCTCAGTCAGGCCAGAGGTGATTTTTTTAACATGTAATAATCATCATCAATATCTTTTGGTGTTACACAAGCATAGAGCTCTCTGTTATTGTGGATGTCTAAAGAGACGTCGGTCGCAGTAAGTCATCTGCCAGTCGATGCGTGTGGGTCGAGGAAAGGTCGAGGCAGCGCTGGTGCACAGCGCCGCTCTAACTGCAAGGCAGGAGGATTTAAGGCACAGGGGTGCTGAGGGACAGACTGTTTATCAGCTGGAGTGGCACGCACAGTAAACACATCCCTGACTTGATTAAAATACAGATAAATAAATAAAAGTGTGAAGGTTGAGTCCGCCATCAGCTTTTCAGATTTTAAAACAAATTACCTAAACCTCATTGAAGGATGAGGAGATGAAGAGCAGTCCCACACTGGACTGAGTTCATCATGTTGTAAAGTGTTTGTGTGGCTTTAGGTAAAAGGAGTAAGTGCAGACAACAGACAGATTTTGACAAAATTAACTTAATTTATAGCAGCTATAATCTATTAGTGGTGCAACGGATCATAAAACTCACGGTTCGGATCACAAAAGAAAAAAAACATTTTTTTTGCCACCGATACTAACTGCTGATCATTGATGATCCATGTTGGCAGATATAGATCCCTTTGTTGTTTGATTATAGCAGCTGGTCTACAAGGCTCCAGACTATTCTTTTTTCAACCGCTCTGATGTTATCCTTTGACTTTGTTATAGTAATTTATAGTGCGTTTGTTTTTTTTCATAAAAATGATTAAAATGAGTAGGAAATAAAAGATTGTATTTTTATGGATTAAAACAAATCTTGTCATTAGTAGTTTTAATGATGTATTATAAGCTGCTTAGAGGTAGCATAAACAGGTCATAATGCATCTCTGTCTATTTATGTTGCTGTGAAAACTTCTCCTTCAAACAACTGGATTTACTCAAGTTTCTCACCAACACTACATTTTCGAGATTACATGTGAACACATCATGATAACATTATAATTTACCTTCGCCCAATACTCCCTGAACAGAGCCTGAACGCATCATAATGTAACTGTTGTTGTTACACATATTGTTTATAAAGTAACATTATCAGAAATCGGTGACAGCACAAATGGCAATGTCCTGATTGCATATTTTACTGAATATTGCCAGTAAAACTTTATTTCACACTGTGATGGTGTATTTAATCAGAGGTATACGTGCGTGCCTAACCGCAAGGGGGGTCCGTACGTATCACGGATCAACAGTGGTCTGTTCCACTACCATAATCATATGTTTGTGTTAGAACATTGGATCAGATTACTACTTTCATGTGAAAGCTGTCGCTCATGGGACATCTGGCGTCTTTCAGCACTTTGTTTGGTTTACGACCCGCAACATTTAAGTTTTCTTGGTTCTCTCTCACAACAACTATGTTGTTTTCAACAGCAGCAGGCAGCTGTTTTCAGCTAAAAAGCTCTAAAAACCCCACTGTGTACTTCCTGCTCTACGTTTAGAGTTGTGAAAGTAGAAATGATCACACAATCCCAATATACACTTATGAGTAATTAATAAGGTTCTTAAGATAAGAAGCTGGAATGAAGGAAATATAACCATCAGTTGAATGTTTTCAACCCTGACAGCAGTGTCACTGCTGGTATGATACAAAATAATTAGCTCACTGGTTAAGATATGAGAAGTGTTGTTTATTGAGGAAGTGCAGCGAGTAGAGACGGACATTTCCCTCCCTGGTTGTGTTGTCAGAGATAAGGACCCGGCAGCCGCTGTGTGCTATTCTTAGATGCGCTCTTCACTGAGGAAAGATGTAAAAGTCTGAACAGTAATCATCCGAACACACTCGAGGGGAAACAGGCAGGGCAAGGTCACATCCACAGGGGCCACGGCAGGGGAGTCAACATGTTGGAGAGGCGTCTGTTCAACTGGTCGAACAAAGACAAACATAAAATATGGATGTTTCTGGGTCGTCATAAATATAACCTTCTCTTCTCTGTCAGTGGCTATTTATGTCCTCAAGCTGAAGGCTTACAAACCAGAAGTGCAACTAACTGTTGTTTTCTCAATTAATCAATTGCTTTTTTGTCCAAGCAACAATCAAAATACTCAATTGATATTGATCTAAAGAAGATAATACACTTTACATGTGAAGAGCTGAAAGTAGTAATGAGTAACTGCCTTAAATAATCAATGAGCAAAGAAATGTTTGTTTTCTGTTGATTGATGAATCGATTCATTTAACTGTATTAGAATCTACAATTTTAATCTATAAAATGTCCCAAAATAGTAGAAACAATTTGCTAAAGCTCAATTTGATACATTAAAACAGACGGTTTTGTCCACAAAACCATGCAGCAAACATTAACATTTGAGAATCTTGAAGTAAGGGATTTTAAGATGTTTTGCGTAAAAAGCAACTAAACATCTAAATTAGAAAGATGCATTGATAGTGACAGCATCCAGGAGTCGACTCAGTGCATTAAAAGGTTAAAATGAGAAATGGGGTTTCTTTCTTGAGACCTTTTTATGGACCTACTGTACAAAACAGTCTGTTTTATATTTCAACAATGGCTTACAAACAGGTTTATTTTAGAAAGGAAAAAAAGCTGTCTGCACACTGAATTAAGATATTTTTGGTATATCTTTTTTACTTTTTTATTTTACACTGTGTTTTATGTTTATGTAACAGTTAAGTTGTGGTGCCATGTGCAAACACTCTACTAAAAATCAATAAAACCTCAAATGGCAAAATTTGCTGCAGGATAGATTCATTTTCTGTCAATCTATACTGATAATGTGTTTCCATTGCAGCGAACTATTTTTTTTTATCAGTCCAAGATGAAGCTTTTACATCTATTTTTGTCTAACAGCCCCAAACTCAAAGAGGTTCAGTTTACTTTAATAGAAAACAAAGAAAAGCAGCAAATCCTCACATTTAAGAAGCTAAAATAATCAAATGTTTATTCGATTACCAAAATAGACATGCTGATGGATTAATTGACTGATCGTTTGAGCTCTACTTTCTCTATTAGGGGATGAATGGGTTTTCACAGTCGTTTCTCCTGCTGTTTGCATATTTGACAACATTGTCGCGCGGCATGTCTGACAGCATGAGGTTTCTCTACATGCAGGATTAGGCTCATTTACAGCTGATGCAGATGGTCCCTCCGGGTCAGGGCTTACACTGAGCAGGCCCGTTATAGCCTATGTGTTTAAAGGTTCCTCCATCATTGTGTAACATGTATGTCAGCTTCTTCTTCTTCTTCATGTGATTTAATGTCCCGTCAGACAGAGCGGTCATGAATAAATCAGAGCGAGCTGAACGTGATCAACCAGTAAAACAGGAGCTCTTAGTGAAAGGAGCCTGCTGTGTGGGTATGGAACATATCGATAAGCATATTGATCAGCTGTTCATATGCGAACCCAATAGCACATACATTTACTGCAGCCAGCTGGAGACAAAGGGCCGGAGAAAATGAAAACAACAGCATGTGCGCAATGCATTCATCAAACCACCCATAAGCAGCTTAAGTGCAAACCTCCCCGTGGACGCGACACATATAGGCGTTCATCGCGTGACATGGTGATTAGGGAGCACCACTGGAATCCAGGGCTTCTTCATGGGGCCAACCATCGGTGGGAGATAAACGAGCACTGACCTGACTATGGGTCCGAGCTGCAGGATGTGCAGCAGCAGGACGAGCGGTCTGTCCCTGCTCAGGTCCCGGTGGATGAAGGTGAGAGTCAGCTGCACGAGCACGGACGGTACGAGCGTGAAGAGGAGCGTGAGCCCCTGCCAGATTTGGTCTCCAGCAGAGCGGTACGTTGAGCTGAGGTAGAGCGCCGCCGTGGTCTCGGCCGTGAACAGAGACACCGACACAAAGATGGAACTGGGGAGTCGCATCCTCACTCACTCCGCCATTTGGGGAACGCGTCTTCGCCCGCCGGAAGGGACGGCGTTGCTTCGGGCTCCAGCTGCCGCCGCAGCTCATTTGCGATTTTTTAAGGCAGGCGAGATGTTTTCACGCCAGAGTGTTGTCCCGGTGATAGTCTATGGGGGCGCACGAGGCGCTGCGGTCTCCGGAGTGCGCTGTGTGCTCGCGAGAAGCGCCTGTCAGTGAGAAGAGACCCCCTGCAGACAGTGGTGTCGTTAAGAGTTGTTTGAGACCATGGGCGTCATAGTAGCCTACTCATCATAGGAATTGGGCTAGAGATGAGAGCGGTCGTCCTGTATTTACAGCGTCGGTGGTTCGATTCCCAAAAGTATCATATATCCAGTGACACATATACTTAAAGTATAGTGTAAGTCATTTCCTAATCCGATTTACAACAACTTGATTTGTTATCTTGATAGAAGATAAGAAATAATAAAAATGTATACGCTTACTGATTCTATTGGTCATATACTATCAGTAGGCATATTTAATATTCATAATCACATGACTCTGGTGAGTTTATATTTAATAAGTAATAATCTGTACATACAAATAATTTATCTCAGGAATTATTCAAGAGATTTGATTTTCTAAACATAGTTATACCCTTTGAACCTTTTATTAAACATGTATCATATTTGAGTTGTTTTGATCAACTATTGATATGTATTATGTAATGAGGTGGGGGTTTTATTTCATTTTTGATATTATACTTTGTATCATAGGTTACATAGATTGTTTATTCTGTGGTGTTTTGTTACCACATTTGCTTCATATGCTGCATGTTCTTGTGCTGCTTTTATGTTTTGGTCAGCAAAACAATGTTGTACTCTATAGCTGTATTATATTGTAAGCTATTAGTGTAGTTCTATTTTCTCTTTTCCTATATACATGAATTCTGGTAGATATACTGTATTTTATCTTTTTTTTTAAATCCAAGATAAGATGTGCTCTATGTGAGATTTCATTGATAAGATGATGTTTTCTATGTCAAAATGCAATTAGACTATACAAAAAATTGAATAAAACATATAAATCACAATGAAATAGAGTAATGTAAGTTTATTGTCAGAGATGTACTAATTTACATTTTAAAGATAATGCTTTTTATATAAATCACATGATTTATTGTCATTTTGTGAGACTTTGAATACAGTTAAATATGATGATGAAAAAAAAATATGTTTTTGTTCATCTGGGAACTTCATTTATAACAATAATCCTTTAAAATTTGTCGTGGACAACTCAGATTGCAAATGCAGCACACAGACAAACAGCTCATAAATAAGCATTTGGAAACTATTTTGAGTTGCTCATATTCAAATATCTGTTTACCATCTTGAGCCATGATGATGTTCAAAAATCTGACCAAAGCATTTTGAGTTTCCATGGTCAATCCTTTTTTTTACTCTGAGAGATGTCATCATATCCAAATGATAGAAATTAGTTTTTAAGGCCCCATCACATTTGTGTAAAGGAGTCCTCTGCTGACTGTAGTTTGTAGAACTGAGGAGCAAAAGAAAATTACATTCTCAAACTGACAATATCTTTTACAGTCTCACAAACCTGCAGTCTAACATACTCTGTTTATTTTCACACAGGGAAAAAGTCATAACAAATTACACATATTGAACAATTCAAAGAGCCCCATACAGTTCCACCACAGTTTGACTTCTCCCCCTCTGATCACAGTTTCAACCCCAGTTCTTTGTGTGCTTCTTCTTCAATCCAGCTCTTGAAGGATATCTGAGTTACGGAGCGTTGTCTGTTCAGGTCAGTGAACAGAGTAGCGGTAAGCCGGGCTCCATTCACACAAAGACACTAAACAGAGATGACTCCGGCCGGTCCGGCTCCAGGACACGGCTGCAGGAGACGGACCTGGAAACAAACAGTCCCCGACAGGCCTCCAAACAGATTGTAGACTTTCATCACCGAGCAGGAGCCTGTTTTTTAAACTCCTCAGTGAAGAGGACCTAAAATATCATGGCAATCCATCCAATATTTGATGAGATATTTTAGTTTTATAATCTTATGGTGGTGCGAGAAGATCACCAAAGTCAGGTGATCACAAAAGTCATTAGGATTCATCTACTGGGGACCATGAATGTCTGAACAAAATGTCCTGTCATCCATGTCGTGGTAGTTGAGATATCTTGAAACTGCCATCCCCAGAGCCACCGAGTTAGTGTGGGGAGGGTTTCACTGACCTCATGACATCAGTATTTCTAAAATCCAGACTACAGCTCTGTGGTAAACAGTAGCCTCTAAACATGGCGCATGTATTTCGGGCTGTCTGTGTCCCTACAAGAACAACCAATTTCTCCAGAAAATGATTAAACTATCAACTCATTCTTATTCTCTCAGCTTTCTGTTCAGCATCTTCACCACCAGGTGGCGGCAGAAGTCAAGGACAGCTCGCTGCTGTCCATGGTGCTGAAGGAAAAGTAAAAAATGGTAGTTAATATTCATTTTTATGAACATTAAATACAATATTTGCTAAACAAATACACACTTAATTTTGCAAAGAAAACTGATACTTTTACTCCGATACATTTCCCCTGAAACCTTCGTTACTCGCTACAAAATCAAATCTATCTTTAGAAAAACAATTAATCATGAGACCAGCGTCGGGGACTGTGGTGGAACAGAGACTGCAAGCAAGCAGGTTTGGCGAATCAGTGGTCCTAGCTTGCAAGTTAAATCATTGGTTAATCACGTTAATGCGCAATTGCAAACAAGTGCTCTCAAAGCCGCGGTGTTTAGATTCCCAGTGATGCCCAGGATGCTACATGCTATAGCTAGCGAGCGACAACACGAGTAGAATTCCACACAGGACGGGTGGGATGAGGAGAGGTGGATGGGTCAAACAAACACTGGTGTTTCCTCCAGGAGGCCGCAGTTTGTGCCGTGTGTGAAACGAGAAGCCAATGTTGATTTATTTGTGACGTGACTTCCGTACTTAAGCAACGCCACTTCCGTAGATATTTTAACGCAAACCACGATCTTTTCCTAAACCTAACTAAGTAGTTTCATCGCCTAAACCTTAGTTGTTTCCTGTGAATATGGAAGTTTATTTTGAAAAGACAGTATGCATGTAACAACCGAAAACTGACTCATGCTGCTGGACTTTTGCAGGAAAAACGCACGAAAAATGAGGAGTAACTTTTCGTAAGATATCAATAAAACTATATCATTGTATAAAGAGAGTGACATGAGAAGATCAATCTCATGTCTGTAAGTTAAATCAGCTATAATCACTCTTTTAAAGTGATTAGTGACTCGTCTAAAACATTTAAAAAAGGAATAACTTCAATAGAATCATTCTATACACTGTACATTCTAATAGAATGTAAAGAAGCTAGCTTCTTTACATTCTAATATAATGTAAAGAAGCTACATTCTGATACACTGTAGCTTCTTTACATTGTATTAGAATGTAAATAAGCTACATTGTATTAGAATTGTCTTTTGAAGATGAACAGGACATTTTTCAGTTTCAAGTAATGACTGGGTTGTTACTTATAGTGCTGCTTTAGTATTGATCATGTTTTGATATTTGAGTCATTTTGTGGATGATCAGATGGCGTTATGATGGTAGCAGTCGCCCAATTGCAGATTCAGCTTCAGCAAAACCTTTGCCTATTGTGTTCAAATCAGGCCCATAGGAGTTTACAAGGCAGGTGTCCTTTCTCAAAACACTGACCTGATGCATCAAGTGGATATTTTTTGCTGAACATAATATTATGCATTTGCCCTCTACATCCTCTAGTCGGAATGAGCATACTTATAAAAGCAATGTTACAACTCCTTCATAGTGTCATATTGCTTTTCGGAGAATTATGATGATAAGTTCATAGTAGATGCAAAAGTATACTTATGTACAATATATTATGTTGAACATTGTTGCTCCTGGATGGATCACAGCCAACCCAATTATTTTCAACACAGCTCCATGTCCTTGGTCATGGTGCCACAGCACTTAAAAGAATAAACTTCATAATTCTCAAAATTCTGACCCTTTGCTTTTTTATTAACAGCATTTACTTGTACTTTTACTTTCAATACTTAAGTACATTTAATATCGGAAAATTACTTTTGATACTTAAGTACAATAAATATCAGATACTTTAAGACTTTTACTCAAGTAGTATTCTAATAGGTGACTTTTACTTTTACTGGAGTCATTTTCCAGTAAGGTATCTTTACTTTTACTCAAGTATGGCTTTTGGGTACTTTATACACCACTGGAAAAATATAATAATGCCAAAATGATAATGTATTAGGGGACATTTTCTGCAGGACAAGTACTTTTACTTTGATACTTTAAGTACATTGCACACACAACCAAAACACACAAAAATCTCATAGAATAAAACATGATTCATCACTCTGTTTAAAACCACCAAACACATGAAATATTCAGATGTATCACAGGTAACAGGTATCAGCCGTGTTCACTACAGCTTGAATCACTTCCAAGATGATTAAAGTGGTTATCTGAGTCGAGTTTGTGTCACATTTTAAATTGAAATACGTTTTTATTCTATTCAAGAGATAAAAAGAGCATGAATGCCAAGGGAAGATATGAATTGTGGAAGCAAAGGTCATCTTATGAATATAGAACTAATTTCATTTTTGACCATTAAAAAAAACAGAAATTGAACAAAGATTTTTCTATGTGTTTCTTTTAAAATGGAAGACATGGAGAGTGACAATAATGAAGAGAGGGAGGTGGCGAGGAGGTCGTCTTGAGATGAAGAGAGAACAGAAGTGGATGCAGTTGCATTCAGAGTTGTGAAAAACATAGTTTGGTTCAACGTGGCCCATCTACATAATACTTGAAATAGCAGGCAGTGGAATACGTATCAGCTTTCAGAGTGTGTTCCTGTTGGTGAGTTCACATAAAAGCGTGTATCAAGTCCGAGCAGCCATTTTACTTTGATGGCCGTTTTTCTCAGAAGTTAAACACAGTAGGGGTGGAAATACTTTTGAGGATTACCAACTCTGCAGTCATTTCGTTCTTTGAAATCACATTGGGCAACAGAAAAGTCTGGAAAATCAAATTGGTTTAAGTCGTGCTTATAGAGAAGCATATTTTCAACCGTGTTTCCTAATGCTTTGATACAGGAAAACTCAATTAGCATTTATATTAGAAAATGATTTTGAGCCCAATTGGCGCCATCTGATGCACCAACAAACATGTCTCCAGTGGGAAGCACCATCTGTCTTTTTCTAGACATTTTCAAAATGAAAACATAAGGGTTTAACCGTCACCTCTTTTTAAGTGACCAGGGGCAATTCTTGTCTAATACTGTCACTTCACTTTATAGATTGGCTATTTCAAAATGATCATTGTCATAATAATGACGACAACACAAACAGACACATAATGCCAAATAATATAAATCTTTTATTGTAACAAAGAATAGAAACTGAGGAATAAATTAGAATGTTAGATTTTTTTTAGTCATTAAACCAATAGTGTACATGTTGGTGTGCTTGGAGACTGTAGTGTGGGGCTAAGCAAAGCAAAGGGGGTTGCAGGCGCTGGCAGGGAGGAGGGCGAAGCTGGAGCCTTTATGTCCTGTGGAGCAGAGTGCAGTTCATTGTTGTAATGGAGTACTGGATGTAGAAAAAGAGACTTCTATAGTAAATACTGAAGTGAAAGCTGAAGATGTCCTGTTCCAATGCAACTGTCATAAACAGTAAAGGACATCAAAGACAAAATGTAACTATATGATAGGACAAGCTAATGGGTCACTTCATAACTTACAAATTCAGCATGTCTCTTTAAACTAACTTCAAAATATTTCCACTGGCATTTAAAACACTGACCAGCTGAATGAACAGTGAAGAGGTAATAACTACAAATCACATCAAGGTGACCACTTTGTTTGTATCACTTTGTGTAACCGTGGACATTTTCCAGAACATTTGTGCATATGTGCCAATAAATTCATCAATGAGGAGAGTTTACCTCTCAACAATAAGGTTGAAACAGATCTGCCTACCCCCTGTAGACATTTTTTTTTCACAGAGCTTTTAGCCTGTGGCGCGTGAAATGACGCGCGCAGCATGCAGCAGGTCATGTAGTTTATAAAGTCACCAAACGCACCAGGATACAGCTGAAAACATCAGTCTCTCGGCGTGAACCTCGTCCTCGCTATGAGCCCAGATGACAGCGGAGTTCTGGTTCTCAATGTTTCCACCGGGGAGCAGCACCACTACAACATCTGGCTCCCTGGTATCTCCATAGCTGCTGTCTACGGGGTCATCATTATCGTGGGTCTGGTGGGAAACGTCACGTTGATGAGGACGTGTCTGACGGTGAAGTCCATGCGGACGGTGCCCAACTTGTTCCTGTCCAGTCTGGCTCTGGGGGACGTGCTGCTGCTGGTGACCTGCGCCCCGGTGGACGCCAGCCGCTACCTGGTGGACGAGTGGCTCTTCGGCCGCGTTGGATGCAAACTGATTCCGTTCATCCAGCTCACCTCGGTGGGAGTCTCCGTGTTCACCCTCACTGCTCTCTCCGCTGACCGGTAGGGTTCTTACGCAGTCTGGGCATGCTTTTTAAAAAGTCTTAGTGACTTCTCATCTTCTTGATTAAACATGAGGTTGCTTTAGATTCAATTTAAAAAGAAGTATGGCACTTCTGTTGTTTCCTTATTGAATAAGACCCACTGTGAAGTTACTGAGTGAATGTTTACTCAAGTGGGAGCCACTCGAACCCTTTTTTTGCCCCCTGATCATATTATGATCATAGCAGATGAATGCATTTACCCTCAATTTATGATCAGCTAGATGGATAATAATGCCATAATTAGCACCGCTGACATGCAAATTATATTTTTCTATTAGTTAGTCAGCCGGTTTAGCTGTAATAAAACACAAATAAAGATTTGGAAGACAGCTAATTTCTCAGTAATTTCTAAAAAATCTAATAATTAGTTTTCTTGGTGAGATTGCAAGGTGTTTAAACGTAGAAAACATTTATTTTTCCAGTTTAAATTATTATTTATTTCAAGCCCAAAACACAGTGTCCCAACCAAGGGTGGCAGAATTTGGGGGAAGTGCACTCCTTGTACAATTAACAACATTGTGCCTTTCACGTTTTGGTTGTACTCTAAAACTTGATTGTTAGCAACATTAACATTGTTAGCAGACACCGCAATCTGTGCAGAAATCAAGTTATTTTCATTGATGTTTCAAGTAGTCTGTGCGTAATTGAAGGTTACTTTGAGTCAATACAAAAGTATCCCAGCCAACCTCGCTCTCTCCTACTTAACAATTCTATTTTATTTCCTGTACTTTTTATTGCTGCCAACAACTCTCAGTGCTTTCAGCAGCTCTTAGCTTCTGCAACTAATCCTAGCTAATATTATCTACTGTGGTTCCTGTTTCCTTTCATTCAAAGCTTAATTACATTTTTCTCAGCTATCATATACAGTCAGATAAGGTTTCAAAGCTTATCTGTCCCCCACAACACAATAACATATTTGTCCTGCAGTTGCTTTTAAATACGTGCATGATGAAGAAACTATAATAAGGTGATCAATTCAGTTCATCCTGACAGGATCACAGTGGCAAAACATGTTGCAGTGATGCTCTTTTCTGTTCAGGTACAAAGCAATAGTCAGACCTCTGGACAGCCACACGTCCAGCGCTACATTCACTTTCTTTTTTCGAGCGGGGGCCATCTGGCTGCTCTCTGTGACCCTGGCGATCCCTGAAGCTGTCTTCTCCGACCTGCACACCTTCACCACCAGCCACACCAATGAGACATTTGTGACCTGTGCGCCCTACCCCCACGCCGGGGAGATGCACCCGAAAATCCACTCCACCGCCTCCTTCTTCATCTTCTACATCATCCCCCTCTTCGTCATATCTGTTTACTACTACTTCATCGCTCGCAGTCTGATCAGGAGCTCTGTGGACATCCCTGCTGAAGGACACCTGCACCTCCAGAAACAGGTCTGATTACAGGGTCCTTGAAATGTATTTATCTTATTTACAAAGTGTTCTTTATAGACCACTTTCTAAACTATGTATTTAAATATTCGGTGATCTTTCTGTGTATTAGACAGAAACTGATTTAAATCTTTGCTTATACATCAAAACTGACTGAATGCGAGAACAATGACGATGCTCAGTTTAAAAAGAAAAATTGAAATGTTGATCTGATGATTGAGTTAGATGAAAAGAGGATGACCAATGTTATTTAGATTTTTTTGGAGGGGGAATGTCTATACTAAATTATAGAGCAATCAATACAATAGTTGTCGATCAATTTCATTAATAGAACAAGCAGCAAATTCAAATAATTAACATAAATAGAATGTGGAGCTAGACTCACATTTCCATTGTTTTAAAATGAGCTGTTTTGCTCGCAGTAAAGACAAAATTGTTACGGTGCTATTGGCGCTATAGTGGAAAAGGATTCATCCTCTGGGAACCATGAATGTCTGTTAAATTGTAGAAGCCGATCTCTTCTCTCTCTTCTCTTCTGTCAGATCAAGTCCAGAAAGCGTCTGGCCAAAACTGTGCTGGTGTTTGTTGGTTTGTTTGCCGTCTGCTGGCTGCCCAGTCATGTGATCTACCTGTACCGCTCCTACCACTACGACCAGGTGGATACTTCGCTGGGCCACTTCATCGCCAGCGTGTGCGCTCGCATATTGGCCTTCACCAACTCCTGTGTGAACCCATTTGCCCTCTACCTGATGAGCAAAAGCTTCAGCAAATACTTCAACAAGCAGCTTCTGTGCTGCACTTCTCCCAGACGCTTGTACAGTCAGAGCAGTAGGAGCACACATATAACCACCGTCTGAAAGCATCTGTGTTTTCATAAAGTGCACAGAACAAGGATATGCGCATGAAAACCCAGACGTCAGCTTTATTAGGCATGTTTCTATCTGCACAGTGCCATCATTAACGAAAAAGACGACTACTGCTGGAGATAAAGCAGAAGGTCCCTCTGACATTTGTATAGTAGAAGTCTTATTGCCCTCGTAAGAATGTTTGTCAAATGTCAAGTTATTAGAATTGTCAAATGTCACATTTTGTGTGTTGGTTGGCTATTCTTCTGTATGTATAAATGTCAGAAACCATTTGTTCATTTCTAAGTTTGTTTAATGTGTAATATAAAGTACAACTAAAAATTGCAATATTGATTCAAATATTATTTTTGTGAATAATGGATTAATTGAAAAGTCTTCTCAAAAATGTTGCAGTTTCCCAAAGCCCAAGCAACCAATAGTCAAAAACAAAACAAAAAAATCCTTTCACGGCAATATAAAACATATAAAAGCAGAAAAAAAGCAGAAAACTGTGAATATTTAGCATTTTTACACCTGCTAAATAGCAGCATGTTAGCATTGTCACCTGGAGTGTAAGCATGTTAGCATGCTGACATTAGCATTGAGCTCAAACCACTGCTTCCTCACAGAGCAGCTAGCGTGGCAGTAAACTTGTTTGTCTTGTTTCTTGATAAATTACCTGGAAGATAATTGAAAGTATTGCCAATTCATTTTGTGTTGAATGATTTAAGCTCTAGTAATATATTGGTGATAGTAGTTTAACAGTGTAGTCACATGTATGACAATAATATTAATAATGTGCAATTCACAGAACTGCGGTGTAAACTTGTTTTGTATCGTCTTCACCATGAATATGTTGATATTTATGTTCCATTGATCTTCTCCTCTGGTCGTCATTTGTATGAGTTTTGTGATTGTGAACTTTAAGCTGTTAAAAATAAATAAAAAAATGATCTGGATTGATTTGAATCACAGTGGAAAGTCTGTGTCTCTGCTGCTTTTCTCTCAGCAGAGTGAAACACTGCTGCATATCTGACCTTTAAACATGGAGCAACACGTGAAGTGAATGGAGCTCAAATTTGAGCTATTATATTCTTTGAATTATGAATTTTATTGCATTAGACCTTCTCTTTGTATTTAACCTGCACCCTCAGTATAAACCCACTGTGAACCGTGGCTTCAAAGAAAATGTCAACATCCATATTGTCTAATCTAATGTGTCCTCTGTTTTCAACACCTTCAGAGGTCGCTTTGTACAAGATGAACGACTTTGTGACAGGTACAGCGTGTGTCTGCTGACTTTAGACGCGAGCAGCAGGAAGTCCATCAACACACACACACACACACACACACACACACACACAGACACAAACAAACACACAGAATCCCAACATGTATCCATCTTTCAGAACTTCTGCTGAAGGCCGAGGCTTTTCTTTGACGTTTAGGTAAAAGACACGTCAAGTTAAATCAGATCAAACAAGATTTTTCGGGGCTCTGTAGAGGTGACCTTTCAGGGTGGCATTTGAAGACTGGAAATTAATTCCCCTTCAGCAGCACCGCCTCCAAAACTCAGTCCACCCCTCAGTTCATCAGATCCTTTTCAACATTTCACATGCACTTGCTTGACTCTGCCTTCTTTAATCCTTCAATGTGTCAGATCTGAGCATATTCCTAACAGGTCTTTGTTTGTTGTAAACCTATTTTGTAAGTCCGTAAACTTTAAAAACAATATCAAACACCACTTATTTAAAGTCCATCGATTACTCTTTTGACTGATGTATAATAAAGGCTGTGGCCTTTGAAGAAAATGTAACAAGTCTGGGTTGGCAGATATGAATAGTATACGGGTCAAAGAATACGGGCAGAAAGGATCCTCAGTTCAGTGAATTTTATTGTAGGAAGTGCAGCTATAGCGGGATGACTATCAGGGTGATATCCAGAAAGGTAGAAGAAACTCCCCTTGCAAGTACTCAAATTACTGCACATGTATCACTGCACATTAGAGTACATGACTGTAAATGACTACATTACTGTACATAAAGCACAATATTAACATTCAAGGCTAACAAATACAGCCCAAACAAATCAGAGTACTGACTTCAAGTAACGATCGGACGGTGTCCTCCAGAGCAATTGTAGAATTAGGAGCCAATTACGGATAAAACAGTAAAATACTTACTGTTATGTTAATTTAAGCAACAACAGGGGGAAACTGTGCAGTGCAACTGCAGTGAGTGGACAAACACTGGCAGTCATGTTAACAGGGCGAGGCAGGCTTTCTCACATGTAGATCACCAAAGATAATAAGAATACGACATTACAATCATCCTTTTAACATACTTTTTACAAAATACAGTATTTACTCTAAGTGGATACACTTTATACCTATTTTGTGAGATCCTGCATAACAATATCAGCCCTAAACAAGTACTCCAACGATTATAATTAATTATAGTCTTCAACAGATACTGAGAAAAGTGACATCACAGCTCCTGGAGCCACAGAATGTATACACCTGTAAACAGACTTCCCAGAGTTCCCTTTTAAAAACATTTTTGGATTAATGTAAAATCCATAAACTGGAATGGAATGGAAAGTACTTCATTAAAAGTATAAAAAATACAAAACCTGATACATTAAAGTTACTGCAATACGAATATCTTGGAACTTGCAGTCCCGTTCTCTGAACTCTGTCTTTTTTCACTTGCCTTGTTAGTCAGGGACAAGGCACAAATGTGAAGGACAACTCAGTATATGTGGCTCACAAGCAGCCTCAGCAGCAGGGCAGAGATGGCTCACTGGTAGAGGAGAAAGTCCTTCATGCTGTGAGGGAGGAAGAGGCCAGAGGCTCTGTGGAGACGACTCTTTCCCAGACTTCGGCGAATACAGAGCCGACAGAGCTGAGACAGAGAGCACGGACCTGGGCAGAGATTTAAGTAGTGTTTTTATACCTTAATATGAATAAAATGGGTTCATGTAACTTGCATGAATGTCCACAACATACCTTTTTTCTGCAGTGCAACTCTCACTGCGCTGTTTGGCGATGACAGAGCCAGAGGAGTCTTTCCCTCTGCGTTCCTACAACACTCGTCAGCCCCAAAGTCCAGAAGAAGATCCACAACGTTGGCTCCTCCTCCTCGAACTGCAGCATGTAAAGGACTGTCCTGCCCACACCCGATTCGAACATCTGCTGCTACAAGTGCACACACACACACATGGTTAAACACCCGAGGCTTGGTCCCACAAAACGTAGCACTAATAGATACAGAGAAGACAATGAGAGACTCTCTAATGTTTGTTTCCTTGTATTGTGCTACCTTGTTCCTTCGATGTATTTTTAACCCTCTAGGATTATTTTATTAAACTTGTGTAAAAGTTGCTCTGTAAATATAATTCTTATTTGTATTACTGTTAGAAATCTGCAGTGAAAACTAAACAAGGTGTCTTGAGGGGATTAGATGTTTTTTCACTCTATACGTTTTACTGTTAGGGGAACTAACATCTCTCTACGAACTATGATTGTTCCTGACTCTTTGGCAATTTGCAGATTACATTACCTGAGTGTAGCAGCACCTCGACACAATCTGCAGCTCGGGCCATACAGGCAGAATACAGCGGCGTCCCAACCACAGGCAACTCCATGTCGATGTGAGCTCCATACGACAGCAGCACCTCCAGACACTCTCTGTGACCTGAGGGAGAATCAACATCAGAATCTGGGCACTGTTAAATCATGTCTATACACTAAGACATGTTTGCACACACACGCACCTTTCTTAGCAGCCTCATGGATGGGTGATGGCAGCTGGTAGCGGGTGTGGATGGAGGCACGGTGCTGCAACATGAGCCTGACACAAGCAGCACTGCCGCTGCTGCAAGAGTTGAACAGAGGTGTGGCGCCATCTGTCGATACTGTCTCCACCTACGGGGAGATATAAAATGAAAATATGTCAAAACTTGCCGCCTGTTTTACCCACAATGCAACCCAACCTCTGACACTTCTTTCTGAGATTTTGGTTTAGTTGTGCTGTCAGGCGGCAAACTCCAGTTCTGCCGAGTGAAGCCGATGCGGAAGTGTCTTAAGACCTGCGTTCTATCTACTAACCATCAGGGGCGACTCCTCCGGTTGCAAAAAGAAGTACAATTGTATAGAAGTCTATGAGAAAATGACTCTACTTCTCTCTTGATTTATTACCTCAGGAAACATTGTAAACATGAGTTTATGGTCTCAATCGCTAGTTTCAAGTCTTCTTTAATACAGCATGATGTTCATTTAGTAAATTATGGTCCATTTAAAGTAAAATAGACCATAAAGAGGAGTATGCTTTAGGGTGGGCTTACTGTGATTGGCAGGTCGCTGCCACTACTACAGGGCGTCACTCTTCCGCATTCCAAATATGGTAATTTCCGTTTATCGGTTGCGGAAAAAAATTCCAAGATGGCGACGCTGGACAGGAGGCTTGATAATGACTCAAGTGACATCACTGAAGTACATTTCTCAGATTTTGGTAGCTCCCTTTGAGGCCACAAAATGCCGTACATGACACATATGCAGTAGTACTCATTCAAACCTGTAAATAGTTGTTGATGTCAAAAATCAGTGGAGTTCACCTTTAATAACATTTTGTAACAATGTTTTCTTCACAAATTCAGTACAACTAAGTATTTCTTTATGTATCTCAATACGTTTGAGTGTGGTTTTACATGTCTGAGACAAATTAGTCAGACAAAAGGAAGAACAATTGTGTAAATTTCTTCTGCTTCCATAATCAAATTGTTCCTGATGAATTTAAAGTTGGCACAATAAAGTTTTACTGTATTCATAACTTTTTTGTCTAAAGTAGCTAAAGCTGGAAATGTCTATTTTATGATTCCCCCAAATTTGCCCAGTTTCTCTCCCTACCTCAACTGTGTATGATACCCAAATATGTCCATTCCGTCATTCCTAAAATAAACATAAACCCTCTAAAAACAAGCCTGTCTTTAAACTGAAAATACAATGTTCTTACATTTGCACCATTGTCCAGCAGGAACTTGGCACAAGCATAATGGCCACCGAGGCAAGCTTCGTGGAGAGGAGAGACTCTGTCCATGGTGAGCGTGTCTACATGGAAGCCCTGCAGGGGTGATCAGAGAGGATAACACTGTCAGATACAAACATGAATGTGCGGTGCATCGTGTGCACACATCAGGAGAAAACCCAACTTTACCTGAACGATGAGGCTTCTCAGCTGTAGCAGCCTCCCTTGGTAGGCGGCGTCATGGAGAGGAGTTCTGTCTGACCAGAAGTCTTGAGACACAGAGAATAAGATCAGGAATGTCTCCACATTCAGAAAACACACACAGATGCACTCATGGCCAAGTGATCCTGATCTCTGCTCATTGTAGTGTTAAGATTACCTCATTTAAATACATGTTTATCCGGTTTCTCAGGGTCACGCCAACCCCCAAACGTACTGAACAACACACACACATAGGGTTTCAATGGCTACTGCAGAGCCCAGTGAACAATATTTACATGCAAAGTTCAAATCAAGAACCAAAACACTATAAGGAAACTTGCGTAATGCAAATACATGCAAAGCTAAACCACACTGAGTAGAAGGTTTGTACATTTTCTCATAAAGTAACAAAAGTAATCCAGTTGTTACTCTTATTTTTCTCCCACAACACAACCAAAGTGAGCTGAAAGAGCTAAAAAAAGACAAAGAAAAAAACTTACCAGCCATCAGTGAGTTGCATGCCAACCCCCCATAGATGTACAAGGGCCTCTGCCAAGGTTGTGGGCACAGGGAAACCTCTGTTTGAACAGCAGCCATAATGAAAATGGAACAACCGAAGACTCCTCAAAGACTGTCCGGGACTCGAGCTTTGTCCAGGCAGATAAACAAACCTGAAGTCGGCCTTCCTCCCTCTGTTATCTGGGTCCTTGGCCACCTCCCCCACATTGCCACCTCCCGCCCACCCTTGTCCCAGACCATGGATACAGTCTACAGTATATCCATAACAATGGTTCTTTGGAAGGGCCAGTACTGATTATACACCTTGATTTAAGCACAAAAAAAGTGCATGCTACAAGCTACAAGCAGAGGGACAACAGACTTGGACAAGTTTCCGTGTAAAAGAGGAGCGCTATCCATCTTCTGCTATAACATATAATTCAACCCCTAAAGTATTTCGCCCCTACATGACTGAAGTGTTATAATTACTTACAAAGAATTGACTAGACATACGCTCTACATGTAGGCATCCGTCACACTTTTAATACATTACAAAGTCCTATATGTTTTGTTTTAGCTCTCTTCACATGAACTCATGTGGCAAGTTTATTTTTTGCATGCATGATATAATGTTCAACCTCCAATCACGACGCAATGCAAATCCCCACTGTTGGCCTCTAAAAGCCATGCCACCCCATCTCTATCACCTCCTGTTTCACAGCTAATCTGTGTTTTGTCTGGCACTCTTCATTCCACAGAGCCTTTCCACAGTCTCTTTCATAACATTCTAAGAAAGTAGATGTGTTTCTACGCATAATGTACTGGTCTTTAGAAAGATGAAACTACTACAATGCTGTAGTGAGAAGACAGAAACAGAAAACAGATGAAACATTAGAAAGTACAGTTTATTTTCCAGAGTGGACTCTCTGGGAAGGTTTGGTGTTTTATAAATATGAAACATCTCAAATGATTAAACAATGGGTATTCATGATTTTAAAGTCAGACAAATAAACCAATTTGCTCTCATCTACATACAGCTTTGCACAAACTGAAAGTAGTTTACTGCCATCTTGTTTCTCATGCCCTGTCCACACTACTCCGTTTCTCCTTGGATGCAGATTTGTCAAATAGAAACGATCTCCGTCCACACGGGAGTTTCAGCATCATTCTCGAGTTGATCTGCGTCCACACGGCAGCCGTCGAAGGCAGACAGCACGTGACCATTAACTACACTGGGCATGCGCGTGACGGTGTAAACAGGAAGTGAATTGCTTGCTTAGTTAAAAAAAAAAAAAATACTCACTCTGTCTCTCTCTCTCCAAATTTACTTTAACATCAACACTTACACATAAACGTTTACTAGATTATGGGTCCATCAATGTGGTCTCTCACTAGTTTCCTCCGTGTTGTTGATGTCTGTTCTCACTAGTAGCTCTGAACGTCATGTCCGCCTAGCTAGCTTCTAAGCTAATTTTAACATTACCGCCAATGGAGAAATGCTAACCGCGATTAGCATTACAGCGGTGCGGGTCTATCTATCTCTCTCACATCAAATTTACTTTAAAATCAACACTTACACGTAAACGTTTACTAGAATATGGGTCCATACATGTGGTCAACACACGTCTCTCACTCTATTCTGCTCTTCCTTCGTGCAGGAAAGCTTAGCAGATCGCTAACAGTAGATCCGTGAAATAAAGAGTTTCAAGACTTCAGTGTGAATCTTTATTTGTAAAACTGTGGAAGCACAATATGAAATATGGCTTTACGAACTGTCCCTATACACATTACATGAATACAAAACAACAATCCATGATATAGCCAGCATGTAACATGTCCGCCTAGCTAGCTTCTAAGCTAATTTTAACATTACCGCCAATGGAGAAATGCTAACCGCGATTAGCATTTAATACAACACAAATGTTATACTAAACACGCGAATAGAATATATCTACGTACATATTTTCATCCATAAATACATACTTACAGACTAAGGTCTCTCAAGGCTACCAAACGGAAGAAGTAAAACGTTAGAGCAGCATGTCTTCTCATTAGAATCTAAAAACAACGAGCTGCTCCATAGGGCTGATGCCGGTCACGCCGCTCGCTAATCACTCCAATAACAGCTGCTTCCTCCACAGAAATGCAGACTTTTACTGCATAGCTGCTGCTAGCTGTTGTGCTAGCAGCAACGCTTGCAATTAGTTATCCATGTTGAAATGAATCGCTGGTAGCCCAGTTTGTTTTCTTCCGGGTACGGGTCATGTGATAGTGAGTGTGACGAATCAGGGACGGAGACGTCATGGTTGCCAAGAACCAATCTAGTAGCGAACACGGGTGTGGGCATAATTTTTTCTAAGCACATCCGTATCCGACCGTCCACACGCAAACGCAACCCCTCTCAAACACCTCCAACCTCGCCGGAGTTTTCAGATCCCTCCGTTTAGGGTGCTCCAAAACTCCGGCGTAGTGTGGCTGCTCAGTGTAAACGTAGCAAATACGGAGTAAAAACGGAGTAGTGTGGACATGGCCTCAGTGTGAATACAATCAACCAGCCCTTTACTCTCTCTGCTCAGAGCTCCAACGAGTGGCACAGGTTTCCATTTTAATGATTAAATATAAAAATAAGTAATTCCAAGTCTTTGACAGAATGCTTTCACAAGAGGTCCCTTTTGATGAGTAAATGTAAACAATGTCTGGGGTTACCATGAGCACATTCAGCAGCCATGTTTCAAATGTCAGATGGCACCACAGAGACAACATATAGCTCCATGTTAGCAACTGGAAGTGAAGCAGAGGTATGGACTGATCACAATGCTGACATTTTGGATTCTGCCGCTTGCTTCGTGGCACTTTTAGAACGAGCTCCGACTTTACTGCGCGGTTGCTGCCACCACAGTCCGTGAGGGCCGGTGCCGTCCACGGCGACGTCCATGACCCGATCTGGCACCCACCACTGCAGAAGCAGCAGGAACAGAAAGTTTAAAACGGCCACGAATGCAAAGATGGAGCCAGCCACGGGGCCACAGTGGGCCCTCAGTCTCCGCAAACGTCTGTCCAGGGGAAGCACCTCCTCTCTGGCCACGCGGTCGTACACCTGGGAGGAACACAGGAGGCGGTGATCAGAGTCACCGCGGATCATTCAGCGGGAAGCCCTCAGCTGTGTGAACCATCAGTTGATTTACATGCGCAGAAGAACACAGATTGCTGTATCTATGTGTACATTCGTCAGGTCGGGAAGCAGATCGCTCCCCTCACACCGCATCTTATTTTGAAAGCGTGGCTTTCTTACTGGAACTGTATTAGTGATACAAGATGCAGCTGCTTGATGACTTTAGTGTGTATTTGGGTGAGGGCTGTAGTGAGAACAGGATTTACAGATGAAGAACAGTCAACTGTTCATCTGTGGAAACTGATTAATTTATTTTCAATACAAGAAAGCATCTTTAAGTTAACTATATTCCAAATACTGATATCAGTATTGGTATCATGTATTGGGCATGTAGTAAACATGGCATACAAAGACGACAGAGATTTGGTTTTTTTAGATATAGTACACAACATTTAAGACATAAGATTGAAGATGACTGTAAACCAGTTACTTACAGCATACCCTCTCATTAACCAAACATCTGAGTTAACATCCAAATACTAAAGCTTTAGCTGTAGCTCGCTTTGGTCTGTAAAAGAGTAAAAGCTGAAACAAGAAGGTCTCAAGTACATGCAAAAGCACTAACAGAATGCACTTGAATGAAACGGCAGGTTGTGGAGTTGGTGAAACTACCTTTTCAGTCCTCTCAGCAACGTTTTTCCAGGTGTAGAGGGTTTGCACATGAGCATGGATAGAGGCGGGGGAGGGGACGGTCCCTGAACGCTGCCGGGCGATGACCGTCTCCAAACCAGCACACAACGCCCGCACAGTCGGCTCACACATGGTAATCAACTCCTCAGGCAACACCTCGGGAATGCCCCCTACACGAGTGCTCACCACCTGGAAAATAAAACAACTAGATGTACACGCTTTATACAAACACACCAAAGTAAAAAGCGCGTTACTGCGCGTTTTCTACTGGCTTCATCAGTCTGTGATGGATTTTTACTGAATTCTATGTCAATGTTGGATAATAGCAACTATTATCCCATGGCTGCTTTTGTGCCACAAACTGTCCGCGGACGGCCCCATTTTTTCCCTTTTGAGTGTAAAACTTATTTTAAGCAGTGCTTAATCGAGTCGAGATCGAGTCGAGCAGCCACCTACGTGCACACACCCACGGGAAATCTGTGACAAGAACACTTCAAAACCTTCAGCTGTGTCAAGCCAATTCTATTCAGTTGAAAGGGCGGTTTCTGTAGAGCTGGTTGGTTTGAAATTCAGAAATGCTTCTTTTGTTCCTGTTTTTGGAGCCATTGGCAGTAAATCATTTTATACATTTGATAAATTGTAGAAATTGGTGGTTTACCACGCTTTGTGTCGCGACATGAATGTAAGAAGAACGTTTAGGACATATTAATAACTGTTTCCACATCTAATGAAAGCAGGTTTCTCTGAAACAGGGAGTGAGAGACACAGGGAGGCAGTGTGTCTTCTGTGTTAAAATGAGTTGTAGAAAGTAAATGTAAACACAGTTAATGCAGCTTCCACATGCATTTCTTAGATATAGGAAACATTGCACCTAATATGGCCATGAGTCTTAAGATTATCCCATCAATCCAATGATACACGATGATTTTAATGATGAATTTATCTTTGAACTGAAAGACTCTTTCCGATAATTTCCTAACCTTAAACTATTGTACGAATGCCAACACACCTGCAGTCCACAGCTGGCTCCTTCTACGATGGCCATGCAGAACGCTTCAGTGAGAGACGTGTTGAGGAAGATGTGACCCTGCACCAGAACTCCACGAACATCTTTATGCTCCAATGCCCCAAGCAGACGGACCCTGAAGTGAACCAATTCAAAAGGAGTGAGGCACAAATAATACCAGCTTCCAGGGCTAAACAGTAAGGATTGCCCGATTGCCCAGGGCAAGTAAAATGCCATGTAAATCTAGCAACTTACTTGCCTGATTGGGCAAGTGGTAAAAAAAAATAATAATAATTAAAACACATAATGTTTTCCAGAGTCAACTCTCTGTTCATAAAACGTCGCTTTTGCAACAGTAATACCCGACATTCAACTCAATATTGCGGGTAAAGTGGTGTCATTTTATGTTCTTACAAAGAGCATGTTCTTAAAGAGGTTTAAGTGATTCCCCCCTATTGTAAAAAACTTCCTCCAGCTGTACCTGTCATGTAGTTGGTATTTCTCTCTCACTTCCTCCAGCACGAGTCTCTTCGGTCCCTCTCCACCAATTAGAAAGTGCAGATCCGGATGTTTGAGGCAGAGCTCCGGGATTATTCCACCAAGAAGATCGATTCCTTAACAAGAGGAAGAGATTGTGAACACTTTGCCAACATGAGGGCTTGAACAAAAAAGGGCCGTGTCTTATTCACCAAGACATTCTGCGGTCTACAATTTTAGCACCCGTTGTCCAGCAGAAATATGAACTTATAAGCTAAAATGTCAAACACGAACAGCTTCTCTGTACCTTTGCGGTACACAAGACGGCTGACCACAACAATAGTGATCCTGTCGCCCTGGCGCTGGGAGGGGTCGGGGGTGAAGTCGGTAGGGTCAACAGCGTTGGGAATAACAGACACTATCTCCGGGTTGAGTGCTGCACGGAGCACCGTGTTCTCCTTACTGGTGTACGACACGCACACAGTGTGGTTGGTGTCGCACAGCGTTATAGTCAAAAGCTTGTTGGTCAGCACGGAGCTCACATCAGCAAAGCCGAAGAGCGAATGGTCAGTGAACACCTGTAAACGATAACACGCTTTAGGTTTATGTCAGCAGATTATGTGCAGCGTAATGATTTTGAGACCCGGCACACAAGAAGTCATATACCGTGTTAAGGCCCATGGTCTTGGCGTGGAACAGTGCGTCATGGCCCATGGCGGAGAATGAGCTGTGTGCGTGCACCACAGTGATGCGTTCCCTTACAAACACACAGCGCATCAGTGGGAGACTGTGGAAGCAGGTGGTGGCTGTGGACTGGTTGTACATCACCTGCAGGGGGAGGTAGTAGACCTTCAGTCCGTTGGTCAGGTGCCTGATGCCCTTCCTCCTGCCATAGGCATGGGTGGCAATTACCACCTTGTGTCCCTTTTCAATCAAACACTGAGATAGCTGGTAAATGTGACTCTCTACTCCTCCCATGTTTGGATAGAAGAAGTCGGACACCATGCAGATGTTGTGCTTCCTGCTGGGGACCCCGGCAACCTCTGCAGGAGCTCCAGAGACTCTCTGAGTTGAAGGCTTATTCACAGCCGCTGATCTCCTTCGTTGGCCCATTGTAGATACCTTGTGTGGCTGTGCACCTCACTGAAATGATTAGTTTAGTCATTGATTAGTTGGTAAACAGCAAGATTAATTGGTGACAAAAGTATTTTGATAATGAAAAAAAATGTGTTTAATAATTTTAAAAGCAAAAATATCATCCATTTTGTGCTAAATCAATTCAATTAATCAACAACAATTTAATTATACGATTTCTTAACAAGGCATTCCCCGTTTCCAAATTCTTCAATGTGAGAATTAGCTTTTTTCTCTGTTAAATGTCATTATAAAGTCTATATTTTGGGGTTTCAAATATATTTAGATTATAATCATGAAAAAGATTGTGAAAGAAATTGCCATAACTGTTTCTAACTTGCCTAAAGTACTTTTAAGTGAACCATACACTCTTTTCTTTTCTTTTTCAAATAGTTGACTAACATGTACACCTGTAATGATCCACCTGTGGTTTAGTGTAGCACCTGTCTCATTTCTCTCCTGGTTGTAGCAGCTCTCTTAGCATTAGATATGTCCGAGAGTGAATTGTCCCTTTAACTTGCATTTAAAATATGGTAGTCAAGCTCACTCAAGTTTTTACAAACACACTGGAGACTAACGCTATCTGGTGTAATGTAAGTTGACTATTAGCCAACTCTTCTAAACTACATTGACGTTGTTTATATCCTATCTGACGCTAGTTCATGACACATTAGCATCAAGCTAACCAACTCTGCTCATATGTAACCACTTTACTAAACTTAAAGCAGTTAGTTTTCCTATCTGTCAGAATTGCCTTACCGTGGACAAAATGTCAGTCCTGTTCCAGCCTGTGGAAACACACAGAACTCTTTTCCACATGTAGATTCATTTATACTCGCTCGCCCTGAGGTAGAAGCCAGTTAGCGCCTGTATCACTTCCGGGTTTGTCACTACGTCATACGTAATGACTCACTGATAGCTCTGCTGTAAATAGAGGAATCAGGTGACAGTTGGCTAACTAGCTGTTATATGATAACGACAATGTTAGATGACCATTTATCTGTTCATATGAGTGGAGTGAATGTGAACGTTTTATATCCAGCCATGTTCTCCAGAAGGAGAATCTGTTTGTTTTTGTTTTTTACATGAATGAATGGCTGAGACGTTTGTATTTACGAGTACATTGTTTGCATCTTGCAATAAATATTGATATGTTCTTGATCACTTTGTGTTTGGTCTATTTGCCTTTTCTGTTGAGAAGATAACCTGAGACTTTTGTGGGTTTTGAGGCACTGACGGGCTTTCACTGTCATTAATAAATGCTTTGTAAGGCATATAGTCCTCACTTTAGATGAGGTCACACAAAATACTTAAGTAACGACTCGTAACTACCTGAATTAATCATGAATTGCAGTATCAATATGCGTTTATAAAGCATATATTAACATTGTCCCTAACCATTAGTGCATATCCAAATCATTATATATATAAATGCATGAATAATGTACATCTAAATAAGTTCTTAATCATTTACTAACACTTTATAAATTGTGTTTTTGGTTGGTTTGTAATATATTTAATACTTCATTTACAAATGGGGAATCCATCATTTATAAAGTATGAAAACACAATCATGAAACACATAATAGACGAGCTTATTAATCAATAAAACATTTATAACTGTTATAAATGATATACTAATGAGTGTTAATGTAGGAACAATGCTTTATAAATGATGAATTAAGTGTTTACTCATACTTATCTAATGCTTCATAGTGTGTAGTTAATATAAAGTGTTACCAAATGTTTTTCTCTGGGCACAAAAAGTAATGATGGGAAATGTAATAAAAAGCATTCAAAAATAAAAGCCAACACTACACTATTCAGTGATCAAGATTTGGTAGATGCCGAAAGCTGGAAATTGTCCGACACTGTTGTCTTGGTCATTAAATAAATATAAGAACTTTGTTGTCATGACAAAAATTCAAGCTTTTTTATTGACACCAGAAGTTGAGTTTAAACTTCACCGGTTGGCTGTTCATTTGGACTCAAATCTTTGGAGAAAGTGACAGAGAAATTAAGATGGAGCTGACGTTTAAACTTCCACAGAAGCCCACAGCACTCCAATGCAGAGCAACCATTTACCTACTTATCTCCCTTTAAGCAGCAGTAGCTCCACTAGGCCACGTTTCCAGTCATTTTCTACAAAAGCCAGACTGCTTTCCGTCATAACTGATTCATGAGATGTTTAAATAAATGAGATTTAGTCTCTCAACCAAAACAGAATGTACTGCCTCAGCAGGAAATGTCTCCTTTCTGTGTAAACTATTGATTTCATATTAAGAAACAGCTTTACATGGCACTCATATACTTTATTAAAGATAATGATGACATTGATGTGTTTTACCAAAATCCATATGAGACTCATTATGGACCATTCAGATAGAGAAAACTAGAACAGATAACGTACAGGGAGTCTCTTTCAGAGATTATCAAATCAGTAGGTTCTTTTGAAGGTTATTGCGCTCAGTCTGTTCAACTTCTAGATGTTTCTGTGATGTCCTGTGTAGTCACTTCCTGACCTTAGCCAAGTTGTTTAGGTCTAGCTTTCCTTTCATTGATGAACCTCGATACATCTTGTAAAAGTATACATATGTCATATTGTTTTGATAGCTTGTTCAAGTAAACTGGGAGCATGGTGACAGTCCTTGACCATACTCACCAAAAGGTACGTCTTAAAATGTAAACTACGTTTTAAAAAGTACTCATTGCATTCACATCATGTTTATGACAACATTTATTTTGAACACATGTAAAACAATTTTACAAATGCGCACATCATAACATGACTAATATTAATATACATATTTTTAACTTCAACTTCACGGGTGTGAATAGAAAAAGCTTCCTTTGTAATAAAATAGTCTTTTTTTCAGCAGTTGAAAATCTTCCTTAGCGTTCCCTGCATAATGTGGAAGACAAAAAGCATCCAGCTGAATAAACGCTCATGAAAGAACTCCTTAAGTTCTTGGGAACACTTGACCGATTTGGTCTGAGGGTAGTCATGTCATGTGTACAGAAGTCAGAAGCAGATAAATATGAAGGCAAATCACTCTTCCACGCGCGATGGTAGAGGTCCCGTGCGTGTAAATCAAACAGCTACGCATCTATTTAACTTTGGCAAATGTGCTCTTACATCACGCAGAATACCTCTGCGGACCCATGCCGTCACCATTGTATAACTAAATTGAATTGGTTACAATCCTCATCTTTAGATTGTGTCAGACTGATATCCGGCCAGATGCTAGGGGGCGATTTTCAGATTGCACTACATCTCAGAGGTAGATAATGTACTGTACTGACACTACAAACATGAACTTCTGTAATCCTTCAGAGACAGCTGGCCAGTAGGTGAGATAAGCCCGGTAAAAGCATTGACCAGTGTGTAGCTCAGCGTGGTGCACAGCTGACCTACATAAAGTCCATGGTCAGTATGGCAGGAGGGCAGATGTAACTTCCATGCTTCAGGTCAATATAGAGACTATACACGGCCTTTGGCCTTAACTCACAAGCAGCAACAGCATTTCTCCTCAAACAGTGGTGGATTAAGTACCGCACTAAAAGAAGTAGAGGAACATTTCAATAGGAAATATTGTGTTTTTTAAAATTTATTTGACATGTAGTTAGAAGTTATTTTGCCCATTGAGATTTTACATATATAACAGGTTATCAGTTCATAATTATATAAACGTACCTACCAACATACACACAGTAGTTAAAGTTAGCTCAAACTCCTCCAGCTAAAACATGAAAATGCTTACAAAGTAATAGATCAGTAATATCAAGACAATATTAGAATATGTATTCATCTAAAGTTGAGAGGGCCATTCTGCTGTATAATGGGTAATTTTACTTTTTCAAGTTTTGAAGTTTTTGTAAGTTGAGTTGTGTTTTCTACTTTAAGTTTATTTGCACAAATTAAAATAACGAGTAATAATATACAGTGGAGTGTTATAGAGAGCAGCAGGAAAAAGACACCTGTGAGCGTCACATGAGGTGGAGAAGCTCGGTTGAAGACAGTTTATTCCCTCAGGGGGCTGCAGAACGTGGTGGGACAGGAAATGACCAGAAAAATAGCAGGAAGAGGGAACAGAATCAGATACTGAGGTGCAGATGCTCTGGTGAGACAGAGACCAGTCAAGATGATCTACTCTTTTCAGGTAATGATGCTAATCATGCTACTACAGCAACGAGTCACATAGGTCTGGGCAATAGCTCAATATTATTGTCTATCAACATTCAGATGCATCCAAATATGATGATATGATCACATTATGTTACAATTTGACTAACTCTTAGCTCTTCGCAGGCTCCTCTTTTCACCAATATCACTGATGCTCAGTAGACGGGTGCCGATGATGATCTGGGCGGTTTTAATCACCCGCTATAGAGCCCTCCTGTCCTGTGCCATACACATCCTATGACAGTTTGTAATGTTTGCAGTCAGGATTCTTCATAGAATACCTCTGTAGAAGTTGACAAGAATTTGGCACAGGAATTTTGGCCTTCTTAAGTTTCCTTAAGAAATACAGCCAGCGAGCTTTCTTCATTAGGATAGAGGTGTGTGATGACCATGTCAGGTTGTTTGTGATGCTGACTCTTAGGAACTTAAAGCTGCTAACCTGCTCCACCTCAGCTTCATTGATGTAGACAGAAGTGTGCATCTACGCCTCCTTGGTTTTACTGACATTGAGCAGAAGGTTGTTCTCTGAGCACCACTCTGCAAGGTTGTTGATTTCCTCTATATGGAGTGTCATTGTTGTTTGTAATCCGGCCGATGATGGTACAGTGTCGTCTGCAAACTTTACAACAGAGCTCTCTTCATGTTTGGGGTCCTGGGTGTACAGCGTGAACAGGAAGGTGGGTGGGGGGACGGGGGGGCCTAGAGTGGAGGAGGTTTGTAATTTAACAAAAAAACTTTTTGTGTTTCTTACAGGGTAAGTTTCACAGAACACATAACTAAATACAAATTGTAATGAATTCAATATCCTTAAGGCAAATCTGGTAAATCTGGCAAAGCAACAACATTCAGTGTAAGTACTATATCCCAAAGGCAAAAGAACACGCTGCATTTTCACACACCCTGTTATACGAAAAGAAGTGGCTCGCCCAAGGACCTTTATGAGGAAATCACAGTAGATAGAATTTACAAAGCATATAGTGCTGATATTGCGCTGTATAAATATCACCCTCATGGTCATAAAGGATCAATGACCTATACAATTGCTGCATATCTCCCCAGAATTCATATTTTACATAATGGTTGCTAAGCGTTGCAAAATCAGATCAAGTTACCTCAAATATCTACAGTAAATCTGTAAGTATTAATAACTTACTTTTCTCACATTAGAAGTATAGCAGTTACAGTATATTGTATATACCAGCAAGGTACATTGGTGATGTGATTAAATGTCTCAGTTCCCTGTTGTTTTTCTTTAAAGAAGTATATGGAGTATATCTGGATGGTCTGACAATTTACCGTGTCAACAAGGCAGTTTTCCAAAGAATGCAGTTGGCAGATATCAATATGAATCCCGTCATCGTTACCTGCCACAGAATCCACAAAAGTGCACATTTCCAGCAATCTATTTTTCTTGCGTGATGATTGATAACTGATCACATTTAAATGTATCACTTCATCTTCTTATCATAGAGGGCAATCTCCTTTTACAGTCCTTGAAGTTGAAGGAAAGATTAACACATCCTTGCAAACATCCATACAAGATGTCAAGCTGGACATCCTTTTCAGAAACACCACATTCCTTTCGTGGCATGAACACAGGATGAAACCTGCCTGTAAAACAGTTTGAGTGATACCACATGCATAGTTAACCACCGTTTGGTGGAATGTAGACGCCTACATTGTGACATTGGGGTTTGTTGTGTGTTTAGACGTTGTTGGTATTCACTTCTCGTTTCCTTTGTTATCTCCTGTAGGACAAAAGACATGGAAAGATAAATTCCACTGAAAGATCCAGTTACAACAGCAAGTTTCAACACTGAAGAGCAAAAGTGGTCGGGCGCGACTTAACAACTGTAAGAAGTGTTGTGCAACTCTGGTTCAACCAGTACAGCTCAAATACAAGACACATGGAATAACGATCTCTGTTGTTATGACTACTTACTGTGAAAACAAGAGAAGGGAAAGTCCAAGCACCGACACAATGGGGATGAATTTTATGCAGGATCTTATCCATACTACTGGTTGGGGTCTTGGGTCCTGGAAAGGTTCTGTGGAAGAAAATTACAAAAATATAATGCTTTACATAATAATTTGAAGTCACCTCCTAAACAACACTTTACTTGTTAATGTGTTTTACAATATGTTGTATTATGATTGTTGCCGAGTTTACTAATAATATCGTAATGCATTTACTGTGGAGTAGTAATGGGCTAAATATAAGTGCAATTCTCTCTGAAATAGTAAAAAACAAATAGTTACCAGGCCTTCCTTGACAGCCAGGGTTCAGGGTAGTTGATGTGTTTTTGGCCTTTACATCACATGTAGGTTCTAAGGTCCAGTTGAGTTTACTGCTGAGTGTGCTGTTGAAATGGTAAAGGCCAGTAACAGCATCTGTGTAGTTTGTGTGGGTTATGTTAGTTGTGGTTGAATTTATTAGAGGCTGCCCATCCAAAGTCCACTGAATCCAAGACTCTCTGTAGCGCCCGCTCACATCACACCGTACAACCTTCACTCCTCCACTCGGGCTTTCTTCTGTCTGACAAACACTGTAGCTCGCTGGTGAGAGAAGACTCAAGTTCAAATTGTGCAAGATGTGTAAATTCATGGGTGCATGAATGAGTGATCAAATACTGCAGGTATGCATAAGGGATGAATGACTCACCAAAAACGTTTAGATATACATCGAATGTCATGTACGTATCTTGACTGTGAAATGAACATTTGTATTTCCCCTGGTCCTCCGCTGTGATATTGGTGAGGAGAACAGAGCAGTTATTGCGGTTCTCAGACAGAAATGTTTTGATCCTGCCCTCGTATCTATTCGTAAGGGTCTTGTTGAAGCTGAACACCGGCATCGGGTTTGGTTCTTCCATCTGCCAGTTAAACCCCTTGTCCAACTCTGAGCAGTTGCATGGCAGAAGGACACTGTCTTCTAAGAAACCTCTAATAGTTGTGTCATCACCTAGAGTAGAAAAGATAAATAGGGATACAAATTAGTTTCTGAAAACACATCTGCCTTGAAAATTTGAGTTGACTGAACTAAACTTCTGGGCTCATTAGTCGTGCAAATATAAAACCAACTGAGTTAAGTTCACTACACTTGACAAAACAAGTTCAGTGAAACTGAGAGACGTTTTAGTCAAATTGACAAATATCAGAGTTGTACTCCCAGTTTGAAGACCCAATGTAGAATATGATGTCAAGGTTTTCCAGCAGTCTGTTGGAGCACATTTATACCAGAGTACAGAGCCTTTACATGAAGTTACTCCCAGCAATTATCTTAAATTAAGAGTGTAAGGAGTACTAAATTATATTAAATACCAATGTTCATCATTGCTTTAATTATTATTAGAAGAAACAACCATGTCTGAACATGTATTAAAGACTGATAAACTTTCTGTAAACTACAAAAAACTGATCTCTAGCGGTCGTCTGGTGATTTGCTAATCCGAGTGGTGGAAAATAACTAAGTACATTTTCTCATGTACTGTACTTCGGTTCAATTTTGAGGTACTTGTAGTTTACGTGAGTTTTTCCATTTCATGTTACTTTATTTTTCCACCACACATCCTTTTAGAGGGAATTTTTGTACTTTTTACTCCAAAAAGTCCCAAATTTCTTTTTAAATTAAGATTTTACATTTGAAAAAAATCTGATAAGATAATGAAATACAAAACACAATTAAAGGTTAAACCAGTGGCACACAATGTTTTTGTTTTGGGACCTCTTATTGAAAATCAATGTGAGGTTGGGTGTCCTTGCCATCCTTGCCATTGGGTGTCCTTGCCATCTATAAAGAATGGTGTGCTCATGTAAACTTTACATTTAGGCTACTCCAGTACTGTACTTATGTACAATTTTGAGGTACTTGTACATTTCCATTTTATGTAACTTTATACTTCAACTCCACTACATCTCAGAGGTGAAATTGTACTTTTTACTTCACTGCATTTATTTGCCAATATTAGTTGATAGCTACTTTGTATATTTATGTATATTAAGTATATAAAGTAGTTAAAATGAACTCCACCTTTACCAGCTTAATTCAATGATATCTTCTGAAATCAGCCATTCTGCATAATGAGTATTTTACTTTTGTTGCTTTAAGTAATTTTCCTCCTTCTTGATTTCTATCCCATTAATTTAATTATCTCACATCCCCTCAGATTTATCTTGAGGCCCTTTTAAGGGACCCGACCCCTTAGTTGGGACAAAACTGACTAACTGTATAAAGTAGTTGAAAGTGACTCCACCTGGACCCGCAGCTACAACAGCAAAATGCTGCTTTTACATTGATGCAGCAGTATTAATCTAATAATGTTATATATAACATGTCTGTCAGGGGAAAGTTTTCAAGAATGAGTCCTTTTTCTTTTGACACTTTATAAGTACTTTTAGCAGATGATCCTTCTGTACTTTTACAAATTCAGGACCTTTACTAAGGTATTTTCACATTGTGTTTTTTTTTTCCCACCACTGGCTGATCCTGTCTTTGTATTTTCACATTGTTGTTTTGTTTTCCATTTGACATTACCCAATTTAGTAACTCTGACCGTTTGTGCTTTGATATTCAAACACGATTGCGCAGCCACACATTTAAAGACTCACTTTGTATTTCTCCCGTGAAGTACACGGAAACCAAATAAAGATTGTTTATCTCTGAAATCATGGAAACAATGTGAAAGTCCTGCTGGTACAAATAAAATAGTTTGGTTTCAAACTATTTTGAAACATTCGTAGGCTTTTTCACTGAAGCCCAAACATTGTGTTGTACAAAAGCCTGACAAGTATAGGGTGCATAAGTTAATTTAAATAACGGAAAATAAACAATACAAATGTATTTGCTCTATGTATTAATACAAATACTTTCAACTAAACAAAGCATTGATGCCCAAAGCTTCCATTTACATGGCATTAGTGGCAAAACTCTGTTGATTGTATATAATCAGAGCAGCTGCTGGTTCTCTTAACATAATGTCTACAGTGTTGAATAAACGGTCTCAAGTTACTTTTATACTTTTTCTCAATTCCTGTAGCCACACAGCACTTTTTAACTGTCACTATGGATTAATTGGTGGGATTTAATCAGGTGTTGACCCAAGATATCAATTCCTTCAGTGTTAATCCAACAAATGTGTATGAGAACTGCTTTACTTTGCCACTTGAAGTCTTACAAGAACTGAAAGATGACTCGTTTATTATGTATTTTAATTAAGGGGAATGCTTTGCAAAGCAAACTACAATACACCAACTTTATATTATTATATATACATATCTTAACTTCTGCACTGTTCCATTAAATTTGCTTGACTTTCTTCATTACTTAGGCCAGTGGTTCCCAAACTTTTTCTGTCAAGACCCCCTTTGATGATATAGGAACATTGGACGACTCCCCCCCCCCCGCAACCCGACCCCAAATTTTTCTTGGTTTTTAATGAATTGCATTATAATGCATGTACTGTATAAAATAAAACTGTATAAAATATTTTTATTTCTTTCTAAAATAAGTACATATCACTTCACAGTTTATTCTTCAGTTTGTTTAACTGGGAAAAAAAATAGCAATAATAAAATATATATAAAATAAAAAATATATAAAATAATTAACTCTCTCTCTCCCTCGCTCGTTCGCGCTCTCTCGCTCGGGCGCGCTCTCTCGCTCGGGCGCGCTCGCTCTCGCTCTCGCTGGTTTTGCCACAGTCGGTCTGTGACATGAGCCGCGTTTTACCGGTGTATGTGTGCGTCTGTGTGTGTGGGTTGGTGATGAAGCCGCGACCCCCCTGTAGTACCACCGCGCCCCCCCTAGGGGTCGCGACCCCCACTTTGGGAACCACTGACTTAGGCTATTTATTAATAGTATTTAATGAGCATTGTTGGGGCAGCCTACATCTAAGATTATCGTTGCCAACGACTGCTAAAGTAACACATTTATAGCTAGCTGGGGCATTATATCATATACTGTAAACACTCAAACTTTCCATCTAGACTCGTTAAATTATAACAATACCAAAAGTTTATGTGTGGTTATTCTGCGGTTGCTGTAGAAGCAGTTCCAATACAACACATTTTCAGAAACAGACTCTGGTTTCAATGATGCGAAGGCTTACCTGAGACAATTACCACCATTAACACCCCAAGGAAGGTCCTCATGTTGCACCCCGCGGGTGGATAACTATGGATCTCAAGTGAGGAATATGCGGTCAAATTGGTAGCCTATTCCCTGGTCATTGTTTTGATTACATTTGCTAGATCCGCCGAAAGTAAAATCCCAGCCCGTGAACATGAATCCACACGTCCGTCTTCAGCGTGACTGAAACCAAGTGAAAATTCAGCGGCGGAGTTTCCGGAGTACAGTCGTCAATAAATATAAGGAAATTAATGGCAGGCAGGGAAATTGTGAAATCCGCCTCCCACTCAGGAAAAAAAGATAACAACTTGCAGTTAAAATCCCCTACGATGAATAGTATGCGTCAGGCAGACCATAACTCATTGGTATAATTCAATACTATTTTATTCAATGTTGCATTTTATTGGATACGGTATATACAATATTATCAAATAAATGGGTAGAGGCTCTGGGTTCCATATGCGATTACCTTGGCATGACAGCACACACACACACACACAGACAGACAGACAGACTCCCCCGCCCCAGCTCAATCCAAACACACATCCAGGGATCAGCACAGTCACCATCGGGAGCTAAACAGAGAGGGATCACCGGGAACACTTCAGCCGCCGCTGCTGTCGACACACACTACCACCTGCGTTGACACTTTTATATTTCTAACGGAACAACCGTGAACATAACGGGGGTGCTGGATACCGGGAGGACGGCATGGGAGAGCTCACGGCGTTTCTGCTGTTACTGGTGGCGACCTTGACGCTTTCGTCCGAGGTGAGTAACGTACCAGCGGAGGAATCATAGCCGTGGGAGTCGGTGAGCCGTCTGCGGGCCTGGAGCCACAGCGGCCATCAAACCGACCACAGCGCCGACCGTCGTGTCTAATCTGATTAAAGACGTTATAAAATACGGTTAAAGCCGTCCACTTATGACACGAAGACTGCGCAGCGTTAACGGTTATTATCTGCCGTGCTGCTACCAAAGATAACGTGATTACTGGGCTTTGCTGAGGCCCACTCTTTGTTTGATCCAGTAACGTTTTAGATGGTTTTCCCTTGACAGCTGTGAACATATTGTTCTACGTGTCCACCAACATTAAAGGGTTGTCGCACAGATTCACTGCGTAGAATCAGCAAACCTAATATGATCAGCGATGCTCCCAAGGCCCACCGTTAGATGTCAGTGATTGACAGCTTAGCCCTGCCGTGTTGGACATGTTTTGATTAGATAAGAGGATAATTTGTTTTATGTTTATTACAATACGATTTGTTGCAGGGTTATAATTAGCTGTTATCTATTTATTGCTAACGTTAGCTAGATAGCTACGTTAATTCACCTAGCTAATCCAGTGGCTAGGGTGTAGACAGCTAACTAGTGCTAATGTTAGCTTCTTCCCGAATAAGACACACAACGTCGTATGCAGTGAGTTTGCCTTCTTATATACAGTCTATGGTTGGTCCTCTTCAACATCTTAACGATTTCAAATAGGCACGTCCATACACCAGCTATACCTGACAGCACGTTAAGCACAGCTATAAGGTTATAAGTTAAACCCCCTGATACAAATAGAGGTTTTTAGCTATGCTAATTAGCAGTGCTACTGCGTCGACCTGGACCACCTGGACTAGTCCAGCAGCGTTGCAGCTGTAGGGTGGTGATATTCCTGAGGAGAAAGGAAAAAGGATGCAGCCTTTTTTTTTTAGTTTGACACAAGCAAGATGGCGCCTGCAGCTCGCTGCTGCTTCTGGTGCTGTGCAGGACGAGGGAGACATACAGAGCTTAGGATCAGCTGGATATAGGATGAACACAATGCTACAATGCTTAATGCAAATCAGTAGATGCATACAGTGGGTTTTTCATCACCATGCTACATTTAGGAGAGCAATCAAGTTAGGGAGACAGTAGTCTTGGTTTCCCACCCAAAACTAACCCCTGCATGCTGCAGAGAAAATGTCTCTGTGCAGAATTATCCAGGACACACTTTTTTTGACAAAGGCAGCATTCAAGACCTTTCATCAATTAATATCACCACATTGTCATACCTGTGATCGTCCTGAGATACTATAGCTGCTCTGTTGCTGGTCTGGATAAGGTGCATGAAAGTAATCATGTTCTGTTGTATTTTTCTTTGCTATTTTGTTACAATACTGGTCATAGTTTATATCTTTGCTGTACTATTTTTCTGTTATTTTAAGATTTTTTTTTTTTTCACAGCGTGATTATATGTCTGGTGAGATTAGCTTCATAGCCTATCCATTTAATGTATGTCTTTCATGTTTTTTAAGCCGCAGGCTGAGTCACAATTGAAAGTGTCACACAGGCCCTGCAGCACAATACCTAGATGTGATAAGATGTGGCATGGCCTGCTGCAACACCTCTACAGTCACAGTGTGTTTGAGCTCCGTGTAACACCAGGTTTGGCTGGTTGTCTTAGTGTAATAGGATACTAACACGCATAGGAGCATTTTACTGGTAGCTTAGCACATGGCTTGATATATCTGTCTTGTGTTTTCAACAAACAGGACTTGATTGGCATTAGCCATATAATTAACCATATAAGCCATGATAAGTGGGGTGAACAATTGCCCATTGACTGATGTACTCAGACTTGTGTGATTTGAAGCACAGGTTGGCAGGTTAACACCATTTTGTTTTATAATGAAGCCTGTAACACACTTTCTGTGTTCAAGTATCCACTGATATATGCACCAACTGCTTATTGCTCCAGTTTGTATTTTCCTATTTTAAGTTTTTTGATTCCGACATTATGAGCAGGACTGCAGTGAAGCATGATGCAAGGCGCTCAATTAAACAAAGGAAATTGCGCAACTAGATAAATGATAAATGACGTTACGCAATGTACTGATGAGGTGATGATACTAACTCACGGCAATGCAGATCTTCACAAGCAAACATAGCATGAAGCCAGAATTAGTCATTTAAAGATTGTTAGCAGATGTCTTGGTGGCTAGAGTAATGTCAGCTTGCAGCATCAGTCTATTGGATTTCTGCCAGAAAAAATTCAAGGCCCAGAATTGAAAACATCCTCCAATTGTTTACGCTAGCAAAAACGAGTGGAAAACAATAAATGGAGACCAGCTGTGTCCCATTGGAAAAATAGAAGACCAAAGTCGGTTCAGTTGAAAGAAGAGGTTGTTTTTCCACTCATATTTTGATTTTGATAGCTGGTGAGCTTCAGTAAGTTTCTCTATATTAAAGAACGCTCATTGAGCGTTCTTTAATAGAAGTAATGATTAAAACCCCATAAGACTGGCTAACAAAGGGCACACGTGCTGCCCTGTGGCTGTAATGCTGAGCTCAATGGCTTATGAGCTCAATGGGATAAAACGGAGTGTCTTTCCTTGCTTGGGCTTAAACCAGTAGCACATTCCTTTATTTATTTATTTATTTATTTATTTATATATATACTGTATATAACAACTTAAATGTGCTGCAATATTATCAAGTACTTTCAAGAGGCCTTTGTCCTTATGATCCCAGTATTGCATAGAGAGACAGATGTATGAGCTGGATTGTATGTGAAAGGCAGTAGAACAACATAAGAGGAGCTAAGTATACATACGCTGTAGGAGATGTTCAAGTGTAAGTTATACTTTAGCCAGTCTGGTACCATCAATCTTCATTTTTTTCCCTCTTGTCCAGGTGCCTGCTGATGACTCTGTGGGTTTGCTAACTGAGCCCCAGGTGGCCATGTTCTGCGGGAAGCTCAACATGCACATCAATGTGCAGAGTGGCAAATGGGAGTCTGACCTCTCGGGCACGAAGAGCTGCATCGGCACCAAGGAGGGCATCCTGCAGTACTGCCAAGAGGTATTTAAACTGAGTGAGAGTGTGAGAGAGTGAGAGTTAATGTATGTAGAAAGAACATCAAAATCTCTCCCTTCTCTCCAGGTGTACCCAGAGTTGCAGATTACAAATGTTGTGGAGGCCAACCAGCCCGTCAGCATCCAGAACTGGTGCAAGAAAGGCCGCAAGCAGTGCCGCAGTCACACACACATTGTGGTGCCATACCGCTGCCTGGGTAATCGGTTTTTACTGATACAGTTCTATGTTAACAAGCATGTTTTTGTGTGTGGTTGAGAATGGATATACAAACTACCTGTACTGAGCAAATGAATGTTCATGTTGCAGTTGGGGAGTTTGTGAGCGATGCCTTGCTCGTGCCTGACAAGTGCAAGTTCCTGCACAAGGAGCGAATGGACCAGTGTGAGAGCCATCTGCACTGGCACACTGTCGCCAAAGAGGTGAGACAATCACAGCATTCAATGCTACTGCATGAACTTCTTATTGTTATCTCGCCTCAATCATTACGTCTGCTATTGGCTTTTTCTTCTGACTTATTCCTTTTCTATCTGGTTTTCTATTATGATAATGATCTGTGCATCAGAGCTGAATTATGAGTGTGGGGCTCCTTATCTCCAGTCACCAAGGTTTACCGTGTCATGATTATTGCTTGTTTATTAAATTTAGTCCTGTGGAGACCGCTCCATGAACCTCCATGATTACGGGATGCTGTTGCCATGTGGTATCGACCGTTTCCGAGGGGTGGAGTTTGTATGCTGCCCGGCGGAGGCGGAGCGAGAGGCGGACAGCGCGGAGCTGGAAGGGGAGGAGTCAGACGTCTGGTGGGGCGGAGCTGAGGCCGAATACTCTGATAACAGGTACCATCACTCGCACACATTCATCCAGCCTGAAGGACACATCGCTGAATGATATTAAATATGTAATATATATGTAACATTGCTCTCCCGGCAGCATGTCACACCCGACCGACACAGAGGCAGCCATCGCTGAGGACGAAGAAGAGGACGACGACGACGACGACACGGAGACTTTTGAAAGGGATGAGAACGGAGATGGCGACAATGATGAAGACGATGACGATGAGGAGGAAGACGACGACGTGACTGATGAACGGGATAGCGATGAGCGCAATGCTAACATCGCAATGACCACCACCACCACCACCACCACCACCGAATCAGTTGAGGAAGTCGTTCGAGGTGAGAAATCGAGCTCATACGCACCCTTTGTTTACATGTGTTCATCCATTTGTTGTTTTTCATCGTGTGGTTTGTTGATTTACGTAACAAGCTCCCATTTTGCATTCATTTTTATTTGATCTTTAATTTGCGTTTGCCTGTGTGTACATATCTCAGCCGTTTGTTGGGCTCGTGCTGAGTCGGGCCCCTGTCACGCCATGCTGGAGCGTTGGTACTTCCTGCCTGAGAAGGGCCGCTGTGTTCCCTTCTTGTTTGGGGGCTGTGGGGGCAACAGGAATAACTTTGACTCGGAGGAGTACTGCCTAGCTGTCTGCAGCAGCTCGTGTAAGTCCCAGGACCAGAGTCGCCTAAACCACGATGTGGCCACGAGCCTGATTCCTGTCCTCAGGCTGCTGCAGATTGTCTCTCCGTCTCACTCACTGTCTCTCCCTCTGAGTCCTGACTCTTAACCACACGGAGTACTGACAGGTGGATTTGTTTGCTCGTCTTCTAGTCTTGTGTTGAGTATTATAGGATTATTGTCTCAGCAAGATAAAAACATACCTTTTGATAGTCATTGGCTTAAATGATAAGGCTGAGGATTTTCTATATTTCTGTAAACAAATCCAATGAAAAGACTAAAACCAACAAAGCATCACTCTGCCCTTTTTGTGACTTTCAGCATAAAATCCATTCCTTCCTCGAGAAAAAAATAGATCTTTAAACATCTGTCACAGATATATAGTTGTATTGTTATAAAGTGTGGTGATGTCCTTAAACATCTGGGTACTGTAGTTTCAGCTAATATTCAAACAGGAGTAAATATAGCATCTGCTGGGGACCATTTTCAGCCACAGACTAGTTCATATTCTGGTCTGTAGTCAGTATTTGTTACTTCTGATACTTCTTACAGCATGTGGACAATGCAACGTAAATAATACCGAACGTTGAATGCCGGCGTGCGTCTGCATGCATTTCTGCACACGTGTGTTTGCATGCCTTGCAGCGGGACGGTCTGCTGCTGCTGCGGCTCCGTAGTAGTCTGACCGGGCAGCTGTGGGTCTCTAAGGATGTCATAAATATGTCTTGACCAGCTGAGTGTTGCAGTGTGTTAACCGTCACAGTGAGTGTGTGAATGGGGGAGGGTGTTGTTAAAGCTTGATGGGTTGATTTGCTGTTTCCACCCATACTCCTCAGTGGTGCAATGCCTGCCCTGATCCTGACTCAGCACTTTTAATCTTATCTCCAGACTCCCACATTACATATAGACATACGCACTTGTACTTTGAAACTAATCATCCTTTGTCCCCTGATAACCGGTGTGTCTTTTAATACAATCTGTATGTAGCTAACACATAGTGTATGTTGTTAAACACACTTGAACTTCATGTGTCTGAAATACTGAAACCCCGTATGACGTCATTGTGGGTTTCGGACGCACTGGAATCAGTGTTTTTTCTCTTTACTTGTTTTCTTTTTTATCCTCTGGGTGTTTTCTCCCCTGCCCTGTGTTTGATTCCGGACTCTTTGTCCTCCACCAGTGCCCACCATGGCCCCCAGTCCTCCAGACGCCGTGGATCGGTACCTCGAATCTCCCGGGGACGACAGCGAACACTCTGACTTCCAGAAGGCCAAGGAAAGCCTGGAGGCCAAACACCGTGAAAAGATGTCCCAGGTATGCTTGTGCGTCCTGAACATTTCTCTCTGGGATATCGCCCTGTCAAGGTGTCCAAATGTCTGTCAGTCTGTAATGCGTTTGTCCCTGGTGTGACCCGCTTCATGTCCAGGTGATGAGGGAGTGGGAGGAGGCTGAGAGGCAGGCCAAGAACCTTCCTCGTGCTGACAAGAAAGCTGTCATCCAGGTAGGAAACGCATCACAACTTCTTCTGTATTTCAGTATCATTTGTTAATGTCAAAGGTGATTGTTGTGAAAAAACATTAGTTCCCTTATCTAAGCCAAAATGAATGAAAAGTCACCTGTGTTTGATCAAAATGCAGTGGATAAGGATTTTATTTATTGATTTTCAAAACTCATGTGGCACGTCGCACTTCAGATTTTTGGCCAAGTTATCGCTCTTCTAGCTGTAGATGCATGAACTACCAGCCGAAATAGGTTTTACTTCTTACATTTTTTTTATCACTTTGGATTTTATTAATTTCTATATAAACATGAGTTTCAGAAAAATGTGTTTTTCGACCATATATTTGACTTGAATTGAACTATTAACATTTTTTTAACCCTCTGAACCCCAAAACCCACACAAAAGCATGTTTTCTTTAAACAATCGCCAAAACTACCAGATTTATCATGGCTAGAAGCTGTAAAAGTTATCGTCAGAGTTTCCTCTTACCGACAGTCCTTGAACACATCATGTGCGACGAAAGCTTCTGTCAGAAAAAGCGACACAGAGCATTGAGGAGAGCACGGGAGAGGATAAGTTGTAAAAATGTGAATAGTTCAATAGAGCCAACATTGGTAACACTTGTAGGCACTTGGGAAAATGTTGGATATATAGATTCCATTGTTTTCAATCGGCAGCATGATTGCGTCCTCCACCATCCTTCATAGCAAATATGTATTTAAACACTTTTCTAGGTGCAGCACAGTGTTCTTATGTTCTGTGTAACTTTCGCTATTTATAATCAGATGTATAGTTATTATTGTTACTGTAAGATGTACTGTATTTGCAGCACTTCCAGGAGAAGGTGGAGGCCCTCGAGCGGGAGGCAGCAGGAGAGAGGCAGCAGCTGGTGGAAACTCACATGGCCCGGGTGGAAGCTCTGCTCAACAGCCGCCGACGCCTGTCTCTAGAAACTTACATCAGTTCCCTACAGGCCAATCCTCCACGGGTACACGCACACACACGCAAACACACACACACACACACACACACACACACACACACGCACACACACACACACATACCCATGTCCACACATCTCTGGACTTTTCAACACAAACAGAGCTTTTGCAAGAAGTCACGTGTTTAATTTTTTATTTATTTATTGTTTAGCTTGGAGATAAATAACAATAGCTGTCTCAGGAAATTTCCCGTATGTGTCAAATTATTCTGCAGTCATAGCTGGCAGGAAATATGATGAAGTGTATTTAGAATATATACAGCACACCATATATGTTTTCATGACGTCATTAACACAATACAACGCTGCCGCATCCAGGCTCGCCAGGTGTTGAGCCTGCTGAAGAAGTACGTCCGTGCAGAGCAGAAGGACAGGCAGCACACGCTGAAACACTACGAACACGTCCGCACAGTTGATCCCAAGAAGGCTGCACAGATCCGACCTCAGGTGCTCTACCTCACTTACTTACAGTCAAAAAAAACCTTTTAGATCTTTCAAACCTTTAATGTAACTTCTTCGCTTCCTTTAGGTGTTGACCCACCTACGTGTGATCGACGAGAGGATGAATCAGTCCGTCGATCTGCTCTACAAAGTGCCCAGCGTGGCGAACGAAATCCAAAACCAAGTCTGTAAGTGTCTAACTGTATGAATGACTGCTTTTCACACATCTGCATTGTGAGTCGGGGTATGATGATGCTGTTAAACATTGTTGTTAAATGTTACAATATCATAAAATGAAAAGAGATTACCACAAGTTAATCTTAGTATTATGTAGAGTTGAAACAATTAAAGGTGATTCATTGATTAGTCGATCAACATAAATTGTATCTACAGCGATGTGGTTTATGGATCAAAATTCACCAGTTTCAGCTTTTCATATTTTCATATTTATGTTTCGTATTAACTGAATTTCTAAATACAGGTTTAAGTGGGAAAGTGTAATCGTGACATTTTTCAATGTTTTCTGACATTTTATAGACCGAAAGATTAATTGATCAGTCAGGAAAATAATCAGTGAACAAATGCTAAACATGTTTTTAACATTTGTCATGTTGTGATTTGTTCATTTTAAAGAGAGATGAGCTCGTATTGGAATACCGTCTAATTAAACCAACCTAAATATACTTTACACACACACTCTTAATGAAGCAGCCCCTTACAACCTCTTGTAGTGCTGACTGAGGATGAAAAGCAGTTTAACAGCATGTGATGGATGGCGTGCTGATAGCGCAGCATCTCTACTGTTAGTTTGTCTTCAGTGATCAGCGTTTCTCCCTCCCATCCATCATCATGCTGCATCTACCTCTCTCACACTCACTCTCTTTCTCCTTTTTTCTTGCTAGCTGTTATAATGCAGAGAGTTCAGTCGGAGCTGTCTCAGCAAGTCTCTTCACTGCAGAGCGATGGGCGGGTGAGTCGAGTTGCACTCTCTAACCTATGCATGGAGTTTGTCCCCAATGGACCGCACCGGCTCTCTAAATAGAGTCACCCCTACAATGAAACTAGAAAAGTGCACTCAGTAGAGTGCAGATCTCCGCCAGGTGTGTCTCCCTCTCCCCTCCCAAACAAGAAGAGTTAAATCTCACTCAATTGTCCCTCCTGGCTTCCTGTCGGTCAAGATGGTGGCAAAAATAACAAAAATGGGGATTTATTTATCTCATCTCGTGCTAACTTGAGAGGATCATAACGTATCGGGTATGACTGCCGTATCTGCATTAGTCTGCAGATACGAAATGAGACCAAACTTTTCTATGGATGTCTGTTTTTTGAGCCACGACAAAGACTAAAAATGTGGCCTGCAATAGATTAGGTTTGTTTATCCTAGCATTGCAGGATAAAGCAGTTGTTGGTCCCTCGTTTGTCAAAGATTTGGAATCGCTGCAACCACAAAAGTTCCTTGAGCATACAGTCATAAATGAGCACAAATAAATGTTTGCTGATGGGTGCAGTAGTATGCAAGATATGCCGTGGACGGACGGACAGACAAGACACACACACACACACACACACACACTCACTTGTGGCCAATGTCAGACTTTCCATCTTTCAGCAGATAATCATCTGGATTAGATGGCATTATCAAAGAAAGCCTCCCTGACAGTCTCACGCTTTATATGTCCATATTACTGTTGCTCTGTGTTTGCAGGTGGACGGCAGGGTGAGTTACGGTAACGACGCTCTGATGCCCGATCAGGCCTACAGCTCTGCTCCTCTGGACCCTGGTCTGGACAGACTGGGTTTCATCCACCCCGAGAGCTTCAACCAGCCCAACACAGAGAACCACGGTAACACACACAATAACATCATAAAATGCTTGTGGATGTCAACTTGACTTTGCAATTTGACATTTTATCCCCTTTAAAAATGTCTAATTGTGTGAATTTCTCTGCAGTTGAGCCTGTTGATGCTCGTCCACTTCCAGACAGAGGACTCCCCACACGTCCTGGTGAGTGTGAGTCTGTGTGTACTTCTGAGTGGTGGTTTTCTCCACAAGCCAACTATAAGCACATAATATACACGTTTTTATTACATACTTTGTGTGTGTGTTTCGTTTCAGTATCTGCGCTGAAGCCAGAGGAGATGCCAGAAGTGCGGATGGAGACTGAAGAGCGGCAAAGTGCTGGTTATGAAGTTTACCATCAAAAACTGGTATGAAAACGCATGATGTCATTTATTTTTGTGTCCTGTCTTTGCTTTGTGTACATTAACAGTTTTGTTTTTGTTCTCAATGGCAGGTGTTTTTCGCTGAGGATGTGGGGTCCAATAAAGGGGCCATTATTGGACTGATGGTTGGTGGGGTTGTCATTGCAACCATCATTGTCATTACTTTGGTGATGCTGAGGAAGAAGCAATATACGTCTATTCATCACGGTGTAATTGAGGTAAAGAAAGGCCTTTCATCAATTTGAGTGAAATGCAACAAAGTGTGTTAAAGTAGTTTCACTCACCCTCTTCTACTTTGGTAGGTGGATGCAGCAGTGACGCCAGAGGAGCGTCATCTGGCCAAGATGCAGCAGAACGGCTACGAGAATCCCACCTACAAATTCTTCGAGCAGATGCAGAACTGAAGAACCGCTCAACACTTTCTCCAGACGCATCCCCACACTCTCTCTCTCTCTCGTAGGGTCTGTTCCATTCTGGTCCCTTTTGCCCTCAGCCCCTGCACCCTCACTCCTCCTTTTAAGGCAAAGGAAAGGTGTGAAGAGCACTGCGAAGGCAGATTTTTATCCTTTTTGGATCAGTTATTTGTCTCAGTCAGGGGTTTGTGACAAAGGTAAATGAAACGGAACAAAGCCTTCTTGATCCCTGATCCCTCGATTGTAAAGAGCCACACTTGAGCTTATATTTACCCATAATTGATACGACAAGGGTACCATGTTTCACCTGCACATGTCAGCCAATCTCAACAAAAACTTCATAATATTTGTACTCAAAGGCCCAGTTGATGATTTATATGAAGTCCCACAGCTGAGACCAGAAACATGTAATTCACAGCCCCCCCAACCACACACACACTCCAATGACAGCTGTGGCTTGTTTGATGACATAACAGCTATTAAAGCTGGCGATGGGCGTAGGGGCTCTCGGAGAGCCTCTCCGCACAATTAGAGCCCAACTGTTTCAGGTTTGTTTTACAAAAAAGGAGGAAAATACGCAGAAAAATTATACTTAATCAAAACATGTAAAAGTAAAAAAAAAAAAAAAATATTCAATGTTTTTGTTTTCTGATTTATTTGTATGTGTAATATATTAAGACAGAGATTAGCTGTAAGTATATGTAGTGCATGGCAATATTGATGACGGAAACTGTACGTTGAGGTCCGATGGAGCATTCCTCTTACTAGATATTTTAGCAAGATTGTACATTTCTCGTGTCTTCTTTGTGATCTTGTGATATGAAGAAGAGAAGTATTCAGAACCCGGTGTGCTTTGTTGTCACACAGACTTGCTTTAACTGGATCCTGGCTTGTTGCTCTCATCCCCATGCTTCACTGTTGTGTTAGCTGCATGGGCCAAATGCTCTATATGTAATATATGAAGTGTAATAGTATCCGAAAGGAAGACTATTTTGTTACTGTTTGCGTTCTATGCACTCTTTTCATTTTGGAAGTCTGTTCACCAAATATTATCGCTGTTAAGTCCCTGATGCCGACTCACGCTGTCGCTGCAAATTTGGGTTTTTATTAGAACGAGGAGGTCAAACTCTAGAAAGGTTTTCTGAGTGTGCATCATTCCAGATTCATCATTCCTCTCTCTTGATTGTAAATATTTGAAAGATGGGAGATCCAGCTCTCAATGGCCCACTTTTATTAGGAAAATCCGCCCGTCTTTTCATCTTGTTCATGTCTTCTTCGGTCTTTCTTTCTAAGCCCCCATTTGTCCTGTTTATTCTCCCTTTCTGGCTGTGTCAGCAATAGTGTACAGCGCAGTGTTTGCTTAAAATGACGGGGACTTGTTGGGCCTACAGAAATAACTAACGTGTTCTCCTCTTCACACACATTCCTTCATCAAATCTCGCATACACATTCTATTTTTCTACATTTCCCGCGTATACATGTAGATTCTCTGTTTATCCTGTGGTGTATATTATTTATTAAGACTCTTAAAAATCCTCAAGAGGTGAAGAATTACCATCGACACCGGGACAACTTGCATAAGAGACATTTCCTTCTCCCTTAATTAAGTTATCGCCACCTCCAGTAAACATGAATGTGACATGCATATTGTACTTTTATACCACAGAAACACAAAACATATCTCCTCTCTGCACATTATAGCCACACGTGTACAGACACTAACTGAAGCTCCTAATCAGGTGAATGTTTAAACTTTGTATCGATGCTCACTCTGGGTGTCTTTGGATGCTCGTGTTTAAAAAAAAAAATAATTGTGCCCCCCTCATTGATTCAGTGACCTCCCTTGGTGTGTAGTTGAAATAACCATTTGCTTAGAGTGAGACAAAGCTTTCTACACTCAGTATACCATGAATAAAATTTTGAATGTACATGTGTCTTGTTCGTCACTTTGAATAATTTATACAGGATTATAAATACTCGAGATGAAAGTAATCTCAGACGTTTAGAAAAAATGCTTGCCACTTTATTCCCTCTAGTGGACAAAAAAAGGGTCCAACGATTCAGGGAACAAACACTAAATAAAATACAAAACAGGTCTATTAATGGAAAGTATGAAAATACACTTGTCCTGGTGACTATCAAAAACATGAAATACCGGTATATACAGTGGAAATGATCCTAAACTAGAGACAATGAACGCATTACACAAAGCGCATAACTCAGTCATGCATTCAAGCATTCAGTCAGACGCACACAACATTTCTCACATTCGGCCGCCTCATTCTGAACACACTTCTCTTGGTTAGAGTTAAGGAAAAGATACAAAAAAAACACCCTTTTACCCGCCTCAGTCAAACTTCGAACAGTAAAGACAATGATAAAGTTGATAGTCCACGCTGATCAGGGATCAGCCTTGCGTTTCTGTGCCTGCTGGACACAGTTGTGTCAGAAGAAGAAGAAGAAGAAGAAAGTTGATTTCATTTCCAGTCAGCGGTGGAGAGCACACTTTGGCAGCTGGAGGGCGCTTTAACGCGGCCTCCTCTTAACTGTCTTTGTCTAGCGTGGTGGTGGCCAGCGTCACCGTCGTGATGGGATGTCCGATGCCGTGCATCTGCATGCGAGCCAGTTTCTTCTGCTCGCAGTCGGTCACCAGGTTGTTGAGCTCGGCAGCGCTGTAGCCGATCAGAGTTCTCAGGTCGCACACAAACTTGTAGACGAAGCGCTTGCCCTGCACCTTGCTGATCATGTCCCCGTCGTAGTAATACCTAAAATGAGAACACGGAAGTCAGAATCTCGCTGCATAAAGCCCAAATAACATCCTACGGTATTTTGTCAAGTGAAACAAAGACGTTCAGCTTCTGTGATGCTGGCGTGTTATCTGTAATCACGCTCTAGGGCGACATTATGCCGCCGCAAAGCTGGCATAATTGCAGATCTTCTTTATGGCAGTATTGCAGAATCTCTCTGTGAACAGGGCTCCAGATTATACATATGATATGTACAATGTCTTCGTCTGGGGGAGCTTCGTCATGTGACCATTGAGCAATACTAAGCCACTGGAGCACATCTTTATAAAGAAAAGAAACAAACCTGAGGGCTCTGCTGAGTTTCTCATAGTTCATAGTAGGCTTGTTCTTGCGCTGGCCCCATTTCTGTGCCACAAGCTCCGGCTGGTTGAGTTTGAACTCGCCCTCCTCGCCCACCCAAGAGATGCAGTCTCTCGCATCCTTGTCTGTCAGCAGCTCCAGCAGGAACTGCCAAAGCTGGATCTGGCCGTTGTTGCCTGGCACCAGAGAAACGCAGCATTTAACATATGGCTTAAACAATGAAATGCTTGTCTAATGAGTTGCCGAGTGACTTTTACCTGTGCGGTTACCAGGTGAGCTGCGCTCCTCTCCTCCAGAGATCCGGGGAGTTCTGGGGCCACGGCTCTGCTTCAGCACCTTAATGGTAGTGGGTGTGCTCACCTGAGTTGGGATTATCTGCACAGCTGGAGACGCAGACAGAAAAGGTTAAAGATGAACAGAATATCAATGACCAGAACAACTGATATGCTGTAAATAGAGCCATTCCATTTGTAAGTAAATGGACAATTTCTCCCTTTAAATGTACGAGCTTTGTTCTTAATCGCGTCGCTGCCCTGTAGGCAAGTACACGAGTTCTCTGTGTTGTGTCTCATCAGATCAGATAACTTGAGCAGCTCCTGACTGCCCAAATCTAGTCCTGAGCTGACAGTGTCTACAGAAGCATTTTCACGTTTCATGGAGAGCCTTTGGCAGATTTTTACTTACGTTGATCAATGGTAACAGTAGCGTCCCCTCCAGACTGGTCCTGGCTCGCCAACACATCTGAAATGAATACAAAGGGTTAGGACACATTCATTAGGCCATAAGGACTTTCTCAGATACAAACAAGATGCAATTTAGGCCTTCATTTCACCTCTGTTGACACATACTCTCCTAACACCTAAATAACTCTGTGACTTACATTTGCGCAGGAGTTCCAGGTGACTCCAGAGTATCTCTCCGTTGGGCACTTTCTGAAGGAACTCTTCCTGGCTGAATAAGCACAGATCACGACCCGGGATGTGAATGCTGCCTATTTCCATCTCGTCGATGTTAAACTCTTTCATTACCCACACAGCCCAGTGGATCACCTGGTCAGCTGACCAGAGCACAGGATCTGAGGAGAGAGAGAGAGAGAGAGAGAAACATCATACACAATCACATTTACTTGTTACCACATTAAGGATTGGTTTCCGACACAGATGTATCTCATCTTAAGTTGTCCTCACCATATGGTATGCCCAGGCGAACCTGCTCTTTGCGGTAGCCTTCAAGTGCTGCGGCCCAGCGTGTAACCTGCTCCGACGTCTCGTCAGACAGGCCAGACCGATCCACGGCAATGAGATGACCCTCCTCCATCAGAGTGCCCTCCTCTCCCGCTGCATCTGGATCAATCACCACCTCGACCGTTTCCACCGGCTTCACAATCTCCAAAATGTTCAACTTCTCCTCACCTGGATGAGGGGGAAAAAAACCACACAAGTAGGTGAGGTTGATGTGGTGTAAGTGCCAATTAAACCAACATAAAGCTATTTATATATTCACTGATCTTTGAAGCATCTTCTCAGTACCTGGCTTGGTTATTATCTGCAGGCTGAGCTGCACTGTGCCATCTGTCTTTACTCCCTGGTCGAAGAGGCTGTGGTCGGGGTGAAGCTACAAGGAGGAATACGACAGATTGTTGAATCAGAGCTGAAAAGAGAGGCAATTCCACACTTTGCAGCTCCAGAGACTACTATCAGACTTACAGTACGCACCTGTAATTATGAAATCATAAAGAAATCTTGACGTGCTTGATTTATGTACACATTGTTACCTGAATGTCCTGTAAGCAGATATCATATGCATCCAGTGATATTTGGATCCGGGGCTCCAAAAGCTTCTTTAAATTGCCAACGGGCTCATTGATGTCGATATCTTGTTGAATCAAGTCTGATGCAGTGATGGTCTGCTCCTCAACACTATATGTGAAAGAAGAGAGGGTGAAATAACTGTACATGTGTATTTATTACAAGTGCAAGTTAAATCACCATTATCTAGCTTACCCTTCCTCCAGACATGCCTGCTTCTCCTGTTCATCGATCTCGATCTCTATCATCTCTTCTGGTTCACCTTTAGACATTCTGTTTTATGCAGAGAGCCAAACTGTAGGAAAGTAATGAAAGGTATTTCTTTTAATATATATATTTTGTAAAACACTGATTAACTGACAATGACTAACTAATACATGTTAGTTGAGACCCTAAATTGTAGAGCTATTTAATTGTAGGGGCGGTCATGCCACTGTGTCAACCCCCTTAGCTGAATTCTACTGAGCATACTATACATACTGTATGTACTATTATATGTATGTACCGTTATAACATATACATATATATACACAAACATATTTTTCAGAGGCCAACGGTGACGTCATTAGATGTCATCAACAACCCCCAAAGTATTCAATATAATAATAGAAGACCATGAAATTAGTTTGAAATGGCATAAATGGTGGTGGTTATTTTTATAATGCCATAAAGATTATAATTCAATATTGACAACATTTCCCTTAACACAATAATGTGACAGCAGGAAAATAACTTCTGGTGATTTCCCCTTTATTTTTCTGTAAGTGTAAAGTTCAGGAGCACAAACTACTTAAAAGGCATCCAAAAAGTTTGAAATATTGATGTCACAATAATAGAGAATATTTCGGCTTCAGTGTGTAAACGTGAGGGTCGATGACGTAAATGTGGAACTGCAATTTGGGGGTTTCTACTATAAAGGCCTTTCAGCCTCGACTCCTCACTGACCGCCTGGAACAGTTCTCTGACTGATCCTAGTGCTAACGTTAGCCAACTCGAGGGCGAGGCTTTGGCACGTTAAGGCCAAATGGTAGGCCAAAGTAACCAAAAATAAGTAAGCAAACATATTTATACATCATAAACACATGTTGTAGAAGAAAACAAAAGTTATTAATAAAAATATATACAGCGGGATACACATGCCGGTATACTGAATCTGGTCTACACTGAACCAAGTTAGCTACTATTTTGCAAACGAATGCACCGCGGCGCGAGGCAGCCCATCAACCAACTGTCGATCAATGGTTAAATATCCTAGAAACGCATCGCGCAAATATCGCACAAATATTCGCTAAATCAAACTTTAACTCTGCGCGAAGAAAACTTTTAAAACGGAAATAGAATAAACGGAAACAAAACAACATAGGGCAAATGGAAAGGAGCCGGAAATCCTGGCTAAAGGTTTACAGCGTACAAGACTTCCGAGAGCAGCCGCGACAAATACGACACGAGCTTCCGTGGAAAACTAACCGCTCAGAGCGACTGAATACACGGAGCCAATGCTCAGTTAAACACAAACTGAGAATATTCAGAGAAGTGTGGACTAAAAGACAGTTTTAATCGTGTCTGGGTGTATACGCACTCTGTGTTTGAGGCTGGTCGGAGATCAGTCTGTCCACTTTATTGCTGTTAGCAACCAGCTAACACAGAACTGCTAACACGTTAACGGAGTTTATCCTCAAACCTGACGGTGTTTTCCAGATTGCGAGAAAGCCACACGAGCCGCGGTGTTAGCAGTGTTAGTTTAGCGTTAACGGAAGTTTGCTGGTGCTCCGTGAGTGTGTTTAAATGACTAGCTAGCTTGACGGCAGGCGGCCTCTTCCCACGAAGCTAAGTAATCAACAACAGCTAACGTTAGCTAGCTAGTTAGTTAGCCACAAAATAGCGGGAAGGCTCTAAGCGCATCAAACAGAGCCACACTATGTCCGCGGTTTAAGTCCACTTTCCTTTTAACAAGCACATCTGTCTCAGACACATCCATACCTCTTAAAATGTCAGCCTTAGAAGATGTTGGATTATGTTCAACTGTGGTAGATAAGCACTCAAAACTCACACAGTCGGGTCGTATCATGCAAGTTTTTCGTCAACTACACACACTCAGAGGAGGGGCGGAGACTAACGAGACAGTTAACGTTACCCTAAAAATACAAAATGTAACTTGTCTTTATTAAGTGTGGACTTTATTCACGTTATATAATTTGGAATCGTATTATCAGTATACATGGCTAGGATATGAACTTTGGTGTTTTAATTAATTAGGCCTATATGTTTCCTCATCAGATTTAAATGTCATGGTAGTCCTTTATTTAAATAACCCACTCTTCAGTTGTTTAACAAAACAATAATTCCACTAAGTAACTAACATGTTGTGCATCCTCCATTGAATTTTTGTTTTGATATTCTTCGTGGTTCCTTCAGGCTGTTCATCTGTATAACTAGGCCAGGAGTTTGAAATTAAGTATTTTGATTACTTGCAACAGGACAAGATTGGTCCGCTAGGGGGCCCTCGTTTAAAGCTGTGTGGTTCTATTTAGCCCCTCCCTACACATATTCCCCAAAACATTTTGCTCCGTTTGTGGACCACATTTATCATATTAAAGGTATTCCAACTGAGTTTGAACACAGTTCCTCTCCACAACATCTCAGTACTGTGCAGGGGCCACCTAATGTCCCGTACCAATCCAGTACCTGGTCCCTCTGGGTATGGGGTCCTAGATGTGGTTTGCAGGGGTAGTTATCCTTTGCCCAGTTCTTAATCCTGCCTTGTTTTGCAATAGTAAGGTTTATGTGATGGCTATATTGATGCACATGACTGTGGTTGGCCATTTGGTCTTGCAGACTTGTAAAGAATAAGCAGACATACTGTGATATTCAGTGACAAAACAAGCATGGCCTGTCCACAAAGAAGCTCTTTGTTTTCTTTAATATACATCATCATGACTACGGCGTTTATGGACTCATAGGTTTGAACTGTTGCATTTCTGTTAATCTATAAAATATTATAAGAACAAACAGATGTCTGTAGGTATAATGATGGTGTTTTGTAAATGGTTTACATGTTATGTTTTTAACCCTTATTGGTTGAATTTTCTCTAATTAAATGCAGAAATGTGTCAAGTTTACTAATAAACTTATTTTGATGGACCCAAATTGGTCTTGTTTGTGGCTATAATCATTTGACAGAGGGTATGACTTTGTTTTTAAATGCCTCATTTATGTCTTTCATAATGTGGATCCCTGCGGATCACAATTTTTAAAAAAATTAAAAAATACAATAATAAAGTGGTATGTAAAAAGCATGAATAATGTAAGTTATTGTTAGTAGTAAAGATTATTTGAATTCTATGGCACCATGTGTATATTTCATGCTTTAATAAGAAAATGATAATGCACACTTCATTTGCATTTATATACAATCGCACTTGGTGGTCCTGAATATAACATTTACCTTGTTTTGGTTCCACTCCTTAATAACAGACCCCTGCAGTCAAGGAATATTAGTATATTACATAATTACTTTACCTCGGACCATTTCAAATCTCCACGTTTAAATGCAAAATTGTAACTCATAATTTACTGCATGCTTTAAGCAGCAGGTTTAGAGGTAGAGGGTGCTACACGTGTGTATTTACAGTATGAAAGCAACTCTTGTTTTGAAAGTCACGCTAAAGACGGAAATGACCTATGTTGACAAATATCCGGTTATTGTGTCCTGCCTTCAAAATAAAGGCGTTCATTTTTAAGTATCGTTCTAAAGTACTTAAAAAGTGCAGATAAATAGGACGTTTCACAGTTTACGTTCCGCAACTTCTCATAAAAGACTGAAAACCAGCAATGTTTTATATCCGATTTCAACGACAGCTTAAGGATAACGGACACTTTCATAGACGAATAGTACCAAAGACAATTATTATTGTATATATATATTTTTTACAGTTATAGTTTTAGGGCATCTAGAACAGGCAAGCAGTACAATTTCATATATATGTCCATTAACCAAAAAAAAACAGTACAGTGAGCATGCTAGACTAAAATGAAACTATAAAATAAAATCTAACCCTATTTGTATTTAAGCGTAAATGATAATATGAGGATACAATTGTCTAACCGCAAACTGAACTCTAAAACCCACACCCTTGAATCAATAACTTCCAGAGACAGTGTAAACAAAAACTACATAATGTTTTAATTACGCAATATATGAGCTTCACGAAGATAACATTTACTGTAGGGACATTGCATTTGATTACATTAGATTGCTCAATTGTCAGTAAACTACATATTTGTAGATTACACATTTATTGTGAAGGAGAGGAGACGGATGTCCTGTCGTTGCTGCTGCAGGTTGAGCACAGGCGAGCCAAGATGGCGGAATACCTGGCGTCCATTTTTGGGACAGAGAAAGATAAGTAAGTAGTTAACGTTTATTTTGTTTATTGTTAAGCCATTGTGTTATATTTTTCTGCTTAGGTCCCCTTTGACCAGTAGCACCATATACAGCGGTGTTTTCAGTCTGTAGCAGTGGACGTTACACCGGCTCACGCGACCAACAGCTAAGCTAGTGCTAGCACGCTAGTGTTAGCACGCTGGCTAACGTTTGTAAAATACCGCGCTGCGACTGCTAGCGCCTTAACATCTGGGGGCTGAGCAGTGCTAGGATGGTCTGAAAAAACCCAACCATACAGGGTTACTTTTTCTGAATTAAAATGAATCACTCTACAAATTAAATACTATTTAAACTGATGCACTAACTACCATCTACCCTTGAGTTAGCTAACGGTAGTTAGCCACTTTATGAAGCCCATAGGAACCTTTTGTTTCAGTGGGATACACACTAGTAACGTTATTTAACTAAGCTTCTCACTCTGTTACTAAGCGAATTAAAGGGGAACTACGCCCATTTTTAGGAATTCATACATGTTAATCCTTTTGCCCGAGGTAGTACAAAAACATATATTTATAATCATGAACAACTCTCTTCCAGAGTAAAACTCTTTTAAAAATGTGAATCAAGTTAAAAAAAATTTGGAACTGTCATAGACATATATAAAAGATGTTATAGACACTGAGAACTTTACTAATGTTCTTACTAAATGGGTACATTTTCTATTCAAGAGCTGAGAACACTGCAGTAGAATAAAGCTCATTTAGGAGGTAAAGAAAACAAACATACTGGGGGTCAATTCAATCAGTCCCCCATTTATTTTCTATGGAGTAGCTTCACATAAATCTGCTTCGGTGGTTTCTGGCTTTTAGCAAGAGCAGCTTACTTTCACAAATGTTGACTGTACATTCGTAGGCCATGTAAATAACATTGTAAATCTTAATTGATTGAGGTGGTGTTACCCATTAAGGGGTTCTTTTTATTTGGTTCACTCTGTTTCTTTTAATCTATCTATATCACTTAAAATACATTTATCTCTAGTTTAACCCTGCTCAAATATAAAAAATGTGATGAATACCGAAAGACCTGAAACGATTAGTCGATGAATTGAATATTCAGTTGAAAGAAAATTAATTGGCAACTTTCTTTGTAATTTACCTCTTCATTGTTTTCTCTCTTCTTTAGGGTCAATTGCTCCTTTTATTTCAAAATTGGAGCTTGTCGACATGGCGACCGCTGCTCCAGATTACACAATAAGCCGACATTCAGCCAGGTAAGATCGTAAATTATTTTGTTCTAAAGTGTCCTAAAATACACCGATAAAGGGAAAACAATATTTTTCTCATTTCGCCGCCACAACGCTTTCAGACTTGGGTCTGAAAGCGTCGTGGCGGCCGTGGCTCAGTGGCTGAGCGGGTCGTTCTTTGTTCGATCCCCAGCTCCTACTGTCTGTGCATGCAAAGAGTCCTTGGGGACGCCTCACAGCGGCCCACTGCTCCTAAATGCTTAGGATGGGCTAAATCCAGAGGTCAAATTTCATGTATATGGCCATTATAATAAAGGTTTTAGGTTTTAAAGGGTTAATGTTTAGTGTTAGGGCTTTACAAATATAGTTAACTTAACTTTCTAGTTGTATCTGTGATCCACACATCCTAGTCACATGTCATACCCATCTTTGATTCACCATGCCAGTGGGTGTGTTTTAAGTGCTTTTCTATATATTCTTAACCTAGCGTCAACCCGTAGGATTGCAAAAAATATCTCCATTGTGTCTGATATTTTCTTGCTGCATATGAAATCTGACTTTTGTACTTTACAATCAAAGGTATTTTCTTTGAAATATTTCTATTTTGTTCTATTGTTGTTCTATCTTCAGTACCAAAGAACGCGCTGCATGTCGATACCCACTCTTAATCATAACTAATCATCCCAATAATTTGCTTCTTTTCTTTCAGACGATTGCCCTCCTGAACATTTACCGGAACCCTCAGAACAGTGCCCAGTCTGCTGATGGTCTGACCTGTGAGTGTTTCTATACCTTCTATATCTACAGAGAAGTAGAGGTTTGCACAGTATTCTTGAGGTGTAAGAGGGAGACCAATATGTTAGTAAAAGCTCTCACTGTTGAAAGGTCGGCTCACCAATAGGAACTAGTTTTCAAACCCGTTCTGGAAAAGCAAGGACAATTATTCCAAAATATATATTTATGGGGGGGAGACGTTGTGTTTATAAATTAGGGAATTAAGGTGCTGCCAGACAGGACTCCTACTTCCTATTTATTTTCTGTGATAGGAGTGATAAAGTTTACAGATAGTAATGACCAGCTTGGCCCTGGCTAAATATAAATTAGCAAATAGTAACCTGAAAGGAGTTAAATCTGAGGTGCCTGTCAAACACATACTTTATCAAAGAAATGATAAACTATATCCACATGTTATTGTTTTATTTTCCTATTATCATTTTCTCTTATCACTAGGTGCCATCAGTGACATGGAGATGCAGGAGCACTATGACGAGTTTTTTGAGGTACGTTCTGAATGTCTCGTGTAGGGCCGGTCTGACCGCCACTCTGCAGCTCGTACATTTCTTTTAACTTTTATTTGAGGAAATGATGCTTCATGCTAATTAGCTTTCTAGTGGAGAGTTAGATGAGAAGATATATTATAATGATCAGTGAGCTTTAGAGGTGCTGGTAGGTGGATTTTGTTACCATTTGACAGAGCCAGACGAGATGTTTACCCCTGTTTCCAGTCTTTGTTCTTAGCTAAGCTAATTAGCTTCTGTCTGTCGCCTCATTTCGACCATACACACATTAGAGGGGTGGCAATCGTCTCATCGAACACCCTAACAGAAAGCAAACTATTCCTTTTAATGGACTCTTACTCAACATTGCAACAAATACCTCACGTTACACTTCACTTTTCACTTTCAGGAGGTCTTCACTGAGATGGAGGAGAAGTACGGAGAGGTGGAGGAGATGAACGTATGTGACAACCTCGGGGACCACCTAGTAGGAAATGTGTATGTGAAGGTGGGTGTCTGAGTCTAAAAGCCACATATGGTACCTCTGCTGTAATGCCATGTTGTTTAGCTTGGATCCAGAGCCGGTGGTTTTCATCTCTTCCCTGTCTCTTGATGGTCCGTCATAGTTCCGGTATGAAGAGGACGCTGAGAAGGCTGTGATAGACCTGAATAATCGGTGGTTCAATGGACAGCCCATCCACGCTGAGCTCTCCCCCGTCACAGACTTCAGAGAAGCCTGCTGTCGCCAATATGAAATGGGGTGAGTGCTGCGTGAAACAATGTGCTCAATGAAACACTCATTCTTTAAGATTAATGTCGGACTATTTGATAATACAAGTAGGAAGTTCCACTCTGTATATTTAACAGCCCCAATGCAATATTAATAGTTTATATTCAAAATATCGATACTTGGCGTTTGTGTATTGATAAAATATGGTCTCGCAAAATATCATGATACTATGCTGCATCTCTTTATTTCCCCGCCTCTATTGGCAGCCATCCCCGGCTCCTACGGTCTGATTTTTTTTTTTTAAGCATTATACTTTATATTTATGTTGAACTTCTAATGTTATAATCTATCTTAGCATCCAAGCGGGAGACTGAATTTACATGATATATCTCCAGCTGTGACTTACCATCACCCTTTCATAGAAACCCACATAGCGGTTTTACTAAATATGCCACTCTTGAATATACAGTAATACTGCATAAATATGTGTCTGACTCAGCTAAAACCTGCTGATAGAGGTGTTCTTTCTAAATATACTAATTGCTGATCCATATTGGCAGATATAGATCCCTTTGTTGTTTGATAATAGCAGCTGGTCTACAAGGCTCCAGACTATTTTTTTTTTTTTTTTTTTTGCCAACATCCCAAAAATAATTTCAACCGCTCTGGACCCCCTGTTATCATGTCAGTGATTTATAGGTTCTGACCTGGAGCTTTCGTTAACAGCATCTACAGTGTGTAGCTCATCTCTGTGGCTGCTGTGTAAAACTTGGTCGCAATCATCAGTCCTCCACCTCAGACGTGACTTCCTGTCTTGCTCTTCTCTGCTGTAACTGATCAGCGTTGCTTTCTCTCCACAGGGAATGCACTCGTGGTGGCTTCTGTAACTTCATGCATCTGAAGCCCATCTCACGTGAACTGAGGAGAGAGCTCTACGGGCGTCGGAGGAAGGGGTACAAACACTTCCATTGTTTTACATTCAGGCACTTACCTGAACCTGCAGACAAAGTTGTTTTTATAACAATTAACAATCGCTCTTTCTTCACGTCCACAGCCGCCATAAGTCCCGGTCTCGATCGAGAGAGAGGCGCTCTCGCTCGAGGGACAGGGGTCGGGGAGGTGGAGGAGGCGGAGGTGGAGGCGGAGGAGGAGGTGGTGGCGCAGGTGGAGGCGGAGGAGGTGGAGGTGGCCGTGACCACGAGAGACGTCGCTCCAGAGACAGAGAGCGTTCCGGACGATTCTGAACCACAAGCCATGACTACTTGTCTTTCCCTCCCCGTATCAATCCCTAGTCTATCTTTTTTTAAAAAGTTTGTACCCTTTCAGATCTATTCTAGGACTAATTGAAAGGTACCTGATTTTGACGCTGTGACAGCATTGATGATCTTGTTTTTTTCTTGATTTCTGAAAATGACTTTCACCTCATTAAATTTCACATTTTTACTTACCGTGACTGATTCATGAATCGTACCTGCTTTTACAAAGCCTAAATCATTTTCTTACATGCTGAACTAAATGTGCACACTGACGATTATAAGACCGTACATATAGTTTTTAATCAACTCATTTAATTGCTCAGAGGACAGTTTTTCACTGACACCCTGATAACTTCATCGGTTACAGATAACAGCACTCTGGGATTTGAACCTCAGTCACTTAAAACAGAAGGCAGCACAGATAAATACCAGGTATCTATTGTGAACACATGGCACCAACCAAGAGGAGGTTCAAACATAAAATCATTTTATTAAGAACAAACACAACTGCTGTATTTTCTCGTTCCCTAACACTGAACAAACATGAATTGTCTTTACAGCCACAGATTTTACTTTGAACATTTCCTGAAGGGAACGTGTTTATTCTACTTTTACATTTGAGTTTTATACTGAATTTTAGATCATTCTCATGACTTCAGTGATTAATACAGACAAAACAAATACACCAATAGACAAAAACAGTGCAAACTGTTAACAAAAAATCAAAACTGCTGTAAAATATTATTAACCTCGTGGCACAGAGATATAGTCATTCTTTAATTATCAGTCAATGTAGTGCCAATCATTTTCCTCAATGGTAAGGACCTTATTGTAACACCATATTAGATATGAGCAACAACACCACCTGTTCTCTTCACTTCACCTGGTTCACTGTGTGTGCCTGAGCCAACATGAAACTCAAGACACAGAGCAGACAAGACTGACTGAAGAAAGAAGGTTTGAGTGCTCAGGTTGTTTTACACTGAGATGTGTGTTGGTCCTGTCGGTCTGTGGCCGTATCCAGGCTCCACCATTTTTTTAACTGAGCTGCTGGTGTCTCGTCTGACAGACGGGTGAGTGTGCGGCTCTTTAATGAACAAAGCGTTTAACATTATTTAGGATGATTGTCTGGCATATTTTTTCCTATCCATCAAAAAATTTGAAATCAAATCAAATGATGGGTACAATTATTTAAACTAGCTATATATAATAACTCAAATTTAGGCAGAAACCATCAAATGTTAAACTTAACATCATAGAAGATTACAAAAAGCAGCAAATATTCATATTTGAGAGGTCAAAAGCAGCAGATTTTCGACATGTTGCTGTAGGAAAAAATCACAAGTATAAATAGTAAAATTAAAGATGGCTGAATTCCATTTAGCTGCTACAGTTTCAGGGTCCTGCTATTGAACAGTCAATCAGTAATTAGCTCATCATTCCATGGCTCACCAGACAGTGTCTGTTTGCATATACAGGCTACATTCATCCCACCAGATCAGAGACTTAGTGGACACGAGTAAAAGACATATTTTAATGGTCCGGCAGTTTATCAAGAAGAAACAAGGGAATTACCCACAATTCATAGCAATGTGACATTAAACACGGGGTTACCAGTGGAAGCCTGAAATGTAAAAAAAAAGACTAACAAAGAGGACGACACATCGGTGTTCAGCCTGGCATCAAATATACACAGAAACATTAAGGATTAAAGATGGAACATCCCAGCATCATACGCGATGATGAAATACACATTTGGGCAGTGCAGACTTGCTAATCAAATGAGGTCTGGGAGTAACTTCCGGCCTCTACTGTCACGACCCCTTGATGCCTTCTGTTTCTGGAAGTAAATGTTTGGGAGATGTCACCCAATTAATATTATTAAAATACTCTGATAAGCACAACCTGTAACTCTTACAGTTTGTATACATTGTGTATACAGAGACGCTAACAGACGCTCTTCACTCCTAACAACAGAATTATTGTTAAAGTTGAGACGTTTCAGTGTGCAGTTGGCAGACTGGAAGTGATTTTAGATCAGCAGCAGTAAATTAGAGCGCGGAGTGTTACCTGGTAAAAAAAAAGACTTATTTCAGGTAACGATGCATGCTGACGTATTATATTGATGCATGAAGGCGGAAGAGCCGTCGCTGCTTTCATCAAGGGCTTGTTTCCACGGCTGTGTGCCCATTGGCTTCCTGCTTAAGAAGAAAAGGTTGCTGTTAAGAAAGGAACTTTAAGGTATCATGTAGCTTGAGGCCTTTTATGTTGGCAGCTGTGTGACTTTTGGCCAACTGAGCAAAGCACAGCAAACAATCAGGTTTGGTGCTACATTAAAGCGACAGTGTGTAGCATTTAGGAGGATCTGTTGGAAGAAATGGAATATAGAAATGATTAAGTATGTTTTCTTCAGTGTTTAATCACCTGGAAATAAGAATTATAGTGTTTTCGTTGCCGTAGAATGAGCAGTTTATATCTTCATACAGAGGGGGTCCTCTTCACGGAGCCAGTCGCCATGTTTCTACAGTAGCCCAGAACGGACAAACCAAACACTGGCTCTAGATAGGGCTGTTTGCATTTTCGTGTTAGTCATCCTAAATCTCAACAACAAGCTTGGCACGTGGGAGAAGTTTCAGTTGGTTGCAATCTGCAACATCACCACTAGATGCCGCCAGATCCCACACACGGCACTGCAAAGTATCTATTTGATTTCAGCACAGCACCTCCTCAGCTGCACCGTCTCGAGATGGCAGCCCGGTGAGGTTTTTGGGTTCAGTGAGGATGAAACCTGTCAGAGGCATCAGTTTAAGCCTCCTCAGATGATGGGGATTAATTACTCCCCAGTTCACTCCAGATTGAATTGCAGCCACCCTAAACTAGTTGGCAGGTGTGTTGGTGCACTTGCAGAGTTGTGTTTGTGTATGAGAGACCTTTGGAAGACTCCACACTGCCCAAATAAAATGTCCAAAATAAAGAAGTGTGGATCTTTTTTCACAGCAAAAGCACAGGTGTTACTACTAACATTAGCAATGGCTCCGTTCAGTCCCAGTAAATTATGACAGCGTGACAGTGAGCTGCAGAATGAGCAATAAGGGCCCTGAAACTGAAGCCGCTAAATGAAGTTCAGCTGTTTACACATGTGCTTTTTTTCTACTGTGACATGCCTTCAGAGAAAAAAGGGCTTCCAGTTGTCGTGTAGGTATTCTGGTGTACTATCTTAACTGTAGTGTGTAGCGCTGCCATCCTATAATAAGAGCTGTATGTTGTGTGAGGGATGCTGTTGGATCTGTCTTTCTAAAATACCTACCCTAGCTTTAAAGATGATTTAACTCACAGAAGAAATGTTGATGTTGGGAAAAAGGAAGGAAGCGTTTCCAACTTCCAAACAGTGATTCAAAATGAAATAATGCAGAATTTATACATCACAGGATTCTTTCAGACTCTAAATCAAACTAAAACACACTTAGAGACAGTATTTTTTATTTTTTATTTGTGACTGTTTTATTTAGTGGCCAAGTGTGGGTTCTTCATACATACACAACCTCCAGTTGTTAATGCAATAATAATTAGTTCCTAATGTCAAAACCTCTAAGTCAGCTTCCATTATTCATTTCTATCATTCAAGTGAACTCAATTTTATTATTATAGAATCACAAACTTTCCTCAATTTGCATATTTTGCATATTATGTTGGTAGCTTGGTAGAGTTTAACATATATATTGTAGAAATAAACAGCAGTAGAAGATGATGTAACGCAGGACACAAAGCAGACATCATTTCTAACATGTCACATCCTCTTCTGGTATTAATCCCAATACTTTGTGTGTTTCCACAGTGCGACTCTGGGAACCATTCTGTCCGGGAAGGTCGAACCCTGAGATGCTGTCAGCAAGGTGCTCGGCAAGCATTACAAACAGATCAGTAGAAACACATGCAGTGTATGCATACTGCACACATTACATACATTCAAGGTTAACATATTTACATGCTCGTCTACACTTGTGTTCTCAGATGCACCTGACTCCAACCTGGGGAAGCTGTCCCATATCCACTTCGCCCTGGTGGTGCCTACGGCCTGCTGGGGGCTTATATTCAACAGACACATATGTTAATGGTATCGATGTTTTCATCTAACTCTCCCCCAGAAGGTTAATAAGCAAAGTGTGCAACTCTTGCTTGAAGATAAGAGGAAGTTGTGTTTCACTGTGTCCTCCTTGTTAGCTACAGAAATGTTGTGGCTTTGTAAGTGTTTCCATAATAAATGTACTGTAGTTTATGTTTGCTCTTCAATGTTTGGTGGGTAATGTCAGTGTACCTTTAGTCTATGCTGTCTCTCTCCGGATAAGGCGGATGGGTCAACTTGTCAGAGGCAGATGGTGTTTGGCGTTGTGACACCTATTGACCTCCTCAACCACATCACCACACGACAGGACGGATCGCTAGTTGTCTGAGAGCCTGCTGTCAGACGCAGCGTCTCCGTGATCACTTCCTGTTGAAGAAGAGGACATCACGGTCTGCTCATCAAGAGGCAGCACGTGAGCACCTGCAGCTCTGTTTTCTATTTTCGCGGCTACATCTGTGGAGATTCACTGACTTTGGTTCCAAGAAAACAAAACCTAATATTATTCAAAGCAAAGTATTATTATTATTTTTAAATAGTATGGAGGAGATTTTTAGATAAATGCAGTGTGATAGAAGACCTCTCTTAAAAGAAAAAACTCATGTCCTCGTTTGGTTATTATCACATGTAGTGTCTCAAACGACCAGAGGGGAGCAGCACTGACCCACTGCAGCCACACAAGCATTAAGATATTGACAGTACAGATCTCTACTTGAACACACTACTGAATATTCAATTCTTCATGAGAACATTGAGTTCAGTGGAATTTAAAGGGCCACGCTGTCTTTAGTCAGTAACAGCATTTATTCTTCATACAAGTACAACTCAATTCTCTGGTTTTAATACAAGCAAATAGGGAATAATTGTCTTTATGATACTAATTATAGAGATTATTATAGGCTTAAAGGTGCAATGTGTAAGATCTGGCCACTTGCTTCAAAGAAACAGGGGGCAGCATTTCTCCTCTACTACTGGGTCCATAATCTAAATTTATACTGATAAAAAACAGCAGGGCAAGAATACACAAAATTAAACCAAACTGCTGAAACTCAGAGCCAATCAAAACAACACTGCTATCTTATAATCTTCTCATATAGTTAATGTTAGCCATCGTTGTGTTTACTGAGCCACTAATATGGCCGTATGGGCTGTATATGGCTGAACTAATTGAAGACATTGTCAATTAGCTCAGAAGCAAATGTGAGCTCATGCTAACTTCGGTGGACAGACTTTAGATAGCTTTTGTGTAGCTGACAATAATGAGACACATTTCCATGTCATAGCAAACATGTTAATTGAAACTGTTTCATTGAAATGTTGTGTTGCATGTGTGTTTTGTATATGTATGAAAATAAAAACTCCAGCAAATAACAGCATCATTGGTTGTTGAGTTATTCAATTCAGTTCTATACATATGACATCCTCTCTCCTTGGACCCTCGCATCGCATCAGGAACAATTCCCTAAATCGTTTCCATTAAATTAAGCAGCTCTTTCTCTTTGTGAGAGTCCATTGTTTTAGTCTGCTGAGTAGCTCCTCGGTGCATTATATCCTTTCACGTCCAGAAACGCTGTTTCACAAGGAATTTGTTTTTCATTGCCCAATCATTCCTGGTGAGGAAAAAAATGGAAAGCATTTCAAATAACTTACCAGCCCCAGTGCCACTGAATATTGATTTCACACGGGGTGACACTCAGTGTGCTGAACTAGAAACTGTAACCATCAAATTCATTATTGAACAGGGCCGCTCTAAAGGGGAAAACTAGTCATATAGCACAACCAATATGATAGGAGATGGAAAACACATCATATTGTCCTTGACTGTCCTATGCACGTGGTCATCTGATCGCTCAGATCTTTAGACGCTTTTCACATTACACAATCATTTGATCCATTGTTCGAAATATTGATTACAGCCAAGTTAAAGTAGCAGAACCACAATGGATAAATACACCAGTAAGTATCCAAAATAAAATGAGCTCATTATGTAAGATTAATTCCCTGCCTATCCTGCAGGAGTCCTCATTCGGCTCCCACCATTTTCCAGTCCCCTGATCGTCACCTGATCACACCTGCTCCTCATTTCCATATACATACCGCTCATAAACAATCATCTGTTTTGCCCTTTTACTCATAGCGGTCCAGCCTCGTTTCTTGTTCCTGCTTTTTTCTCTTATCCCCCCCCCCCTGTCTGCCTACTCCCACTTTTTTTGACTAGTTTGCCTTCTCTGATTGATTGCATGTCAATCTTACTCGAAACTTGACGCCTTGGCATTCTTGTATTTGTTGACCCCTTTTATTACCCTACAGGCCACATAGAAGCAGAGAGACGCCTGAAGAGGGCTTCACCTCATCACATTCTTGTAGATTAACCCGGAGTAAAGTCTCTCCGTCTGAGGCCTGGAGAGAAACACTTCATCAAACTCAGCGTCTAAACCAGAGGGCAGCTGTGTCTTTTGTTGTGATTTGTGACGTCAGTTAGACACATGAGAGATGATTCTGAACTTGAGCCTTTTACTATTTAAAGTCACGGAACAATAAATCAATCGTGGGCAAGTATCAAGTAAGTATCTCATGTAAGCCAGTCGTTTCATCTTATATGCAATATAAGTTATAAATACTAAACCACTATTTTGTCTTGCACCCCTTTAAATGACCACAATGTGAATTCATGACCCCTCGTCACAAGTTGAATATTGTTTAACCAACCAGGTTAACCAGAGAGGGATGTTGTCTTTTCAGATTGTTTCATTCAAATTGTTTTAGACACCTGGAGAGGTGAAACTATAACACCAGCATGTCTCAAGGCCGAGCCCACCTGTGTCCTACATAATGTATAATCACTTAATCTCTAATTGTGCATCATGCATCCATCCATCCATCAGTGTTCAGCTCTCAGGTCATGGAAACCCACTGTTGTTCTGCCCTCCTAAAATATTCAGCACGCAGTGTCTGTGTTTCTCTAAAGTGAATGAATGTGATGTTTGTCCTTGATTTCTTTTCCACTGTGATCTGCAATGCCCTGATGAGTTTCTACCTTCTTCAATATGCTCCCACCTGAGAAAAAGATAAATACAACTTAATGTCTTCTCATTTGGTCTGTGATTAGGTCAGTTTAGTTTGGATGGACAACAGCTGAGCTCTGACTGCTTCATGACGTATTGAGAAAATGAAAACATTTTCATAATTAACGGGTCATTTGTGGTGCTGCAATTGCTGCCAATGTGCGACAATTAAGAACAGCGGGTGCGTTTGGAAAATAAGTGTGACGCATGTCCAGTTCCTTCTCAGCCTTTAAATGCTTTGCCTACATTGAGAATAATTGCACAATTAGAGGTAAATTACTTGCCTCCGTACTGAGGCGTTATATATATTAATCAAGGTATATCTGGATTTTAATAGCCTGAAGCGGAGCCAGAGTAGTGCAATATTTATCTCTCAAATGTAGTGGAGTAGTAATAAGTAACATAAAATAGATGCTCTCAAGTAAAGTACAATACCTCACAATGATACTTAAGCAGTACTTCAGTACTACTGGAGAAGATTGATACCACTGTCATGATTGTACGGTAAATAAGATGCTACAACTAGCAGCCAGTTAGCTTAGCTGAGCACAAAGACTAAAAGCAGGGGGGAACAGCTAGCCTGGTTCTGCACAGAGGTAACAGAATCTGGTTACTAGCACATCTGAAGCTTACTATTTATCAAATTACTTTTATCTGTTATATACTGGGTTATATTTTTTCTCTGGGAGCAAACCTGTGTAAAACTGTAGTTTTTATTGGCAAAAAAATGTGTGTCAGCTTGAGCAAATCAGTCCATGAAGGTTTACACATGCCTCTCTATCTTTAGAAAACACCACATTCAGTCTCCACATAACTTTAACATATCTGCAGCACCTTTATCTCTTCTTCTGCATTTTCCATCCTGGTCTTTTTTTACTCCTCCCTCTCCTCAGTCCACATATTCTGGGAAACCACTGAGCCTGACCCTTAATGCTTGCTGACCACTTTACAAGCACATGCAGCCACTGTTCAAACACTGGCTACACGCAAGAACACACAACCCTCTTTGAACCATAGGCTGTATGACATAAATCACAATGTAAACACATCCTTAGGGACTTCGACCACAAAGTATTGTTTTGAGAATACACTTTATTGAGTCACAATATTTTACAGACATTTAACCTGAATCAGAAAACAAAAAAGGTAGTATGTACACCAAGTATATAAACATTTAAGCCATGTTTGTGACCCAGTTCTGTGGCAATGTTGGTCCAACAACTATTGGATAGATCACATTCATGGTCCCCAGAGGACAAACCTTATTGACTTTGGTGATCATCTGACTTTCCACCAGGGCCAGCAACAGCCTGACAATTTTGCCTTTAAGTGAAATGTCTCAACAACTATGGGATGGATTGCCATCAAATGTGGTACATAAGTTCATGGTACCCAGAGGATGAATCCCAGTGACTTGAGTAACTCTCTGAATGTTCCTCTAATGTGTCGCTCACACAGTTGCTAGCATGACTGTAGACTCTAAGTGTTATTACAACTGCATTTGTGCTGAATTGCTCAAATGTGTCAAGATACATATTCAGTAATTCTTCATACAGGATGTGGCATTGTTCCTCAAGTTATGATAAAACAGATCAGTTTCAACAAAAAGGCTTAACTTGTTACAAGATTGTGCAGTTATTAGAACACAATAGTGTCTACTTCCTGTTAAGTGTGCATGAAATCCCATGAGATCCACAGCAGATGTAATAAATGTGCCTGTCAACACATGCTTGACAGTGACACACACACACACACACACACACACACACACACACACACACACACACACACACACACACACACACACACACACACACACACACATAAACACACACTGTGGTGTGAATGACATGTCCTGTCTAAGTGGAACAAATTGAACCCCATCAGTTTCTAAGCCAGTGCACAGCTACTGGCAGTGACGGGGGACCCTCGTCACTGGGCTGTTGCCTACGGTCATGTCACCCAGTAGGACTCGGGCCTCTCGTCCCTCACTGCCACATACAGTGTCAGTAACAGCCCTGCTGGTGCAGCCCATCACACCTTCCGGCCACCGTTATCTATTCATTGGAGTGGTGTCACTGGGTCATGGCACATGCCGTCACGACCCCTTGCCTAGAAAGTTACACTTGCGTCAGCCCTCCAAATGGTTCAAAGTCCGAGCTATTATCCTTGTCATTCCTTTCTGGGAAATCAATAGGGTTTGGAATAGCACAGTTCAGAGTTTAATGATGAAGAATACACCATGTCTAGGGAGCCACTGAACAATAAACTGTGTGTTTTGTAGTGAAGTCCCCCACGGGTTTGTTCCGGCTGTATAAAGAAGTCATAAAAAACTGTAAAATTTGCCAACTTCAAGGCTGCAGAGTATAAACAAATTCTGAGAAATGAAAACCTCAAGGAGAAAACGAAATGTTCCTGTGCTGGATATAAATCTACCGTAAATGAATTGGTTCATTGAAGAACAGCATGGATGTGCACTGAGGAACATTTAAAGGAGGTAAGGGAACTATTTGGAAACAGGTCTTTATTCATAGAGAGAAATTCTATTAGGTTTTAAGCCCAAAACAGGAAACCTTTTCTCTTTTTATATGATCAATCGCAGAACAATTATTCAAAGCTCACAGTCACAGCTATCCACAGGCACAAACAGCAGCCATTAAGCACCATAAAGGACAACATGAAGTCTATACTGTAGGTACAGGAGCAAAGAAAGGCCTTAATAATTTCAATATTATAAGCAAGGGACCCCCAAACTGTTAGAGAGATGGAGCAGGGACCCTCGACTATATATATTGTATAAAATTGTGTTTTATATTAAATGGGCCTAGTACCGTGTATACCTCTTTATTGTGCATTCAATACTAAGCTTTTCAAATAATACACAGGTTCATATATTCATGTTTTTATTTTAAACATGTGCAAGGTACAGTGAGTAGGGTGGCCGTGCCACTGCCATTTATAAACACACCTTGTCAGCTGATACCAATGCCAATATCAACATTGTCTGTCAATTGCATGATAATCATGCATACAAGCTATTCAAATTGATGTTTTCATTTTAAACATAAATGTGGAAACTAAAATGAGATGGCCTATTAGTGCCACTGCCATGCATAAACATACCTGTTATCTTGCATACAATACTGAACTATTAAAATAATGGACAGATTCATGTTTAGAGAAAAAAAAAAGTTTTTTATTTTTTAAATTGTCTAATCAACCAAAAATTCCGCGGACCCGCTGTTGAAGACCTCTGCTCTACGGCATAGAAAACATATGATAATGTTGAAATGAAAATACCACTGAATGTGCTCCTGTATGACCACAGCTAGCACATACACATCTGTCAAATACTTACTCTTAGTTCAGAGTGAAATTGAAACAGCTCCACTATTATAATCTTGACCTTTTCACCATGCCTCAGTACATGGCTTTTTTCTTTTTAAACGGAGTAATTTACTTTTCTGCGTAACTACTCCTGGGGAAGGTCATAAAAATCTCAGTGCAACTCTGATGCCCGCTCAGATGACTTTTCCCTTAAGAACATACATTTTGCTTTCAGGAGCTGAAGGGATCCTGGGGTTGACTCCTGATAGGAAATGCCTCCTCTAGCCAACAGGAACAGAGCACAATGGAGAACATTGAGAGGAATCACAGGGTTATTATGAGGCCGTGCAGTGGGAGCAGGAGATGGCGAAGAGGAAGTACAAGTCCTGGTTTCAATTTGCTTATTTTGTGTCATTTCTCGGTCAAAATTCATAAATCCCAAGCGTGTCATCTTGTGAAACGATAGAAACCCCTGCCGGCTCTCATCTCCTCTCTGCTCCATGTCCTCCCCAACTTTTATCATACTGTTCCCCTGCGGAAAATTGATAAAAGAAAAGTTATTTTAGCAGACCGAGATATAGCTGGAATGAATACAGAAGGACAAACACCCACGCAAAGAGAGTATGCAGTTAAATTGCTGCATTAGAGAGAAGGAAAGTCAAACGAATTGAGGGCAAAGCAGCTGTTTGCTCTGATTTCTGTCTTGCGTCACACTCAGGCCCCTCAGGGAGAGCACAGCAGTTGGAAATTAACCTTTTGCACTTTATTGGGAGGGGCGGGAGGATGCAGTTTGCAGTCGTGTTGTTTGCCGAAATGTGTTTATTGTTTCACATATTTTCTTACAGTGACCCTCTGGAGAGACTAAATGACGAGTACTCTGTCTCTATTTCTGCTCTCTCTCTCTCTGAGCTCCAGCTGTCGGCCAGGTGTACAACTCTTCCAGTTCAAAAGATACCACCGTCATTGTTAAAATGTGTTATAGGTCAAACTGAAATGTGACTTCTCTTTTGTGTTATTATAAACTATAATGATGCTGCAGCTGCGCTGGCGTTGCAGGAAGACTGGAGCACGTCAGATGTCTACAAACAATTGATACAAGATGCTTTACTCATCTTTTAATATGGTGTCTTTCTTTTAATTGTCTCTGTGTTGAGCTGCTGGATGCAATTGCTCTTCCAGGGAAAAATAAAGTTGTTTTGAATTGAATAGCTAGCTTGCTAACATTAGTGGCTGGTAATGAACCTAAATTCAGGAAACACCAGGTTTTGCTGAGTTAGAGAGGGTGTGTGAACCCTGCAGCTTCACCGTGAGGACTTAGCACTATCACAAAGACTACCTGCTGATCAATAAATACCTCCAAACCATCGTCTGGCTGCTTGTTAAACCACGATGTCTCTGTTTTAAAACTAATGTAGGGGGGTTATCACATCAGAAGATATATATATACAACCTAAATTTCTTCTTTTTGACAATTTATTACAGTTTTAACCAAATGTGTACACAAGTCACAAGAAACACCAAGGAGACATACACTGTATACACTATATATATATATATATATATATACTCCATCTTAATCCTGATAGCTCTGGAGGCGACCAGTATTAACAACAGTGTTGTAAACCAAAAGGAGGAAGCAACCAAACACATACAAACCTGTACTGTCACACAGAACAACACACACACACACACACACACACACACACACACACACACACACACACACACACACACACACACACAGAGACTGGCTGCCAGAAAAGAGAGGGGGATATGGAAATGTGTAAATGACGTGTGGATACATTTACGGGCACATTCTTTGTGCTAAATATCAAACAGCGTGAGGAGTGCACTGGCTCACAGACTCACACATACACAAACCCAGTCGTGCCTCTGAGAAGAGTTTGAGGCTGATTTGCAGTGAAGGGCAGAGGTGGTGCATTAGATGGAGCGTAGAGCTGATGTGAGTCAGACTGTGGTGCCATGTCAGCTCGCCCAGACAGACGCTGCTCTCCAGGCTGTGTGGAGGTGTCTCTCAGGGGACAGTTGGGCTTTTCTGTTACGAAACCCGGAGTTCAGGCCATGCAGCTGCTGCAGCTTTTCAATACTTTATGACATGAAAGGAGCCGCCTGCCTGGTAACACAGAGGAGCACTTCATCTGAGGGTCACAGTGACTTTAGAATTAAATGTTTTTAAATCAGACATCCATTAACAGATCATCTCGGGGCCCTCACTGTTTTTGAAGGACTCATTGCATGATATTCTCACAATAAGCACTTTAGTCTGCATTTTTAATGAAATCATCATTATAAAGTTCTTTCCTCAGTCGCCATATAATATAAACTATGTTTGCCTTCTAAAACGTCAATGATTTGTACAAAGTTTATAGGATTTTGATGCAATACCATTTGACCGTGAGCTGCTTGAACAAAATGCATTAATGTGATTTACACCACAAAGCACCACTCACAATTATTATAATTATTATCCATGAGTTCTACTTACTGGGAGAAAAAGTACAAAATATAAGTCAGTAGTGATAAGCTCCAGACAAATTAGTTTGAATGTAATTTAGCTAGCCTTCAAGAATTGTTTTTGTTTTTTCATTAGTCTTTTCAAATGTGTTTATTCTTCGGCCAAATGGGTTCGTACGTCTCCACTGCTGTGCAAAATGAAAGCACCTTGTAATTTATTTAGCATAAAAAAATAAGGCTAATTTGATAGCATTAAAAAACAACATATAGTCCTGAAGGAGCTGTATTTACCATTATGAACATTAATATAGCAGCAAATGATTGTTATTTATATAAAGATATAGTGGAGTAATGTCCACTTGAGCTGAGAATGAAGTCGCCGCCATCTGTGTGTGTTGTTGTCCAAACTTCCCCTCGCTTAGGAGAATAACTTAACTCAGGAGAATATTTTTCTTGGTGAAAATTACAAGATATTTTATTTTATCACCCTTTGCAGTAATAGATACAAAAACCAAGAAACCCTCTATGAGAAACCCCGTTAAGTTTTGAAGCCAACGTTTGGCTACTTTGAATCTCTTTATTGTTCCAGTGTTGTCTGCAGCAATGGCTCCAGTGGCTCTTAAATCTTATTCTGTGCCACATTATGAACTATGAGCAGCGTCTCTGCTATCAGTGACCTTGCATACCACAGCTTTATGTAACCGTAACCGTCTCTGTTTTCATAGACGTGTCACATGAGCTCCGACACAGAAGCCTATAAGTGTATAGTGTGAGAGTGAGATCAGTCTGCAGCATGTGTTGCCTCTCACACAGCTGCTATTAAACACATCTTCTATCAGTATATAGCAGCTAGGTGGCAGGTTTTGTGGTGTTGATTTGAAGTACAAATTTGAGGTACTTGTACTTTACTTCAGCGTTTCCATTTGATGCTACTTTATGCTTTGTTTTTTTGCTACTCCACTACATCTCAGAGGCAAATATTGGACTGTTTTCTATTTTAGTTACTTTTAAGATGACATTTTCTCCAGTGAAAATTTTCAATTTTGGTGATTTTGAATTTGAATGATTGTGACACACTGAAGGATGAAGTGTTCCTTTATGGATTCAGAAAATCCTACTTCTTAAGCTAAATAAACTATTTAGAAACCCAGTAGGATGAGCTGGAAAATGCATCTACACCACAAACATATGATGATCTTATGGAATATGATGCATTGCTGTAGATTAAACCACCCAACATTAAAACATCAGCATCTACAGCAGTAACATGCAGCGTACATATTAATGCAGCAGTAATAATAATAATAATCTAAAAACAGTATACATTATAGCAGAATTCTAACAGGGACCATTTTACTGCACAATGAGTGCTTTTACTTGTCATATTTTGGGTAAATGTTTCTTATAATACTTAACATACCTTTAGAGTGAGAATCTGAATTACCTGTGTGTACATACAAGGAATATGACTAAAGGTAGTGGAAAAAAATATGTATATGTACATAAAATAAAGTATGGGTTTGAATGTAGGATTTATATTTTGGTGAAAGTGTTATTATTAGCATTTTAAGTAAAGGATCTGAATACCTCTTCGATTGTGAATGATTTAGTGAAGGTGCGAAGGTGTTTGTGGATGTGTTTGTGCTAGATGATGGGAGAGATGCAGACTCAGGAGCCTTTCCATTCTGGGAGCCCCTGTCCTCCCATCTGTTTTATTCATCTCTTACGTCAATGCCTCCAGACTGTCACTGAGTGAAAGGGTTTTCCCGCTCAATGCCCCTTGAGAGCTGCTGCCAGCCCTGTTTTATTACTGTAGGCAATTTAACAGAGCTGGAGCGAAACTTTGGAGGAAATACTGCATCAACTTCCTGACAAACTCCCCAACTTCCTTTTATATTTTGTTAGGGCCAGTCATATTATCCAGTGAGTAGTAAACTAACTTGTAATTTTTTCCCCTCAGTGAAACGGCAAAAATGAACATAAGATCACGACGTCAACAGGATCTGCGCTCATTTCCTTTGAACGAAGTGCTTGTTCCTGTCATTTGACTTGAGGTCATGCAATAACTTTGTGCAACAGAGATGGGAAATACATGATTTAACCAAGCAGCTTTGATATGTGAGCCAAGTTTCGTGAATGAACAGAGACACAGTCGAGCAGAGGATTTACAAAGTGACAGAGGATCTGGGTATGTGACACAGAAAATAACAGCAGTGGACAAATGGGGAAAGAAAACGAAGACCAAAAGAAGAGCAAGAGGCGCAAATCTCTTCGACTGTTAATTACCTTGACAAATTCCACAGAGCCTCATGACTGCTGGATCGGATCAAAATATTGCTTCTTGTCTCAAACAATCTGTGCTGCTGAGGCCAACCCCTGACCTCATACTCAACCCATTTCCCTGCCCTCTGTGCTGTTGTGCAAACACACATGACCCACTTAGACAAGCTCCCACACACACACTCTCTCTGTCACACACGCGCACAAGCTCTCTGCATGTTGTATAACCAACCGTTCTGAGGAATGAAAGACGGACTTATAAACATCTTGCAGACTGTTGGCTGTATTGTGGAGCTGGAGGAGCTGACGTCAGTGCAGGCTGATGACTTCACGTGTCCCCTGCAGGCCGGGGAGGTGACAGACAGAAAGACAGACTGACAGACGTCAGGTGACACAGATAAACAAACAAGCCGCATCCAGACGAAGCAGAAAGGAATTTTGACGTATAACCTGCAGGAAAAATACAAATGTTAAGTGCTAAAATACAACATTACAACATGAGTCAGCTGCACGACAAGGACGAGGATGTATGTGTGCATTTCAGTGTGTGTTTTCAGATGAGACTGCTAAACTTTATGTGTATTGTTCTAACTCACAGTAATTTGTTATAAATCCATCTGGGCATCCCGCCCAGTACAAAATATTATGCCAATATTTCGTCTTCAGACCTTTGAGCTCAGATATTGATATCAGCATCATGCAGTCAGGCTCCACTCATGAAGCAAATGTGTGATGTAGTTGCTAAATATGTGTCTACTGTGTTAAATGCAACATGTGTCTGAATTTTAAAAAGATGTCTTCTTGGAATGGTATTTAAAATCATGATGTGTGGCATTAAAATGTGAATGACTTAAAGTTAAATGCTAAGCAAACAAGTTTCAATCCCCATTTTAAGCTTACATTTTCCATTGTTTTTATTTAATTGTATTTTATTTTGTTTTGTTGTCGTTCCAGGAAAGACGAACAGACGAAAAAAGCGGACATAGGAAATAATGTTTTTAAAAAGAATATTCTGTAACACGTTTTTGTAATTCAATAGGCTATTTTATCCAATAATAGCTCAAATACCAATACTTTAAGTTTGACAGGTCTTTACAGGTAAAGTTTACCATTTTAGTTTAATGTGTTGGCTAGAATTTATTGCTACATGAATGTTTGAACAACATTTCATGGCAATCTATCCAACAGTTGTTCAGACATTTCTCTCAAACTCACAAATGTCTACCTCATGGTCTATTCAATCTATAGCTGTTGAGTTTTTAAAAAAATATTTCGGCCTCGACCCCAGGGGTGGACCAACCAACCGACTGACAGCATCGAGTAAAACAAAAAAATATATTAAGAAATATAAGGGGAAGGTTTAAGCGCAAAACAGGAGTAAAAGAGGCCATAAAGACATTCAGTTAATCCTTATCAGTGGCAGCAGTGGCATCAGAGGTTTCTTCTGAAAAAGGCCCAATAACTAAATGTTATCTTTGGTGTAGGAAGTTGCCGGGGGCAGCGGGTGATACCCAGCATTGGTGATACCCATGATGCCCACGATACCCACCTGCAACAAAGCAGTAGCACTGTCTCTGGTGTCACAAGCCAAATGTAAGAGGAGCCGGCGGCATCGGAGTCAGGCTCAGTGACGTACCCACCATCTGACTTCAAGTCCTTCAACTTTCCACAGAGCCACAACTTCTGACACTCCTGTGTCATGATACAACCACGTGGTGCAACGAGGCACTGTGACTCCTCTCTCTGATCATTGTTCCTCTTATTCTCTCACACATGTTGTTCAAAATCTGTGCAGAGAGAAATGAAACACTGTGTGAGATAAGAAGACAAAGGAGGTTTTACTGAACAGAAAAGAAAGTAAAAAACAAATGCAGTGCACATTATATAACGACGCAACTCTACTTTTGCTCTACAGCAGCCAATCTCGCTCCATTTTTACTTTTTGAGAAGAGAGCACATGGAGTTGAAGGATAGGGCTGGCAATATTCAAATATTTTGTAAACAAATCCCTTGAAAAGTTGTATGTAGTGAGGTATCTATCCCATCATTCTCAGTCAGTCCAGAAGCTGCAGTCATGGTTGCCAGCTAGTCTTTGGGGGAAATGTGTAATAAGATACAAGATAAAAAGAAAAAGAGGATGTATGTGTGCATTTCAGTGTGTGTTTTCAGATGAGACTACTAAAACTTTATGGGCTAACTCACAGTCATTTGTTTAAAATCGATCTGGGCCCAGTACAACATTTTGGTCACAATTCAAGGGATCCACGTGAAAATCTGAAAAGGAATTTTATGAAAAATTTACATAAACTTACTGAAAATATAATTTAGAAGGGAAATTGATAATCTTATACACCTTTCCCCCAAATTCTACCGAGCAACCGCCTGAGCAGCTGCTGCGTCAACTGAAATAGTTTAGTCTTATTATGGGATTTGTTGACAAAAAGACAATTGCAAGCCTTGTCCCCCTGCTTGCTTCTGAAAACAATATTTAAATGCACTGGCTGCAGACAATACTTGTTTGATGCATTGTTGGTTTGTGCAGTTGCATTTGTTGGAGACAGAGGTTGAGAGTGTAATTCAGCACACACACACACACACACACACACATTGCTGAGTGAACTGAGCATGGGAGAGTAATGGAATGTAATGCCTATAATGGAATGCTCACACAGAGGCCAAAGCCAGCTGTACAATACTAACAGAGCTCAAAGTGCGTCATTGCTCTCACAGCTGACACCCTGTGTTTGTGTGTGTGCGTGTGTGTGTCTGTCGTGCGCTTCCCTTTAATCTCTCTCTACTGCAGAGCCACACCAGTGTTGTGCTGATGTATGAGCCTCCAAATCAAAAGTCCTGGGTGGTGCAGGAACAATGGCAGCTCACTAACCAAATATGCAGTATGAGTGGGAAGATTACTGCTATGAATGGAGCATGAGAACGAAACCAATTAGTTACATGGTGTCATCTAAAACAATTTAGCTTCTAAATTTAATGGTGAGAACATTAGCAGTCCAATAGGATATGAAGTACGTTTAAAGTCACTGTTGTAGACATTTTGAGCAGTTGACATTTTCTATTACAGTTTATTTCTCAAGCAGCACTAATAAAGGATAAAGTTGTAACACTCAAGCTTCACAGAAACAGAAACTACTTGTGTGTTCATCATCAACAAATTAACTCAAAATTTCCCAAGTGGAAAATATCCCCAGAAAAATGCCCTCACCTGACAAAGTGATAAAGTGAAAAAAAACAAGTTCCCTAATGCTTGAGTTTATAGTATGAGTTGTGATGTTTTTCAACACATGACAGGTTCATCTGCCAAACTTCCATTTCTGTGTGATGCCATGTGATGAACAGCATGTCCAGGCTTTCAGGAGAGCTCTTTCCTCGTCTTTGTTAGTCACTTCCTCCAGTGGTCCCATGAGCTCGAGGCAAGTCAGTTTTATTACAGTCATAGGTGCCTGAGCATTAGAGCAAGTAGAGCCCATATCAATGATCATTTTACTTACTTAGTTCATATAATCACACATCTAGGATCACCCTTTGAGTTGGTTCAGTCCACGCTGTTGCTGATCGTTTGCCACAGCATGCTTTGGTTGTCAATAACAATCTGTCAATCCGCAGAGGAGTCTGTTTACGAAGGTGAGAAACATGAACTCAATTAGCTTTACTGCCATCATGGACTGAATATAGAACATAAAGATAGGCTAGCGTGTGTTGAATGAACCTGCGTGGCCCACTGACTCAAGCCAAACTTCAAATTAGCTAAAAGTAGCATTGTCGCTGAAATGCCGAACTGATTTGGGAGTCATCATCGTTAGCTAACTTTGCTAGCCAGCCCACCTAACGTTAGCTCGCTGATAGGACAGCATTCAGGAGCCAAGAAAGACACCCCAACAATTATGTATCTTTCCAAGTTTGCTCCCAGATTTTAAAACAGAGGCAGGAGCCTGTGTACACAGGCCGTCACAGATTTGTCTTTGGGCTCTCTATTCTAATACCCTCGATTTGATGAAGAGAAACTAAGTTAAAGTGAGATAATTACCAGTGAAGGAGCTAAAACGGCTGGTAAATATAACATATTGGGTACTTGACGAAAATCACTAAAAGGTATCTTTAAACCTGTTCATATTTTGATGGCAGCATCAATGGTGAACACACCATTAAATACCTTCACTATTTAACTTAATATGGTGAACTTGTTACCTAATATCTTATTTACACATCTAGTTACAGAGCAACATTATCATTGTGTTTGCCACCTAATGAATTTAAGTCCAATATTCACTTACTTTTACCTCTGTGTTTGGTCCCCACTGCTGCTCATACTAACTTGCTACAACTAAAACTAACTCCATTGCTTCTGTAATGTTATTTTGAAATGAAAAACTAAAAAGGTTCCTGTAGCTGCTGCTGTTCCCAGATGGAACAGTAAACTGACTGATGTAGCAGGAATCTCTTAGAAGAATCGTGTCGAGCACTTCCGAAAGTTGTTTATTTACTTTGCTCTGAACCTCCTCGAGGTCCACAAATCCTCTTGTATTCATACTTGGCATCCTGCCAGAGAGCTTGATTATTGGCAGTGACGCATGTGTACAGTTTCTCACTCACGTACACACAATTAGGAGAGTGCTATTCTCACAGCGAGGAGAGAGATCCAAATAGCCCACTACAGAGGCTTCCAGAGAATATTTCTTGTGGGTTTATGTGTACAGTATCTGTGCCACAGCATCGTTTTTTATGCAACAGATTTTGTGGCCGATATGACATAATTTACCTTGTGAGTCTGAATTTCCCTTTTGTCATCAGACGTTAACTTCCTTTCTTATCTGTAGCTGATCAATGAGGAGGGAAATTCTTTTTACATTTCGACAATTACACTTTTCTCCCTAACTGCTTTAAAAACAGAAGAAAGTTCTGATCTCTGCTTTTGTCCACACAAATAGATCCTGGGAAACCTCTCTGCTCAATGCACTTTCACTTTTGATAACCAAGTTACTTCTTAAAAAAACTCTGAATGTTTTATGGTGAGCTGTCTCTGTGTGTGGAACCTTGGATTCTTCTCACTTCCTGTGTTTGTTTGTGTGTGTATGTGTATGGGAGGGAGCAGAGGCTGAGATAGGATAGGTCCATCCAAGTCACACTTACGTGCGTCGTAGTCCAGTCGAAATCCCCAAATGCCTTTGCTTTACTCTGAGTTCTGGTTGGGAACTTTTCTTTTACTAAGTGGTGGAAGTTCAATTACAAAAGTACTGTAGAGCTGGTATTTTTCTGTTTCTTATCGTCAACCAATCCCATGAAAAAACTAGTATGAGTTCACTCTACTAACAAATATTGTCTGTGTATCCAAAGCCTGAAGTACCTTAAAATCAATGAGCTGCACACTGAGACCATATTCCGTCATTACAATAAAGAATGTAGTGTATTTTAATATAATCCCAGATACACTGCCCTGCGGCTATAAATACTCACAAAAAAAAAGCATAACAAATTGACCAAATAAATCTTTGTTGTCTCTATGAAGAGGGGGCAGCACTAACTAGAACACCAAATGTGGTAGCACAGGTACAAATTACACCTATAAACGCATTCACAAAGCTGCTGCCATAGTTTTTACCAAAGCAAATATAAGAGCTCAGCTCCTGTTATACCTAACAGTGTTACTAACTGTTTACATACAACATGGGTGTGGAAAAAAAACTTCCTGGACTTTTAGGTGTGAGTGGAAATAAAAAGTGGACATCATACCTGGTTTCAGCTCACAGCTCACCTTTCTCAGCTTTTGAAAAAGCTCTTCTGTGAAATGTAATAACTGAAAGAGACAGACTTTTTAAGGGAGACGCCGTTATCAAAATCGGTCAATATATTGGCCTACAATACAATTGTGACCATATTATGTAGTTACCTAATAAGTTACCTCACACATACTGTATATTTGGCATTTGTTATCACTTATTGGTCCATGTACAGTATTCTCTGTTAACCTAAACTGACTTGTCTGCGATATGCTATTACCAGCTGATATATCGGTCCAGCCAACTTACGAGTCCAGCTCAACAACCTGCAATGTTTCCTAGGAGTCTGCCGTTGCTTCCTGTTGAGGTTGATGGAAACTGGGCGTTTGAATTTTGGAAATAAGCAAATAACGACAAAATAGACAATTAACAGTAAAGAAATCATTTAGGTTCCGCACCTGCAGTGGCTTCCAGTTATTGAAAAGAACAAAAATATTACTGTGTTTTTCTGTTTAATGTCAACACTCCGAGCTGAATTGCATATATGAATTATGCGACAACAGCAACACACGTGCGTACATCTATTAACCAGATGGTCACACAGTGTTGTTGAGAGCGTGTTACAGAATGCTTGTCAGTTAATACAAGGTCATGTCCGCAGCAGGCAGTCGCTGATGACTGATGTGTTTGCGGTGACTGCATGTAAAATGTATGGCGTTCTGTTAGCGCCGAATCCTCGGGAGCAGCTGCCCGAGGGTCACATGCCAAATGTCAAGTCATATGTTAAATGTGTGTGAGCGGGTATGTGTCAGTGAAGTGGCCCCCCACAGTGTAAATCTGCAAATCAACACATGTAAGTTTGGAACATGCAGTTCTCCTGCAGGAATTTAAATGGAGTTTCTTTTCTTTCTCCTGAGATAACAAGCCGGCAGCAAAGAGGAGAGCAGCAGAGTTCACTTGGCTCACGGATGGTTTGGCTTCTCACTTTGCTTGACTCCCTCATAGCCTTTCCTGTCGAATGTCAGACACCTGTCCATTCTGAGTTTTATGACCAGCAAGAGGGTCATCGGGGTCCAATGCATCATCAATCTGCATCACAGCATTCTCATAGGGTGCCAGTGCGTCATCAGTGTGCCACGTCATCAGTGGAAGAGGATGAGGCGTAATAAAAAAGGTTTTGCACCCATTTCTACAATATCCAGCAATACTCTCTGCTTCTGTATGGTTCGTAGTTTTAGTTATTTATAGATTAATCATAAAATCTGGACAAAATAGTACAACTCTTAATCAAGCTGCTATCCAATGATTATATGGTAAATAAAACAGTATTTGAGAATACACCGTGAAGTTTGGTTGCACCAGATTTATTACTAGTTGTCTTTATTGTTACTGATGATTACCAGTAACAGACAGCATCACTATTATAGACGTGCTGCAGACTGAACTTATATTATTTTACCATATGGATCATTCGATTTAAAGGTTTTATTTGTCACATTCTTATTTAATATTTGCAGGCAAATGCAGACGCATAAGGCTGTGCTAAAAGATGAGTGTGCAATAAAGAAACTAATGTGTATGAGAGTAAAAATGCGATTCAGAAAAAATAGATTGAGGATAGAAATGCAAAGATTAAAACTCTAAACATACATATAAAACATAATTTGTTTCTGATGTTTTCTGCATATAAAAATATTAAATGTATTTCTGCAGTTGTGATGATTCTTCACAATCCTGTCAACTGTAAACAAATGGATAAAAAGGCATGTGAAAAGTTGTAAGAGTTGTTAAAGTCGAGTAAAGTTATCTACAGTTAACATGTCAGTATGTCTATGTCAGTAAATATATCCACCTTATGATCAGAAAACATTCAAATGGACAGTTTAGGAAGTGAACTTTATTTAAATAAATAGCCACATAAATAAACAATCTTTCTTGAACTAACATTCTCTCTTCCTTTCCTTTCCTTCCTCCCTTCACACACTCACACTCACATACATGCACATGCTCACACAATCAAGTAACAAATCAGAAAAGAAAAAAAAAGAAATAGTTTATCAAAAAGGGTCATCTTACACATTTGCATCAAGTGTGTTTCAATTGTTTTGTGAAGTTTTTTCATCATGAGAAACAAAAAAATTTGAATAAAGTGCAATTCTTGCTTCTGTCTCCACAGCAAGTTGAAAGGTCAGATTGAGAGAAGAGAGGGAGAGGTCAGAGTAGATATCAAAAAGGTTCATTAACGGAGCATTTCGACTCTCTTTCTTCTGCGTAGCAATCGGAGATGTCGAACCTCTGATCGTGAGTTTGTTCAAAGGCACAAGTGTTGGTAGTGAGTGCAATCAACCAAAAATAAAAAAAAATATCAACACTGCATGTTTCCAATGCAGAACTGGGTTTGGAAAAACACTGCTCTTCAACAAGTTGAGATAAAAGAGAACTAATTGAGCTCACAAATAAACCAGCTTGTTGCAGATCATTTCTACTCATAGACAACTGAAGAAAGTTCAACTTCAAGCACAACATGGTATTGCTATGTTCTGATGTTTTTCTTCTTCTTTTTTTTCTTCTTCTTTTCTAGAAAAGTACAAAAAGGAAGACCACCATGGTCCTGATAGTAAAAGCTAGAAATATTAACAATATGTGTAGCATTTGGATTTGATGGACGCGGGAGTTTTCTCAAAGCTAAAGCTTAGGAGATCATGTGAAATAAATGCGCGCTAACCACCGTGCTACATTTTGAGACAGCATTCAAAGTGAAAAGTCAGTAGTGTGTCTGTGATAGATCACCCATCTCTTGTGCTGTTCACTCTTTGGTAAAACCCATATTCTTCCTTTCAGTTAAAGAACTACAAGCTAAACTGTGTGAAGAAACAGCATTTTGAAATGCCTTGAGTTGTTCTATCAATTCTACAGTATCATGTTATTATGTTACATAACTAGTACCTGTTCTAGTCAGCTAGCTAGCACAGCGAACAGACAAATGAAAAGTAACAACAGAAAAAACCTCAGGCAAATGTACATTTTGACGATCCTATGCAGAGCCTCATCCTTCGTCTGTATTTCAATGTGAAATATTGCACTGTTCCCACAGTCATTGTTCTGTCCATATGAAAACTGTTGTTCCTCTGACATTCTGGGATTGACAACTTTTCGTTAGGTTTTGTTTTTTTCTTGCCTGCGGAGGTAGTGAAAGCATCTAACAAGATGGTCTTTGTATCCACATATGTAAGGTGATGTACCTGTTGTGCTTTACTCAATCAGCCAGACACCATCTTCCTTCATTTTTAGCTGATAAGGATGGAGCAGTCTTTTTGTGACTTGAGGTAAAAGCAGCATTTGCGTAGCTATAATAACAAAAAAAAGAAAAAAAAAAAAAAATCACAGTTTCAATACAAATAAACTCCTTCAGTGAAGCTTAGGGCACTATACTGCATGTTCATTGCACGGCTACAGAGAAATATCTCTTTAAAAAGGCGAACAAAGTGGGAAAAATGAAAAGAAATTTGGTCTTTTGTCCAGTCCAGTGAAAAACATCGAGAACAGGAAATGACACAAGAAGTGTCTAAAAAATAATGAGGAAAAGGGAGCCTTCCTGTATTCAACAAAATCAAATACTTAACTTAGACAGAATGAAAACATGTGAGAAATAACTGTATTGGCTAGCGTCAGCTGTCATTTAGTTCAAGGGAGCTGATGAGAGTCTTTCAGTCTATTATTGCTTCTCTGGCTGTCTGATACTGGTTCAACGCCTTGTCCAGAGTTTGGTTATTGCTTAGTCTTTAGCTTATATGATATCAAAAGTGTACACGACATACACACGTGTGTGGACACATTCTCATATGTGTACCGCATGTTGTTAAATAAAGTGTACATTTGTCGCTTGCATCTGCTTTTTGTTCTGTCTCCTCACTTCTGCTCTCTTTTCTTCTCGGCTCAAAAATCAAGATTTGTTTTCTTCCACAGAGAGAACAATCGCTGGTCTCAATGGCTGATGCTTTACTTCACCATCACACAGCTACTGAGCTGCTGCTGTGCAGCCAGACCCAACTCCTGCACCTCAGGGTCTGTGCTGGAGGCCGAGCCCTTGCTCCACCCTGCTGGTTTAGACATGATGGGCAAGGTGCCGTGTGTTGCAGACTGGGACTGCTGCTGGAGGCTGATGTGGGGGTGAGGTTGCGTTTGCTGGCTGATGTGCAGACGAGCCTCGAGAAGGTAAGCAGCGGAGGCCACGGGGGACAGAGAAGAAGCGTAGCAGGATGAGGAGGATGAGGAGCAGCCGGAGGAGGAAGTCTCGAGGGTTTGTTTCCAGGGGCCGTGCTGTAAACCCACCGAAGCTTGCTGAGAAGGCAGGGTGGAAGGGGTGGGCGTGTCAAACATGGAGGGGGAAGCAAACACTGTAGTAGGTGGAGGAGATGGGGACTGATGCTGGGCCAGAAAGAGCAGGGGATTCTGTGAAGGCCCTGTCTGAACAGCTTGGACCTGAGGCTGGGGTTGGTGCTGGATCTGTAGCATCCTGGAAAACAGACACAGAAGATCAGACTCTCTGTGGGCTGTGGGCCGCCTAAGACAAATTCGAGACAACAGAATGCCTTTGTGTAATCATTTTCATGTGTCTCACCTTTGCTGGTGCAGCACCTCCTCCAGCATGATGCGGTGCTCGCAGAGAGCTGGACCCAGGGACCCTCGGCTGCCACGGTTACTAGAGAGCGGAGGAAATACCTGCCTCGTCAGACCTTTAATCTTATTTAATCCCAGGAACCCATTAGTGCGTATGTTTTTCCTCAGCTGCTGGCGGAAAGCTTTGAGGCCTGTGGAAAGACATGGGAAAGTGTTACAAAATCCTCCTTTGATCCGATAATGTGACACCTTATTTAAAAAAAAATAAAAAAAATCAGATGAATTTTCATGATCATGCTCCTGTACCTTGTGTGAGGGAGGTGTCAGAGGCTCTGCGGCCCTCCTGGAAGCTGGCAGCAGGCAGGCTGCCCTGGGCCTGGGGCAGGAGGTGGGAGGAGAGGGTCAGGGGAGCTCCAGCAGGCAGCAGAGCTCCACTCTCAGTCCAAGAGGCCAGAAGTGTTGACATCTCACCCCTAGACGCCTGCAAAGTGGGGGCTGGACAGGATGAGGACTTCAGACAGCCGTCAGAAGAGGCACCATCTGAGGGACTGACCACAATACCTACAGAAACACAACAGGGAAGACATTAAAGACTCTGTACGTGTGACAGAGTGTGGATTGATTGCTATTGTACAACATACTTACATGGAGGGTGGCACTGGTGGAAACTGGCCGACACCTCGGCCAGGGTGTGTCTGCGGGAGGTGGTGGTGGGAGGGAGCAGAGGCCCGTGAGTTTGTGTTGCCTCCTCCTCCTCCAGGTCTCTGGGTCGCACCTCTTCGCTGATGCTCGTCTCCAGCAGGCTGTTGGGTGAAATGGAGCGGTTCCACAGCAGTCTGTTCAGACTGGCCTCCACTGGAAACACCACACGCTGAACCAGAAGGAGTTGGACTGTTAGCCACTCATTGACAGGTGCAGTATTTGCCTGTGGTCTATCAGTAGATGAGGGCAGAGGGTGAAGTCTTCCAACGTCTGAGCTGCTGAATGCTGTCAAGTTGAATCATTATTTACCTGGAACAATCCACTTTGGTCATACTCCATCTCCGGGTACACTGGAGGAGTGCTTTTGGCTGGAATTGAAAATGCTGTGGTTCTAAAGGTGTCGGTGGACTCCATGATCACCTAGAAGCAAGCAGGAAGCACACCGCGTTTTAGACCTCAAGTGTGAAACTGCAGGTTACATCAGGACTAGGTACAACTTTAAGCTCAGTGCACCCAGCTGAAGCGCTCACCTCTGGGCTGGTGGAGTCGGAGGTGCTCCTGGGTCTCTGGCTCCAGGTCCCACACTGGCGGCTCAGCTGCTGGGTGCGATGCTCTCTCACTCTCTCCAGCAGCAGGTAGTAGATAGCAGAGAAGTGATTATAGCTGCTGCTCTGTAGAGACTGAGAAAAAGAAAATAACTTCCTTTAGCTCTTCTCCTATACGAACTATGTGGTCAGTCTTGCCTCTCTTAAGTATAAACTATTCTTGAAACATAAGTCTCCTGAAACACCACGTTCAGTCACCTCGATAGTCTTCTGGCGGTTGATGCCCAGTGTGTTCATGATTCCCAACACTGGTTCACTGTAGTCCCCCAGGTTGGAGTTATACTCTGTCAGGGAATGGCTAAGGGTCTGGTGGGCAGCTGTTGGGTCTGCCAGCGTCCAGCGGTGCTGCTTGATCTGGGCCACGCTGATCCTCCTGGCTGGGTCTACCACCAGCATCTTACGGATCAGGTTTTCACAGTCTGGAGGACGAAATCGAAGAATGAGTTTTGGATTCTGAGCACTTTGAATTCAGACAGAATTGGTAATTAGCAGTATTTTTTGTTTCCAATTTAGTTGCCATTTTACCTTGAGACATAAAGAAAGGGATTCTGAATCGTCCCTCTGTGACTCTCTGTCTGAGTGCAGGAAGGCTGGGTCCGTCAAATGGAAGCGAGCCACAGACAAGAACATAAAGTACCACACCCAGGCTCTGTAAATAAAATAGCAAAAAGGAGAATATCAGCATAAGAAGAAAACGAATGCTGGATTGAATAATTCGGTGTATTTTTTCCTTCTACCAGCCTACCCAAATGTCCAGCTGCGGCCCCTCATACTCTTTCCCTTCGAACACTTCAGGGGCAGCGTAAGGCGGGCTGCCACACCATGTCGACAGAGGCTCCCTTGCATTGTAGAAGTTTCCAAATCCAAAGTCTGTAAGTACACAGGAAAAGAAACATTAACACTTTGTCTAGCATTGTACAACACCTGCCTGCCGGCAAACCACTAACCATTGTAACAACAACGGCTTATGAGCAGACCTACCAGCCAGTTTGATGTTCATGTTGGCATCCAGCAACAGGTTCTCGGTTTTTAGGTCACGGTGAACGATGTGGTGTCGATGGCAGTAGTCCACGGCTGTAAGAATCTGCCAAAACTTCTTCCGTGCCTCATCTTCACTCATGCGGCCATTTGAGGTCAGGTGGTCTGGAGGGATAGCGGATGTTTTAGTTCAAGTCGAGATTCAGCCTACATTCATTTTAAAAGCAGAAAATATATATTTGAAAAGCTTGAACTCACCAAACATTTCTCCGTTCTTCGCATACTCTGTCACAATGTACAGCATGTCTTTGGTCTCCATGACCTAAGAGAAATTAGAGAGTGAAAAAAGAAATGTTTAAACCAACTGTGTCATTGGCAGCAGGTGATCACGAAGTGTAAAACCTGTTCTATGGCCTCCAGCTCAGCCCGCTCCTGGCATCTCTTGGCATGAGACATTTTCTAACCACAAAAATCCCCATCTCATTCTCCTCCATCTTGTTCCACACACACACAACACCAACACCCTGGTTTTCCATGAAATGCCCTGTTGCATAAGCCACCTGTCAGTGACTTCCTGGGTGGATTTATTATGTTTTAAAACCCATTTATACCACAAACCCAGAAGGGAAACACATAAATGCATTCAGACAAATGATTATCAATGGATAGAAATGTTCTCCCTAAGGCTGACTGAAGTCGGCAACGGATTATCTCCTTATCTCTTTACTTCTCGAAAACAAAGAGACATATTCACAGGGGCTGTCTAGTGTATCAAAAACACCATAAGTGCAATCACTTATGAAAGACGCGATTCCCAATCCTTTTCTTGGAACTTATATAGATTTAATTTCCCAGGAGAGCCCTCTGGGACGGGGCAGTTGAGCACAAAGCAATTTTTGTCATATGACAAAGCCCTGTCTGAAATGCTGTTGGCCACCTTAAATTAAACATTTCTAAATTCCACTGAATGTTGGAGCTTAATATTTTTCATCCACCAGCCCCTTTAGAAAACCAAGAGATGGATGATTCAATACGCAGTCCCCTCTAAGCGGGGAGCCGTCTTTATCAGAGAGATAGGGCAGCTCTCTGGGGCTCTGTCACCTTGAGGTGCAGCTGACGTCACAGCTCTGAAGAACAGGCACAGCACGTCAAGGACCCTTAACCCAACCCAGAGGGAAGATTAAGCCCTTACTATCCATATGTTCCATTTTATTTTACATAAAGTAGCTTTGAGGCTGTTGAAGCTGAACGATGACACTGAGAGAAAAATGTAAACCCAAGACTCCATGTTTAATGGCTGCACCTTTCCATCGCATGCAAATATTTTAGATGTCTTGTGCAGCATTGTACACATTTCTCACAATTCAGCCTGACATATCTGAAATCTTTGTAACATTTGGAGGAGTGGGGTTTAAGAGGATGAGAGGGGAGTGTATGATTGATGCAAGGTCAAAGAGAGGCTGAGACAAAGAGGCTTCAATGATCCTTGACGAGGAAGGAAAAATAACATTTCACTCTCATGAGATCCGTGAGAGACTGGAAACAGCAGCTGATTTATCTGCCTCCTACCATCATCGAGTACCGACCATCTGACTAGCATCACTTCCGACAACCCAAGGGCAGGAAAAAACAGGACGCATCACATGCAGCATACAGACAGAGGTCGTCCATGTCAGACTTCAGAGCTGTGATATTATCTTTAACTAATAATACAGTCTTATTCAATTTATCTTCTACGTTATATTGTGAATATGTACTGTATATTTGACATTTGACCAATGGAATAAATGTTTGATATTATTTAACATTATTGTTGTTATTGCCACTAAATTCCCACAGCTGTTTGTTCTAACTCTTGTAAACCTTGATTGGAAATCCATTTTAAGTACCTAAAGCATTAATTACTTATCCAGGTTGATGCCTTTAAATTGCTTGGGTTCTGTGAATTACTAAAGCCAATTATATTTAGTTAACTATCACGTAAGGCAAAGAAAAGCAGCGAATCCTCACAACTGTGAAGCTGGAAGAAGAGAAGGTTTGACAAATTTACCTCCTTTACATTTTGTCGATTGACTAATAGCTTCACCGACTAACTGTTTCGGCCCTTCTTGATGGTAAATAATCGTAATGTCATGCTTTTATTGTTGTAGTCAAGACCCGATGCAGTAAATACTGATCAGCTGCTTGAAACCAGACATGAAGTAATCCTCAAAAGGAGCAAAACAGCACAATGGCAGAAAAAGTTCAGAGTAAAAAAGAAGCAAAAAGACATTGTGTGCATTTGTTTGCGTGGGTATTGCTTGCCATACGCGTGCCACAATGCTCGCAAGGCCAGCCGAGGAGAAAAAAAGCGGATTCTCCCCACTAAGTCTTCAATATGATTAGCAGTAAAGCAGCGCTTTGTAGGGGAGGCTTTTCACATGACGTGCAGACACATTGCACTTGGCTTTAACAGATGCTAATTGGGCTTAACGCTCAGACCCGTGGACACATCTTTAACCAGAAGTCTCCAGACTGTTCTCTGATTCCAGCATATCTGCAATCACCTCAACCATTGTATAATTGAGAACATCTTGGATTGTTCCCAGCGCTGACTGGTAGCCATGATTATTCTCAGTGTCTCTCTCTTACACACAGACACACACACACACACGCCTACACACACAGACAGAGGGAGGTCAAAAGGGATTGCACTAATGCTGCTGGGCTGTACTTATGATTCAATGTGTTCTGAGAGTCAGCAGCTCACAACAATCCGGTTCAAACCCATTAGATAACAAATACCCCTTATGTGGCACCGCTGCATCCACATATCAACAATAACGAGGCACAATGCACCACAGCAGTGTTGCTGAGGGAAATACATTTGTACCCATTTTGCAAAGTTTCCCACACCATTGCATTTTACACTCAGATTCTTGCATGCGTTCAGACTGGCTCCGTGCACTTGGAGCCGTCACAGAACCAGGATTCACAGTCGTCGATGCAATACGGGTTGAACAACTCACTGCTGCACACACACACACACACACACACACACACACACACACACACACACACACACACACACACACACACACACACACACACACACACACACACACACACACACACACACACACACACACACACACACACACACACACACACACACACACACACACACACACACACACACACACACACACACACACACACACACACACCTGCATGAAACAACACTGCAGAGAACCGAAAGATAACACACACCTGGTAGAGTTTGATGATGTGGGGGTGGTTTAGCAGCTTCATAATCTGCACCTCTCTGTAAATTTTCTCCAGGTTGGAGGGGTTCAGTCTGGTCTTGTCAATGATCTTAATAGCCACCTGAAGAAAAAAAAAATGAAAATTGAAAAGGATTAGAATTATGCATCTTTAAAAATGTGCATAAACAGTCACAGAATTTGGAGGACAGCTGCTGACCTGTGTTTTGGTGACTTTATGTTTGGCCAGTTTCACCACTGCAAAGTTTCCCTTCCCCAGGGTGCGGATGATCTCATAGAAGCCGACCTGCAGGGGTCTTCCCTGGGCAGGGCTGGACTGAGCCTCCCGGCTGCTCTCAGTCATGATCACCATAGTGCACCAACAGTTACAGCGTTGGGAAAGTTTAAGGCTAGTACCTGCAGAGACAAAGACAACCCTGTATTTCACTGCCTTGTATTCTACTGCATATAGACAGATATACATTTTAAATTACATTTGGCAGTTTTTTTTTGTCCAAATCAACTAAAGTAAGTGTATACAGCATGTGGCCCTATAGGCTAATATATCTATGGTGCAGCAGCTGCTTGTACAACAAATGAGTTCAGAGGAAGAAAGTATTACTGGCCTGGAGTGATTGAGGTACAAGCATTGATATGGTCAAAAGGAAAGTGAATAAATACGTATTTCAAATCGTAATACGTCTTGAAAATGTATAAAGTATGTTTCCCTACTGTCAATCCTATAGCCGTAATTCATTGACAAAGGGAATTTGTGTTAAACAGAAAGTTAAAGAAATGAAACTAAAACGACTACATACGAAAGTAGCTTTGGATTGTGTAAGAAAATGACAAAATGACTTAAAAGGAAATGTAGTAAAGCGAGTCTGACGGAGAGAGGAGTCTCGTCTTACCTTAATAAGCGGACATAAACCACCTTCTCTCACAGTTCAGACGGCTCTCAGAAGAGGCGTAAACCATTCCACAGCCAAAGCGACAACAGGTTTGAATAAATGTAGAAAACACGCACGGAGAAACTTTCGGAACAAGTCTTTGGGGCCCGGGACTCGGCTGTGGCCGGTGTGTGGCTGTGCGCTCCGCCGGAATGCAGAGCAGAGGGCTTCGGCACTCACAGGGGGAACTCCTCCTCCTCCCTCCCTCCCTCCGCCACCATAACAAATTGATACCCACCTTATTAACGTCACACCCGCGTCAGAGCTCCGAGCTGGGTGCAAGGCAAGGCCGGGCCCGAGCGCAAGGCACAGGTTGCTGGGCAACCGCGCGGCTCGGGCGCATGGTGACGTGAGTGCTGATGGAAGGGTTGCTTGGAGATGGGGACGGTGACGTCAGTGGTGTCACCACGTGATGTTTCCCTCTGCCGGGCTATTGCCTCGCTCGCGGTGCTGCCTCGCTCTCACCTCACAGCCCCGGCTGCGCGGGCGCCTCGAGCAGAAACAGAAACAGGAAGCAACTGATGCTCAGTTAGGTTGTTTCTGTGTTAAACACCATTTTATTTGATTAAGTTCTATCTGAAAAATAATCTAAACTAGAAGGTACACTCAAACATACTCATTCTTGTATCATATGTCATATGTTTTATTTAATCCGTTTTAATTCTAGCCTCTTCTATTTCATCCTGCTCTATTTTATTATTATAATCGAAAAATCTACACTTAAAAGGGATGTGTTGTATATTCAGAATATATGTTTTATTTAATCTGTTTTATAATAATAATGATAATACATTGTACTTATAGAGCGCTTTTCAGAATACTCAAAGACACTTTACATTAAAATCATCAAAAAGCTATACACTAAAAACATAAAACACACAATATTGGTCACACTTTAAAAGCAGTTCTGAAAAGGTGAGTTTTGATTTGGGATTCATTACATTATATTTATTATATTCTGTCCGTTCTATGTTATTATATTCTATTCTATATGTAAAAAAATATCAAATTACCAAACAGCCATCTGAGATGCACTGGCTATCCAGTGACAAAGTAATACAAAGTTGGTGGGACTATCTTGCAGATAGTTAGTGTGGCAGAAAAGCCCAAATAAAAGATGATGGTGAACATACAGTCGCATAGATTAAAAGTGTGTGCGGGTGAGTGTAAATACCGAACATCAACGTCAGTAGAGAGACAGATCGTGCCCTCCCACAGTCTGAAATGTTAAAGGAAACTGTATATGCAAAAAGTTTCAACTGAAAGGTCATGCAATATTTTGATGCACACTAACAACAAAACCACACAGCCCACCCTGCTCCTCATCTGTTTTCATAACCAAATGTATCTGTACTTGGTGCCAGTTGAATATGTCTCACATACAAATTACAGTTTATTTCCTGAATTTGTGAAACAGACACAGTTATATAAACTGTTGTTATCTGAGTCAGATTGTCCCAACATGATGACAAATGTTTGAAACTGCTTGAACAGAATTTTTGGACTTTGGACTTAATCAGTATTTTTGAACCTGGACCCAATGTTTTGTGTTAGTAATCCCCTAACCCTGTAAGTAACAAAGAAAACATAACTTTAAAAGATTAAATTCATTGACAATATATTTTTGCAGATAAGATATAATAAAAACAAATGAAGATTAAAAAAACAACAATGTGGCAAATTGTTGCATCCGATTCTTTACTTAAGACTTAAGAGCTGCTCTTGAATGCTTTACACTTCCCTTCAAGTGTAATTCTTAGAAGTTTCATACACAAGCCCTCATGTGGGCTCAAGTGTGATGGTAGTTTGTGATGCTAAACCACAATATATGCAGATATTTAGATGGTTTTATTTTATTTTTTTAATGGATGACTTAAGAAAATAACAGTGTGCCCAGGAGAGTTGAGAAATGTGTGAATATGTTGAACGTGATCCAAACCACATTCAGCACAAACCAGTCTCACAGGCACAACTTCTCTTTCCTGGTAATGACATGAGTACTGCCTTCCACACACACACACACACACACACACACACACACACACACACACACACACACACACACACACACACACACACACACACACACACGCACACACACACACACACACCTCTGCATGGCCATTTGTTTGTACAGTCCACACATGTCTTTTTAATCTGTATGAGTATGTGCATTTGCGGATATAATCATCAAAATGAACTGCTGACAGCATGTTGAAACAGTCAACTGTGAAGGTTCAAGTATTTTCTGTGTGTGCAGAAAACAAAAGATTGTAATTCCTGCTATCAGTCATGTGAAGACTATCTGCAAAGAAATGATGACAAAGAATATGTGCGGTTGAGCATTGTTTTGTTCTCAAGAGTTATCAGTGTTTACTAAAAGAAGGCATGTTTCATTCTTTGGTGGGTTTTTCTTGTGCTTCGTTGTGACCTTTTATCAAACGTAGGTGCACAAAGATCAACTCAGGGGGTATTTCAGCCTCTTGACAGTAAACAGGGGGTGTATGACAGGATGTAATGAGTCACGATTTTCACTCTTGGACCTGCTGTTTGCATAAGTAAGCATGCTGAGATATTTACTGTATGTTGCATCCTTTCACCAGTGCTCAAACTGGTTGCTGTCCACATTATTGAAAACAATAATTAAGGCAGGAATGCAATTGCTTCAAAGAGAACCAAAGAGGTGATTCCTTCAAAGTGGAGATCAAAACATTCATTTCTGTTAATCTGGTGTCATGTAATTAGGTCTAACTACCAGATCTAATTAAGCTCACATTTCCCCCTGGCTGCTCTTTTCCAACAATACACATCAAGGTCCATCTGGATTCCAAGGTCAGGATCACAAGACAGCAGAAAATCCTTTGAAGGCATCCACAAAACAAGATTAATAAACACGGTGCGGTAAAAAAGTAAATACCTTTATCTAAAGACGACTGAAAGCCCCTATTAACCATTATGCTGTTTTTGAAATATTAGTTTTCACAATCACAGTTGTCTGTTCAGCTGTTGAATCACTGTTTTCTTTTTCTCATAGTTGCGTATGTACTGTATGACTTTTCACACAAACTCAAACTGTCCTCTCAAAGACCTCTCACCGCTGACTGAAGTGACCTCTGTGTTGCAGGCCTCAACTTGTGTGTCACTGCGTGTTCATTAGAACATCTGTTTAACCTGACCTTGACTTACCAAAGCATCAGCCTGGCTCTTTGATGAGTTACCGCACCACTGCCCACTCTTTCCAGGCTGGCTGCATAATGTTGTCTTAGCCTGATACTTTCATTATGTTTAATAACAGTTAATATATATTTTTTGTCATTTGGTACACAAAGTACAGCTAATTTGTCTGATGCTTTGATTTATGACCAAATACCTGCAAAAAGTCACACTTATACTTTATGTTTGCTGATTACATTTTTTTTTTTTTAAATAGCAAATGTTAGCTTGCTAGCACGCTGAAAGAAAATGATGAACATGGTAAAGATCATACCTGTTAAACAGGAACATGTTGGCATTGTCAATGTTAGCATGTTAACATTTAGCTTAGCTGCTAGCATGACCGTAGACTCTTGTTAAAGGAAATCCTGCCGTACAAACTGGCCCAGTGAGCACCAACCAGGATTTCACCGTTGATTTTTAATTGAAAACTGGGTGATATTTGGTCTGAACATGTAAGACCTGTTTTTGCCGTCACAAATCACCACTTTGATTTGAAATGTTGATGATTTGTTCAGTTGTATGTTGAAAGAGAGATAATATTAGTTACTGTGAACGTATTTGTAAAAAGTGATATTACACTGGTCGACGAAATGTGGTCTACACGAAGACGTAATTTGAACGCATAATGTTTCTTATAAAATGTAAAAATTATGGAACTATAGACGTGCTGGTAACAAGAAGCTCCCAGGACATCATAGTGGGAGCAAAGTACATTCTGTCTGTATATTCATGTAAAATACGAGTGTGTTTACTGCTGGAACCAGCATGCTCAGGTACTTTGGCTCAGACTGCTTCTAAAACTTTGAAAGTAGCACCATTCTGAAGACTCCGCACCAAGCTTGCGAAAAGAAGTGATTGAGTTGACAAAATAAAAGTGATCCTTCATGCTAACTACATATTGTACGTACTTTAACTACTGGATTCCAATAATGCAAACCGAAATTAGCACCATTAGTATAATTTTATGCTGCTCACGATGCGGGCTAGGCTGCTAGCTTGTAGCATACTGCAGCATGGACCAACAGTAAATGGACCAACAGTAAACATAAACATGTGTGTAAGTTAATGTTGGAGACTGTCTTTATGGGCTGTCGCTGTAGCCCAACATTATAAAATTCAGTTTTTAGGCCACTTCACATCTAAAATACACTACAGAAAGCGAGTGGGGCTGTACACAGTTGGGATGTGGAGGAAGTGAGCACAACAATGTGACATGCAAACAAGAAGAGGGTCAAAACATTGTTGTTTGGCATACAGTAACATACAAACAGTGTACAGTATTATACTATGTAATATGAGCATTTTTCGATAACGATAGATGCTACTGAGTTGCATTGTGGGAAGTGTTGTGAAGATCCAGCACTTTTGAAGTTTGACCCATACCAGGGGGATGACAATTCAGGATATCTCAGCCTCTGCTGCCTTCATTTTGACTTGTTATGTATACTTGTTTACATGATCAAATGTTCTTTACTTAAGACTGACATAGATAAAATAAAAATCTCTTAAACCACTATCATTCCCCACATAAATAATGCACGACATACATGCAAATATCGTGGTGCCGAGTCAACATCGCCCTGCATGTTGCCGTACTGATTGTTTGCAATTTCTCTCAGGTCACTCCTCTTTTGCTCCCTCCACTGGTTTTCAATAGCTGCCTCCTGTCTTCATGTCGAATCTGTGACACCGCTTGTAGGCTATACTGCAACCAGCTTTCATAATCACCACAGAAACAACCGTCACCTTATACTCAACACACATTAGTGAAAAACAGCAAAAACCAGTTTATTCCAGGTCTGCTGCGAGGTAATGATGCAGAACTTCCTGTTTTGGAAGTGTAATATGTGTGCAATTTCATGAAGGAAGGTGGCTCTGTTTTTAAAAGCTCATATTTAAGACATAAGATTCCTGTTTCTTGCTTTTTTGTTTTGTTAAATTGGGAAAATCGATGTTTAAAATTTGATCATTCTTACTTTATATCTGTTGGCAGCTCTTGATCAGTATACACAGCAATGACTGACTATCTGGGGTCGATGTTCCACGTACTGACCTCAGTCCATTTATCTATTTATTTTACTATTTACTTCTGCACCCTCCGACAGTTTTTGAAAAGCTCCTTTCTCTAATCATTTGGTGTCATTGTGTCTTGTGGAAGACAGCGGTGCCATTGTTCTTTGGTAATTAACATTGGTCTGTCTATGCTTGTTGACTTTGGAAGGCGGGGGCTGTCCTCGTGAGCTTGTGCGTCAAGCTATCATCCAGGAGGTCCAGCACCAGCACTTCTCAAATAAACAATTTTAGTGAAGAGTGCCTTACAGATCTCTTACTCACACACATGTTTTTCTCACTGAGGGGCTTGTGTTTTGAATTCCCATATAAAATATTGTATTATGAGTGACAATAAAGTCACTGGAAGTTCAACTGGAAAATTATCTCATTTATGACAAAGAACAGGCTCAGTATTGTATGGTTCTGGAAATACACAATATTTCCTGAGAAAATAAATTATGGTAATAGGCTGATCATTTGGATGCTTTCCCACAGCAGCAGCTTAGTGGTACAAGCCCCTAAGGTGCCAGAAAGCTGGAAAATACTTGAATAATATGATTAATTTTCACAACCTTTCCACTCAGGAAGCACAACATGCAAAAGTAAGACGATCTTCATATGCAACGTCATTCAATGCCCCTGCGGCTATACAATCTGTTTTTAGAACCATCATTCAAAACAGTAACAAAAGCCCTTTCTGTTTAAGAATGCACAATGTATTGTTGCCAACTATCAGCAGAGCTGCTGATACAATAATCCTGTGGTGTCAGTTATCTCAAGATGTAAATACCTGGCCACTGCCTGTATCTGCGCACAGGGCTACACAGAGCCTTTATGAATGCCTGTGTACGCAAAAGCCCCTCAGGAGACAGAGCCATGTGCGTCATACGATGGATCAGCTTATTATCCAGGGCTGAGGGTGGCAGGGGAAGGGGATGTGGGGTACCCAGAAAGGTGATAGTAAGCCTGACAAGGAGAATGAAATGAGAAGTAGATAAAGCACAGTGATAGACTCAATGAGTAGATGAAATCCAAAAGATAACAGACAGGGAGTAAAGGAGATAATTAAACAAAGATACAAAGGGTACAAAAACAGAGAGCAGCGAGAGCAGCGAGAGCAGCGAGGAAGATTATTAGAAAGAGGTCAGCTTTGAGTGAGGCAGGATGATGCACCTCTTGTAATGATGCTCTGATTCAACTGCTACAAAGGCATTGACAATTAATTATTTTATTCACTCTTATAAAAAGTCTGGGTCACTTTTCTTTCTTTCTCTCTCCACTCCATCCACAGGCACAGACAGACAAATTGTGAACTGACAAGGGATTTACCAAATTGAGCTGCTCGTGATGAAATGGATTTGATATATGGGACAGTGGAAAATCAGCAGAAAGGCAGGACCTGATTAACATCAAGTATAAAACAAATAAAGCCTTCAAAGCTGCACCAGACTGCAGGATGTGTCTTTTCTTTTGGCAAATGAATTATACTCAACATGCGAGTGTAGAGAGGTGGAGAAACCATAACTGTATATATAAAATGATTTAAGTGGCGCTGGATTAATCTTATGATATTATCATATGTGTATTATTACTAACATGATATAAATATTTAATTTTTAAATACCACGTTATCACCAATACTAGTTTATCACATTACCCCTAATTTCCCATAAAACCACAAAGGTCAACCTCATGGTGGGTATCATCGAATCATCAAAGTCAGGGGGATACATCCACTGGGGGCCATGACTGTCTGTACAAAATTTCAGCTTGATCCATCCAGTAGCTGTAGAGAGAATGTAGTCTGGACCAAAGTGACCTGGTCCAGCTGCTGACCTGGACGTGACACTGAGTCCAGATGGAAAGAATATTGCAAGTTTTCCTTCCAGGTGTTGCTGCCTCTTGTGCTCCTGATCATGCCGCTCAATGTCCATATGGTCTCTCAGCTGGGCCCCTAAAGCCGGATAACAGTCCTTGACTCATCAGAGGAAGGAGAGGAAGCGTAGAGAGAGCTGGAAACTCGTAACTGTACAGAAGGCAACGCTAGTGGATGAGTTGTTGAAGGAAGCAACTGCCCAGTGCTGATTTGAGAAAGAACAGGCTACAGTGTGCATATCGGTACAGACGCTAATACATAATTGTTGATAAGATTTGGAGTGGGGAACTTTATCAATTACTTGTCCTTGCACATATTATTCCACCAAATTGATTAATGTCATTGTTTACCCCAGACTTGTCTTAACTCACTTTGCTCATCTTCTCATTTTCTTTGCTTAATTTCTTCCACTTCCAACGTCTGCCAGTCTGAGTGAAACGTAATGTTATTTTAAAATGGTGGTAGAGAGTTTGAGAGAAGTCTGCCAGAGAAAAGAGCAGCTAAGCATGGATTAAGAAACTTAAGCTGGGTGACGGAGGGTGTCTGATAGGCAGAAATGACATTCAGGACATCAGTGTGTTCGCCTGTTGTTGCCATGTGAGCGCTGGACCTTCCCATCTAAAAGGGAAGAAGGGGAGGGGATCCTCTCCTGCACCACAGCCAAAAAAGGAAAGTTAGAGCTATAGGGTCAAGAGGTCAGGCCTCATGACTTGTAGGAGTTGTGATGTGGTCTGTGGCGCAACAAAATAAGTTCTTCTAACTTTATTTTCTATCCAATTAACAGCTGAGACGTAAACAAAAATATGTGTCGACATGCATAATATTCACAGGCAATTCAACTACAGACTAATTTGTCTTTAGATTATATGTATCATTTTGTTTGTTTAAACCAACACTAACAATTTAGTTTAGTAATCTGTAATTTTTTTCTGTAATTATTTTGGATAAGCGAGACACACACACACACACACACACACACACACACACACACACACACACACACACACACACACACACACACAACAATAGTAAATGCAGAACAATGCTGTTTCTCATCCCTTGTATGCCAGGTGTTCTGATGTGCCAGAACAATAAATCCAGAAAATGTGTTCCAGCTTCCTGCAGAGCTGCAGGACCGTGAGATCAATCAGTTTCTGGTGTCGTTGTTGTCTTTTGAAATTCATTTTGCTGTGGGCAGTGAGATTCCTCAGAGAATGAAACTGCACACGCTCCAGATACCAAATAGGGAAGAACATAATGTTCTAACAACACCATCATGCATGTGCATTTGCTTTCATGTGTTGCATGACTCATGTTGTTCATTTCAACACTGTGGGTACTACCTCCCTTTTGGGGACAAAATGTCCCAAAGTCCCCATTGTAAAGTAAAGTTTAGGGCTTAGACTTGGTTTGGAGTTAAGGTTATGGAAGAGTCAGGATTAGACATATTGATTTCTTGGATAAGGTAGGTATGTTCCCAGTGAATGGCTGTTCAGACAGAACGCAAAGCAAATAATAGACCAGGCACGATTGCATACAAAGTCAATGATAATGTTTCACCTTGGGCAAAATCATTGCACATATCGCAAACTTTATAATTATGCAAATTTGCACGAATGATGCAAGGAAAACATTTGCCTTGAGACAATGCAATGTCCCCTTAAGGCTTAAGGTATGGATGTAAACAAGTGTGTCAGTGTGCAGCCCCGTTAAAGGTTATAGATGTCAGACAAACTCTTCTAGTCTAGTTAGTATTTCTATTTTACTAATTCAACAGCTCAGTTTTGAATTTTGACAATATGAAAAGAGAAAAAAACATTATTTTACAAAAGTATTACATTGGTCTAATTTGCACATGCACTGGTGCAGCTGTCTAACATGTATAGGCACTTCAACTGACAGGAAGCTTTAGGGCGGTCCCCTATGTGAACTACAGAGTGTTTTGCATTGTGTTTGATATTGTTGCTATGGGCTGTTGTGAGATAAAAGCAAACCACTGATAGTTTGACACGGTTCCTCTTCTGTTCTTCGTCCAAATTGTGCCGCTCTCTTCATCCAACACCAGACCACCCACTGCTCACTTTAATGATTAACTTCAGATTAACTGCAGCACAAAGACCCCTCTGCAGCAAGTAAATGTCAGCCACTTAGGGCTGAAAATAAATATCTAAGACAGTAAAGCAGCCAGAGGAGTCACCTGCCACACTGTGCAGCAGCATCTTCTCATCCCACTTAAAGCACACATTCCACATTCAGACCTCTTGTTATTTTTAGCAGCAGAGATAAGTGAGAAGCCAGTCTCACAATCGACACAATTTTCTTTTTAGTTCTCACAAAACTATTGTCCATGAATAAATAAGTCATATTTCTCTCAAACCTTTGACTTGTTCTTGCTTTTGGCCACCTCCAGCATGTATGACGTCCGCCTCATAATATGCAGCTCTCTAAGAAAGTTTCCTTCTCTTTTTCATGTTATCCATGCCTCCCACAATATGAGTCAAACGTCATTATCTCAGTGTGATACTCGCTTTGTATAATTACTGTCAGGTGCATGGTGACATTTCCGCAGCGTTAATGATGTGCTGAAAGCCTGAAGAATAAGGTGGTGGGTTTAAACACCAGTAGGTTTGACTATAAATATCCTGGTTGTAGGGGACAGGTGGGCGGCTGAATGCCACATACCACCAGTTATATTTCTAAATGAACTATTAATTATATGCTTGTTTGTGATTTTAAACTTTCAGCCTAAATACATGTACAGTATAAATAATTAAAAACTTCCTTCCTTCACATCAAGCCTCTTCCTCATATGAGATTCACTGTCACTATTTTCACTCCTTTTCTCTCCCTCCCCTCCCCCGTTCTCCTCCTCGTCTATGGCAGTGACCAAACTGCTTGGTCGAAAGAGGACACGGACAATGATGTCAGCAGCCTGCGTCAAACTCTCAGGGGCTCGTTTAGAGTCCCCTTAGCCTATAGCGGAGCCTTCCAGCGGTGCGTCTTTGCGTATGCTTGTCAATTTTCTCCTCTAGTTCAATCTCTCAATGCAGAGAGGGTTGACTTAAGGACATGTGTGCAAACAGAAGGACAGACACGCTCAAACATACACGGTCCGTGAGGAAAACGATGTGTTACCTTGAATTTGCCTTGAAATTGTCTGATTAATGGAGGTGACTGAATCCTCTCTCAGGTGCAGCAATCCATCATTGTTCTCCCTGTCGGTCGTGGCTTTTGCTGAGGAAGAAATAAACACCTCATTACAATTATTCTGCAGAAAAGTCCCATTCTAATGCTTCCTGTGTTTACGGGCACAGATAATGTAGCATTGTTGTCCTGCTGGATGCGTTGGGTTTCTAGTGAAATGAGTCAGCTGGACTGTGGTTTGCGTTCATGCTTGACTGTATCATAAAGTGGCATGAACACTGACCTCAGTGCAAGAGAGCAGGTTTGGTTTCAATGTTGGTAGAGACAAAGGGTGGGGTGGAATACGTCAATGACGGCGGTAAATCAGGGGTTATTTTATGGTTAATTTTGTCATTAAGGTACATTTGCGTCATCAAGGATGTTTAAAAGGCAGGATTTATTTAAGGTTGAACCCAAATTACTTAACGGATAGAATAGAGGACAGTAATTTAGTTGTTTGGTACTTATCTATATTATCCCTTAAATCTTTACCCATTCTTTTGTCACTGACTTAAAGGGGTTCTTTAGCAGTTTAAGTTTACAAAATACAAGTCAAAATACAATTTTGACTTGTGAGATTCAAATTTTTAAAAAGCACAGTAGAAATGAATGCAGCAGAGGCTGAGTTATCCTGACTTTAAGTCCCTCGTATGGGTCAAGCTCCACAAGTGCTGGCTTTTCACAACATTTCCCACAGTGCAACTTAGTAGCATCTATCATGAGACACTAGACATTAGACACCCGTCCCAGCATCCATTCCCCTGGTTTGTATCGCAGGCTTTCCTTTACCAAGAGTCTGTGTCAGCTCTACCATCAACATGCTGACAATGACAATGCTAACATGCTGATGTTTGGAGATGAATGTTTCCCATAATTGTTTACTTAGATTAGCGTGATAGAGTGCTAACATTTGCTACACTAAACACAAAGTACAGCTGAGGCTGATGGAAATGTCCTTGCAAGTATTTGGTCATGAACCAATCAAACTTGTGACCTGATGAAAGGTTAAGGGACCAACAAACTTATCAGGATATATTGTCCTGTAACCATGAATGTTTTAGCCAATCCATCCAGTATATGTAAAGATATTTTATGGCATAAGTGGGAAAAAAAGAGCTCAGGGTAAGTTTATTTGTAGGATGTAGGTTTATTCTTTGAGACTTTAGAAATCTCCTCCAATGCATTCAATATTATTTTACTACTAATAAGTAATAAACTGAACTTCATTTGTGAAATTGTTGGTGGACCCCTAATTGAGCCTCTGCTGTGTCTTTGCCCAGCATCATGCTTGATGACGTAAATCTCAAACTTATATACAAACAGCAGCCTTAACTGGCATCATTACAGACAGACGACAGTCTGTTACTGTTTTCCACTCAGATTGTCAATGGGTTCTCAGCATCTGCTCAGACTTGACTGTAACATCCATCACAAGGTTTAGCGACACTGCATAAGTGGGAGTAAGGGAGTGTGAGGTAAGTCATTAACTGGTTAAGGCTGTCAGAGGGGCTGTGACCGCACAAACAGAGCGTCTGTGCTGCATTTACGTCAGACAGCAGCTGTGGTTCGTTCCTCCCCCACTGCAATACTATGAGAGTCAGCCAAACAGGCTTCGGGGCTAAGAAAGAAAAACACTGCAAGGAGCCACATGTTTGCTTTTGCGGACACGCTGATACACTCTACAATGGGAACACACAACACACTGACACACAAATGAGATTAAAGTGGTTGCCCATGGCATTTCCACAGAGGTGACAGGGAAAGATTCATCCAGGTACATACATAAAGCTTCTATAATCCATGACATGACATCTGCTATAATCCTCCTCGGCATTTAGCGCACACGGACGAGTGATTATAACAGGTGTCATGTCATGTTTAAAACAGGCTTATACTGGCTTTAGCCTGCATGTGTCTTTACCAACAACAGAAAGTGTGCGTTAGGGTGTGAAATCACTGGGCTGCAGACTCATAAATGGTGTTTATTGCTTTAATTACAGTGCGTAGATTGGCGTCTACTATACTTGGGTTTTAACTTCTCACTCGTAATTCTCTGGGAACTTGAGAAGTGCTGGAAAAACACGAAAAGAGAATGAAACTGAATGTGCTGGAGCTGCTCAGGTTTAAAGGTTTCTATAGGGGGGGAAAATCCTTTCTGCAAAAGAGAAAGTAATCTGTTTAAACTGTACAGTCCTTCATATTTCTTTCCTTAGCCAACTATTGTTTTCTCTTCCTCTCCCTGATGTCAAACTAGAATAGAAGAGAGAAAACTGTGCACTGCATTTGTTGTTTTGAGTCATTGATGTGTATGTAGGCATCTATGTGTGTGTGTGTGTGTGTGTTTGTGTGTCCTCAACAGGCATATTAAAAAGCTGCTTACTATATAGGTGGAAGTCGCTAAATGCAGTGATAGCTATGCATGGTCACAGTATTTAGAGTTATGCAGGGTTGTAAGCTCCATTTATGTGTACTTTGGACATTACACAAGAATTGAAAGACACAGTTTTAATCACACAAGTTTAAATCAAATGGCCTGCAAACATTTTAAAGCTGGGGGTTTCTCTTGTTGTATATAAATACCATGAAAAGACCAAAACCATCAATGTTAGTGTTGGTGTTCGTCCGTCACGCAATACTTTCATACTTCCCTACCCAGTTTGTTAAACTCAGCTCCAAAGCCACTTTGTTACTTCTGTACATATTGTAATCTAAAAAAAACAACAAACAGGCTGAGTTTTTAATAAAAGGCTGAGTAATCTTCAAAAATACACATATGTTTTTTTTGTTTTTTTATGTGCTGGAATCATTAAGGCGTCTTTTGTAAGAGATGAAATTCTGTTTTGAAATGAGACTTAAGAGTCTACAGCCACAGTTGTTCTGAGAGATACAGTTTTGCGCTAAATGCTAATATCAGCATGCTCACATTGACAAGGCTAAGATGCTGATGTTTAGGTGTAATGTTGCCCATGTTCACGGTTTAGCGGTTTAGCATGCTCACATGTGCCAATAAGCACTAAATACAAAGTTAGGCTGATGGTAATGTCGTTTTTTTGTCGTTTTTTAGGTATTTGGACATTTGGAGAAGTCGTTGAGACATTTTAATCAACACCATAAATGTGAACCTGCTGGTGGTGCTAGAGGAATAGTCATTAGTCTTCATCCTGGAATCATGAATGTTTTACATAATTTGGCGCGGATCCATCCTGTCAATAGATATTTATTTATTAAATTTGAGAAACAAATTAAGGTATTTACACAAAGAAACACTGTAATATGCATCTGTGTAAATGCTTTGGGAATATTGTCTCTGACCTTTTTTGACATTAAAGCTCATTCAATTAATATTAATAGAGAAAAACACCCGTAGAGGGACATGAGATAAACAGAAAAAGAAGGAAAAAAATCGGTTAATCACAATTTCTCTGTGTAAGAGCTGGTGCTGTGCTGGCGTCAGAAGCAACTGATGTCACCTCCAAAGCTGCACCCGGCCCCCCTCCTCCCTCTCCAACATGCCCAGAAAGACTGCATCACGGCTGGGCTTGATGATCGCAGTGTTTCTCGCTGGATGGCACCTCACTGGGTACATGAGTGACTAATGACCCACTCTTACAGGTATATCTTGTATTTTTGTGATAGACGGAGACAAGTGCAGTGTTTGAAGTGTTGTAATCTAATGAACCTATATGCTGCACAAGCTCTACTGTCTATTGTAGACAGGAGACTCGTCATGCAGAGAAACAAACAATGTGGTGAAAGAACAGAGACATATATACAACAGCATGACGGATACTTTGAACAACAGATGGTATAACAGTGTGTGTGTGTGTGTGTGTGTGTGTGTGTGTGTGTGTGTGTGTGTGTGTGTGTGTGTGAGTGTGTGCCTGACAATATAGCATACTTCCTCTCTGCAGTGACGCAATGAATCACACAAAACCACGAAAGGCACAGTAGGCCTACATTTACCTCAATCCAATGCAATCGTATACATCTATGAAGGAGGAACCATACCAGGAGGTAAAAAAAACATCAGAGAGAAGAAGAAGCAACATGTGCAGAGAAAAGGTCGTGAAAATCTTTCATAAACGGATGAGCAACAACAGAGTGATGATGTAAGAATATCACGTTATCATATTAGTTTTGTTATAACAGTCTTATAATGTTTCATTGCTGACAACATTAAATCAACAGTCATCTATTAACTTTTATTTAGCAAATAAAGACAACTGAGGTGGGATTTTTATTCACAGTGACGCCACATTTCAATAGTAATTTAGTCTAATTAAATGCAATAAAGCAGGGGTTGAATATACAAACGACGTAACAGGATTGACAAAGAAACTAAAACAATACTGCAGTTTGATTTACATACCATAAATGATCAAAGAAAATATACTACAATTTACAACAAGCACTTTACCAAGCTGTAAGAACAGGCTTTTAAACTTTATGAGCAAACAGTAATATTCAATTTAAAGGTTGTGGTGAAGTTTTCCAGAGCAATTGTCATGGACTGAGCAAAGTCCATCTGCTGAAGAAGACTGATAGATGCAACTGAAAGCTCCAGAAAATGTGAGTGAGTGGATCTTGAGTTAAGTAAGTTTATTTGTCAGCGTGGACGATTTGTTCATATCTGTGGAATATTAAGTAATTTGAGGATCATTGTCTTGCTGCATTGAGCTTTTCTATTTTTACTGATGTACTCTTATATGTCTTGCTGTTGTCTTTTATTGTGACGTCTGATCTAGAATGGTCTAGAAAGGTGTAATATAAAATATTACTTAAATTAGGGGACTAATTATCGATGACAATATGTTCCAAAACACCTATATTTACTGATTTATTTATTATATTTAGGTGTATTTGTGCCAGTAGAGTTACCTCTTCCCTCAAACTGCGGCTTTCCAAGGTGTAGCAAATGTCAGCAAATAATGGTCACATCTTTTTCAGTTAGTTTTAAGGTTAAACACCGTTAGAATGACCAAAATAATCATGCTGAACAGTGTATATCCAGCTATTTGTTTTCATCTGAAAAGAAAGAAAGGTAATGTAAATGGTCCACTGTTTGTTTTATTGCTATTTTTCCATTATTTGTTGCAAAAAGCTCCTCTAACATTACCGAATGCTGAATTTTTTTGTTTGTTTGGTTTGTGTGAGCACACACCCTAAGATTAAATATCCCACCAAAGTATAAATAACACAAATAGTGACTGTTGACATGTTTGAACTTCACTTTAAGAGCACTTATTTATGTGGATGAGATGCTGTTTAAATATTGTTTAATCTTAACCTCCCACTGTTTGTAATACTGACACCTACAATACTGCTTGGTCTGAGGCTGGGAAAATATTTACAGCAGGAGGAAGCTGTCGTCTTAGGGGAAGGATTTTACCTTTGACCTAGATAAAGAAAGGCAGGAAGAGAAATACTTGGGAAATGCAAGGGCTTGTTGCAACAAATTATCCTGTGATACTGTATATTTTATCCACGTTGTAAGCTACTTTTGTTGTGAGTAAATTTAGACGGGGGTTCTTTATATCAGAAGTATAAACACAAATAAGTTACAGTTATCAACACAACATCTACAATCTGGTGATATTTTTTTTCTCACTTCCTACACTTACTTTTCTTGCTGTGACCAAAGGTATATTAAACAAATACATGTCTATAGTCCATAGGACCCTATGTATGAAATTATATGAATGTGATTATTATGAGTTTGCTGATCATTTCCATACTTTTTCCAGCAAACCCCTAATCAGTCTTTGCTTCTTATATTTCTGAGGGAAAGAAAACGTCTATGACTAATTCTCCATTTGCGTTCTCTTGCTTTTCAATTCATCAAATTAAAGTTAACTATACACATCTGAAATATACAATCAGACATCATCCACGTACAAAGATAGTTTATGTTCCTCATCACTAATTTCTTGCTTTTAATATTTGGGTCTAATGTTAACCCCATTTGTGCAAAGGATTTGACACTGGTCGCAAAAAGAAATGTACGTAAAGGTCAACCATGAGGCATCTCTCTGTTAATACCAAAAAGGTAGGAAAAATGACCATTATTTGATACTAGATCAAGGTTTATTTGAGGACAAATTCTCTGCAGAAGGAACAGATATTCAAATCTTTAAAATCACCATATTTAATCATTTAACTGATGCCCAGATATCAGCATGTTTTGAATAAATAAAGGTTTTGCCTTCAGACGTAGTTGATTGACATACAAACCTTTGTTTGTTAGCATACCCCAGCTTAGTGTTGTAGGTTTTTGAAAACGTTCTTTATTCAAGAGGTGGTCTTTCAATTTGAGAGAATATCTTATTGATTTCACTTCTGATTTTGTAATGCTCTCCCTCAAACCATATCCTCACAGTCAAATAGCCCCTCCTTGCGCTTGGATTTCTGCTCAAACTGTATGCTTGCACCCAGATATATTATGGCTTGTACAGATTTCCTGCCCTCCGGCTTCAGCCCTTATCCTCACACTCGGGCTGCTTAGGTGTGCTTATGAAACATCTGTTCTCAGATTTCTCCTCTGCTTTTGTATTGTTTTTGTGCAACAACCCTGTCAAAATTCCCCAACCAATAGAAAGCCAGTTGTGGTGTTGACCAATGACATGACCCCTACTGAGTCCAAGCATACAATTTAAACTGAAATCCAAACACAAGCAGGGGCTATTTAAGTGTGATTACACTGTTTTTTCCGGGAAAGCATTACAAAATCTGAAGTGAACTATAAGTCATGCTCTCAAATGGAAAACAAATGCTCTTGAATAAAGATATGATGAAAGCTCCAGTGTTGTACTCAAGAAGACCGCCTGAACTGAGACCAAGTCAGGACCAAGACCAGAGTGTATCGAGACCGGGAAAGGACTATGAGGGGTTGAGATCAAGTCAAGATCATGACCAAGGCAGGGCGAAACCAAGTCAAGACCAAGACCAGACCAGTGCGAGTCCCACACTGCATGGCACACTTACGATAAAATGTGGAACTTGGAAACCATAAACACTCCACAGATTGATCTGAAAGATCCACATTCCCATAAAAAACACCCACAGAAAGCAAATGAAGATTCCTCTTCGTGCACCTCTGTAATTGCCATATAGACTGTATATGTGCATATGTATAAGTTTACCATCTTTACAATTGTGGTCTGGACCGATCTTGAAATAAAATCCGAAGTCCAAGAACAAGATGAGACAAAGACCTTCAAAAAATGGTCTTGAGACCAAGACTGATCTCGAGCACTACAACGCTGCCCAGCCTTAACAATGATCAGTGATCCTCTCCAGGAGTAGGGCAGATTTAAACACATTAGCAAATGCTTTTCATTGTAACTTTTCTATATATCTAAAATATTCTAAAGATTAGACATCAAATAGTGAAGGTTATTTTTTATGTTATTTTTTATGTTATTAAAAAATACATAAAACATTTTAACATAAGAGGGTTCAGAGACAAACCAATATTGATAGAATTACTGTATGATGACTAAACCGTAAACACACATCAGATCATGAGCAAAAAAGCAAGTTTTGATTAAAGGTATGGTACAATACTTTGCAATTGTGTGTGTTGTGTGTGTGTGTGTGTGTGTGTGTGTATGTGTGTTTTCTGATGATCTCACTCATTACCATGTAAGTCCAACATCTATTTCCCACCAATCCTGCGGCTGTTTGCCAAAGTGATACCTAACACCTTTGCGTCATCTTTCATCTTTCATCTGTGTGGAGCTGACTCAGTAGTGTATTATCAGACGTCAGCAAGCAATCCTTTGTACTCCTGTAGCATCATGTGAATGGAAGACCATGTGTGAATGCATGACAAATAGGATGTGCTCGCCACTTGAATGGCAATGAGACACACTCACTCTTTGAATTTTTCAAATGCAGTAATCTTATCTGGTTTTGTGAGAACTGAGGCAGAGCTTCCCTCACCTCAGCAGTATGATCAGTGCTGATGTAAAGGCAGTGGACTGAAGTGAGCTTGAGCTTCGGGTCAGTCATTCTGATCTTAGCAAACAGACAGTATTGAGGTGAGATATTGACCCAGGCCGATAAGCTATCAGCGGGCATTCCTGTGTAGATGTGTAATCAAGGTCAGCGACAGAGATCAAGACCTGAGAACGGGTAACAGGTCTATAAATTCAAATTGGAATGACGCAATAAGAGACAGAAAGATAACTCATTACACTGACTTCACACTCAACAGAACTGAATGTGCATTACCTACAAAAAAAGGTACACTTACAACAATCTGTTTGGCCTACCAACTTTCTCGATCTTAAATGATCTGAAAGTAGAAATATAACTTACATGAAGCTCTGTTAGTGAATTCAACCTTATATTTCCAACCCTGTTTGTTGGTATTTGGCTCAAGCTGCCAAAATTCTAAATCAAACAATGTATATACTTGGTTAATACATCATATACACAGTTTGATAAGTAAAACTGTCAGTACAAAATGCACAATCAGGAAACTTTACTGTAAATATTGTGTTCTTGTTGTTGCTCAGTTTTAATGTGGTGTTATGCTACAAATAGGTCGTCCTTTAGGATTACAAAGCTTATTTTACCAATTTACCCTCTGTATGTCCTTCCAAATGTTTTCAGAAGAAGGTAACAATCCTTTGTCTCACATTAATCACATTGAGCAGAGTAGGCCATGCACAAAATATGCTGTGGTCTCAGAGTGGTGCAGGGATGACCCTGTAAATTAGCGCCGCACTGGTTCCCACGACAAAAAGCCAATTGGATTTTTCCATTTGATTTTGGATTATTGCAGAAAATAAGCTCCGTGGCAAACACATTATACTTACACGTTTTGTCCAGATAATCTTCACAAATGAACAACACTTTTATGATTTTTGAGGTTCGTGAATGCGATCGGCAGATGTAAAAAGCTAACGGCTATAGACAAACTACACCACTGTGGCATGAGCGCGAGTTACACAACAAGGCTGTGATGACGTGTTCTCATTTAGCCTTTTGTTAGCAAAGTCCTTTTTTAAGACACTTAACAGCTTCACACTTTTGTGCATATTTATATGTGTGTGTGTGTGTGTGTGTGTGTGTGTGTGTGTGTGGATTAGGACTGAGTTTCCAACACCATAAATGCTGACCTTGATGTCACATGTTGAAGAGAAGGAGGTGACATGGGAAAACTGGGTATTGAAGTGCCGCCACAGGCCAATGAAGTGGAGCATGACATCATCACAGTAATATCAGTGTGACGCACGTCACTGTGGTTCATTAACATTCTCTTCGTTCCAAATGCTTTCTCGTGAGAGAAAACAGCTCTGCAGCTCGCCCAGTGCACACTGTGGCAGACTCCGCCACACAGCAACCCCCCACAGGATAAGCTGGTTTAGAAAAATTGATGGGTGGATGGTTGGTGCTTTGGAGTAATTAAACAGGACTAACAAGGGAACTGTGTCTGCTTTCTTCAACAGTGTATCTTCGGAATCCAAGCGATTAATTACGCCACTTGACTTGAATCAGGAAAATACAAAGATCATGGCTTCGTATTTCACATCATAACTAAATCTAAGACTGCTGATATTGATTGGTATTGAACCATAACTGGCTTCTTATAGTTCAGCAAGGAAACCACTACATCATACGTTATGGTGACCTTCTATGATCAATGTCTCCCTCTAATGTACAGAAATAATACTTCAATAAGAGAACAGTTCTGGCTACCAAAATAGTTGATCCTGTACTGTTGATAGATTTGTGTAAAAAGAAACCTCATTTAAAATAGTGATAAAAATGCTAATTGCATTAAAAAAAGTACATATTCTGTATCACCCTGTCGACACTGGTCAGAGCCTGCATGTGGTTGTCCATTTCTTGTTCTATACTTCCATCTGGTGGTGCTAATAAGAAACACAACACTTAAGCAAAGGTAAATGTTCTTTCTGGGTGTCACTAGCTGAGTACGACTGTAAGAGGGGAACTTTAAATGGATTATGATCCACATGCCATGTTTGGTTATACTGAAGTTGCTTTGAGAGGGATATCTTTTGGGGCTAGTACCTATAGGCTTAAACTATTTTCAGATTGAGGGTAAGAAACGCAAATGTTTGCTGAACCCCACAATGAACGTTTCCTTGATATTATTTAGGAACGTTTTCTTAATGTTCCAAGGTTGTTCGCTTTTGGGGAAAAAAGAATACAGCTTGCATGACGTTGTTTTTCTAATGTTCGTTCACAGACCGTGACTCACCAACAAAACAACTTGCTTCCTTAAAGCTACTACAAGGAACTTTTATTTGAGCTAATTGTGGTGGTCCCTGTGGACGGAAATGTTCGTGTTTCCAAACACCAGAGTCCCTTTAGAAAACCTATCATTTACTGCAGTTGGGTCTGACAGTCTTCCCCGCTCAGACCTGGTTCACCAAGGTACTCTTGTGCACTGCATTTTGCCATACATGTCAGTGTAAATGCACTCATGCACTCAAAATAGCAGTTCTAGTGTGGATCTGTATGGAATCATGATGCTGACAATGCTTACCAAATGTAATTCAATTTTTATTTTCTGAATTGAATAATACATTAAAAAAATGGTACAACTTCAATTTATGTAAAGATTTTTAAAGTCAAACTACATACAGATGAAAACGAATTAAAATATAATTAAGACTGAATATGGACAGGAGGAACAACTCAAGTAACCAATAAACCATTTTCAATATGTGCAAAACACTTAAAATAAAACGTGAACCTTGTTATGTCAGCGCATTTCAGTATTTCAGTAGTGCATAGCCCCAAACCAATATTCAATTTAATAAGCACCGAAAAGTTGACACAGAATACGCCTGGAGCTTTTAGGGCCACTGCACTTTTGTGGCCCTGGGGCCTGCATTTCCTGGTTGGTAAACACGTTTGTGTCCCGTTTATCTTTGAGGTTCGTCTGGCCCCTGGTGGTCAGAAGAGGACAAATTCTTAAACTAAATGCTTGAGTCTAGTGGCAGACAAAGGCCACCCACGATAGGCCTACTACTGTCCAAAGGGTGGCGACACGGCTCAGAAACAGTCAGCAACACACAGAAGGAGAAGAAGAAGAAAAAAAAGTCAGGAATGTGAATCCAGTCCGGAGTTTCCAGCCCACTCAGCGTTTCTCAAATTTCACACCGACGCGTGCTCCTCGCTGCTCTGCTGAAGTGCTTTGTGTTGTCAGGCAGAAAGACACACGAGCCAGGGTGGCGCGTGTCGGGATTCACATTCACGCTATCAGCGACAAGAATTAGCTAAACAATAGGTAGTCTTTGTTGTTGTCTATTTTAAAGTAGTTATTTATCCATTTTGCTACAATGTCGGTGGGTGTGGAGTCTGGATTCTCGAGCGAGGAGGTGTTAAACAGCCGCTTCCCTCTCCATCGGGCTTGCAGGGATGGAGACGTCGGTGCCTTGTGCGCCCTGCTTCAGGGGACCTCAAACCCGGCTGACCTCTCGGTGGAGGACACTTTCTACGGCTGGACGCCTGTTCACTGGGCCGCGCATTTCGGAAAGGTTAGCTCAGTCGCTAGCTGTGGGTATTTAGCGGGACACGATTTCCCGAAATGAATGGTGGCCAGAATGAGCGCCAACAGTCTCCGACATGATCCTCGTCTCGACCATTTTCTCATGTTCCCTCCTCCGTTAACGGTTAATGTTAGCCGTTGGGACCGACAAGCAGCCATCGTTAACTGGTGGCGGACAATGGACCATAAAGGTTACATTTGATACTGTTCTCTAGCTAACGTCAACGGATGTTAACATAAACGGTACAATTATACATTTTAGGTAAAATAACGCTTTCAATATAGTTAAATCATGTTAATGTTCCGCGAGTAAAAACCTCACGTCGAGCGGGAACCATTTTAACAGTAAGTTAGATGAGAGGTGGACAAAGGAACAATAACAAAATAACGCTAGTTTATTCAGCTAACGTTAGCTTAACTTACGCTAATTAATTTAAACGTCACTGACATTAATAAACACTTAACGTTAAATAATTTAAAACTAGGCGATAATGTGAGCATAAAACTGTACCAATGACTATTCATCTTCTGAAATAATTGTCTAAAGTTATATTTATAACATGTGGTGTACTTGCAACTCAACTTTCCTCCTGAAGAAACACATAGTTAGGCTAAGATTTGTTTTACACTAACTAAGGTACACTTTAGAAAGGGAGGGCCTACAGTGTGCATAGAAGTTGGATGCATGCCCACAGCAATGTGTACTCAGGCAAGGCAATAGTGTTGCATTTTTTTTTTTTGCCTCTAAGCAGCTACTGTAGTCCACTTGTCTATACCTGCCCAATGGCTTCCTGGAAAGCGAGGAATGAATTAACCACTGCGCATGCCTTTTGTTATCCGTCTGACTTTCCCATGAGCTGCCCTCCTTGTGTCTCCACAGCTGGAGTGTGTGATGCGTCTGGTTCAGGTGGGCTGTGGCGTGAATGCGATGACCTCCAGGTTTGCACAGACGCCCATTCACATTGCTGCATTTGGGGGCCACCCTGAGTGCTTGTTATGGCTACTCCAAGCTGGTGCAGATATTAACAGACAGGTACGACATCGTGATGCACACTAAAACACATGTCTGCATGCTGTACACCGGGGGATTTCAACTGTGCAAGCAAAGCAGCACATTACAAAGAGACAGTAAACTACATGTGACTCAACATTTAACAAACGTAAAAAACCACAGCAACCCCAAAACACCTCAAAAGGATACAGGCGGAGGTACACATGCGTGAGATAAAAGACTAGTGCAGTGTGAGAGGTTGAACTCTGACTGATCCCATTAAGAAAGGATCAATCTAAAGTGGGGTCACGACCTGTCACAATCTACTGTTGCTATTTATGTCTCAACCAGATTTTTTTTTTCCATGTTATGGTCATCTCATTTCCTGAGACTGTATTTGTTCTCAGACCGTCGTGTGTTTTACTCGTCACTCTTTATTTTTAGTCTTTGTTCCGCCTCCATGTACTTCCATGCAGCCTCATGCACAGGGCTTTATTTTAAGCTCCGCTGCACTGCTGAGAGAAATCAGATTAGTAGGTCACGGATTACATAACAGTTGTCGTCGTCATGAAACGCATTTCTTTCAGTTGGCTTTGAATTTTCTCAGCACAATTTAAAATAAACTACAATTTGTGACCTTCTCTCTTAGATTTTTAATATTTCTGCAGTATTTAAGCTCCTCCCACATTACATTGTGGTTTGAAAAAGCCTTCTGGTATGTTGTTTTTCCCCTCCCTCTCTTCCATCGGGACTCCTACTATTGTGTAACTGTAAATATGTGTGGGTGGTGGTGTAGAGTTACGCCCTGTTACACCTCTGTTTTTTTAACTGGAAATGGAGACAAAAGGCAGTTAGGGAGGGTATATAATCAAAACAATACTCGCACAAACATATTTTTGTATCTAAAACAGTGTTTTGGCTCCTTACCACTGTTCTCGTGCACAATAACAGTCATGCTTTTTTTTATGTGCAACTGCTTTCTTTTGTCATCGCTCAGGACTATGTGGGCGAGTCGCCCATCCACAAGGCTGCTCGTGCGGGCAGTCTGGAGTGTATCAACGCTCTCTTGATTCAGGGAGCGAAAGCTGAGTAAGTCCTGTGATCAGATCTGTGTCTTCATTTCTTTTCCTCTGTACTATCCCAACATCTGAGTTCCACCTTTGCAAGGGACCGCCACCAAATCAGAGCAGGGACGGCATTTAAATGTAGCATTTAAGTGCAGAGGATCGGCAAATTAACTTTACAGATCTGAACGTTAGATTGTACATGTTAACAATTTTATGAAACATGCAAATAGAAGAAGTTGGAGCTCTACATTTGGATACTTAGCCAGGAGGAAGCTGCTCTATTAAATGCTAACTTCAGATTGTACAGTATACACAACTGTGAAACAGTGCTGGGCATATTTTTAACATTTCAACATAACTTTCAAGAGAAGTACAGACTTAAGTCTTTTTATGATCCTTACAATAAAACACCACCATGTCCCATTAATGCGTGATCAATTCTGGTGTTTAAATTGTACACCAAAGAATTGTGCTTTTAGTTAATGATTGTATGCAGTTTATTAAATAGCTGGGAATTTTAATTTAGGATTAGACTTTTAGTTAGCTTGACATGTTGTCATTGTTGCACAATGCTAAAGTTCACTTGACATAATAGTGATGATTCTTTAGTCCAGCTTAAAGACAGTTTGATCACGACAGACTTTATATGAGAATATTAACAGAATTGGTGGCGCTCCCTTGAAAACGTTACACATTTTGTTATTCCTTGAAATTGTTGTTTATCGTTGCAACAATTCACATTAAGTTGACCTCTTTGTGTAATAATATTGGCAAAGACATGTTGACTTCATAGGAATTAAGTACCGTTCATTCATATTCAGCACACACTTTCAAATTATATTTGTGATTTCAGGAATAGTTGTGTTTAATAAAAGTAGATAATTACCTCAGCACAGTGCCTCTATTAGGTACCAGCTTTGTAAATCCAGCACAGTTATTACATGTACAAGAGGACAACTTAATGTAAAGATTGATGAACTGTTCTTAGTATAGTAAGCCATATTGCATGATATCTGTTAAACTTAGTGTGATTTTTCTTTTAATATTTGTTTTGGTTACTGTCTTACATATACAACTTGACTGGATGACCAAATGCACATTGCCTCTTTTTCTGAAGCTTTAACTTTTAGTATGAAACGGCTATGGTTCTGTTGCATAGAATGAAAATGCATCAATCAAACATAATTGGTTGCAAACTTAATATTTTAGGAAACTGCTAAATACATGAACTAGATTATCAGACAGTGAATTTACATTATGTATGTAACCAGCCACCGTGTTTCTTACTGGTATTTTAGGAAGTGGCTATATAACTTACATAAATGTAGTACTTAGCCACACCTTCTTAGTTGGCAGCTCCTTGTGTGCTTTTTCGTTTACTAGGATACATTGTTGTTGGTGCACTCGACACATTAACAAAAGCAGAAGAGACACAACCCGTCTTTCTTGTTTTCTTAAATTCAGATGTTGTCAGACCTGTAGGGAAACTAAACAATCACAAATGATTGTTACTTTTTGTGTTGCCTTTCACATCTTAACTCGTAGGTCCTGTACAGTCAACTCAATGGACTTTTAATTGACCTACTGCTGGATGTAAACATTACTTTTTGAGCTGCTTGTTACTCTTTCAAAGTTTTATAAATCAATTCTTTGGCTAGAGTAATATCTTATATTCTAAGAAGCTGACATTAAATGTTGCAGCATAATTTAAATGAAAGATTCATATTTAAATGAGCCATTTAGTCTTTCTCAGCTCAACTATTGTTTTACTTGCAGTTTCATTTTTTTGCAACAAGCTGTACGCCTTTCTTCTTCTGATGATTGACTCGAGAGAACCAAAACAACCAGGGGGTTTACACATGCTCAGTTTATTGTGTGTAGAGAAAATTATCTTTATGTAGTCTTTTTAAATCCAGCAAATGATGTCAGTGGAAAAAAATGTCATTATGTTTACCAGAGTGAAATATTGGAACGAGGATAATCATTGAATGACGTTTGAAACTAGTTCGGCTGACTTTCGGCATCCAGTTACCTCTGGCTCCAGTAAGGAATGCTAACAATGCCAACATGAAACAAGTATCACCGTGTTCTGTTCATTGGACTACATGGCCCCAGGTACATAAAACACAAAGAAGAAATACATGAACTGTAAGTAGTTCTACCTTTTCATGCAGGTTAGTTGATCCTGACAGCTGAGGCCCTTTTATTTGTGTTAGTCTGACTGTTAACCAATGTGATTTGGTTTGTACTCATTTTCCACAAAACTCCTGGTTGATTTGCCTGTTTAAACAAGTTAATGTGTTCATGTAGGCATATATATATGTAATAAATGCCTCAGTTCTTATTGAGGTAATGTGCATTTGGTTATCAGCTGAAAAGTAATATTCATGATAAGAATGATGAGTGATTTTTTTTTTCCCTCCTACAGATTATAGATTATGCATTTAGTTCAGTTCATTATCAGGTTATTTCTTTTAATTTATGACCCAGAAATGTATAGAGGCACAACTGGGAGGGGAAATAAGGCACACTGGGTGGGAATGAGGCTCATGACAAAATAACTTTAGACTAACTTCAAAATGTATTTGTTTCAAATGTCTGTTACCAAGAAAGTTAAAATTTCTCATTCATATTTTTGAAGCGTTCTAATTTTAAAACACAAAGAAGAATCAAAGCCAAACAAAAGTTGAAAGCTAAATGACACTGAAACTAAAAAGAAAAATATTTAAATTAAAATGGAACATAAAATTCCAGAAACGATATGCCATTTGACTTAATAGATTAGATTTTGTGTACAAATTTACATATTCATAGTCAATCAAAATCATAAATGCATGTCTAGTTACAATCTTTTTCATATTGTATTTTTAGTTAAAGTGCAACATGATTGCAGAAAATTCAGTATGTAGTTAATGTATAAAGTTAATAATATTATAGTATTTCACCAAATCAACAAGACATTACAGTTGCGTTGATACTATCCTGTAAATAACCCATCACTATTTATGAATGTCTGTTTTAATGGTAGCATGTTGTGGATACCTACATGCTCTCAACCATCTCTTAAGATCTCTCGTCAGTTTGCTGATCACACATTTCATCTTTGGAGACCGCTTGACAATGTCTCACATCTAAGAACAACTGTGTACAGTGTAGTGAAGCCAGGTACACGTCTGGTTCTCTATATGGAAATCAGAGCATATTAACAGAGGGTCAGAAGTTAACATCGCACTGCATCCCTCGACATAAAGCCAACAGGATTTTGGGATTATTACAGAAAATAAGATCTGGGCTGTAAACTATCTCCACCACACCGCGGTAGTACGGCTTCACCATCAACAGCACTCAGCTGAAAGCGGACCAGGGTCGGCTGTGATGATGCTTAGATGTCTCGCCGTAAGTGCAAAGGTGCAAACCCATTTCTGGGTTTTCCGGACTCATTGCTCCAGCACTCTGTTGGGAATTACGAGCATATTTATATCCTCCATGCAACTCTCAATATGGAGTAGGCTGCTAACGATGCTAACAGCGCTATCATTGCAAAACAATTGTACCGGGGGAAACCTAGTAGAGAGACTCAATGCACTAAAATGCATGCGCAGCAGGCGCAGCTATGTAAACAAAGCACATGGAGAGGGAGAGCGACTTTACTCTCTCCTCAGGTAGCCATTACGCCACTATATCTTTACATTGCACACAGTTGTTTGCTGCTATATTGATGCTGTTTTGTCCAGTATTTCAGTAGAGTAACTCCAGTGAAGTACTCCCATTTGTAGTTCTTAATCCACTGCGTGGAGTTTAACAATATCTTTATTGAAACTTGCATAGCCATCCATAATACACTCAACAGGTTTAAAATTTAAAAATCAATACAAAAAAATCCTCAAAATTCAACCTTCAACAATGATGCTACTTACTTATTGCTTTGCACGAACATCAATAGTAGGGCCACTGAACTTTGTGTCAGTAACTTGTTAGTCCTTGCTGTTATCACAGATGTTTCCTGCTGGAAACCTTCTTTGCTAACCTCTCACCTTGTTGAGCTCTTTTTTTTTTTAAAGAGCCTTCATCTTCTGATCAAACGCTTTGCATCACCTCACATCTTGTGTTGCTCTTGAGTTCACCTCAAAGACTGCAGCTGGACAGCTGGCCCTCTGGTCGGCTCCTTCGTGAGAGGAGATAATTATCTTGTCGGTGATCTTTCCTCCTAAACTGTATGCGCGGAATGTGTTTTACAACACTTTGCAGCTGTTACTTTTCCTCTTTGCACTGGCATAGTCAGCCTTTTGCTTGTTGAAGAGAGGGGGATGGGGGGGGGATACACAGGAGAAACTGCACTAAATGGATCCATCTCTGATTCATTAAGCAGAATTGCAATTCAGAGAGCTCTCTCACCATCTGCTCCACCACTGGTCCAACGCACTCAGTCTGCTAAATGGCTTCTGTAAAGAGCCGACTGTGGTTCCCGAGCACCATGAAACCGCGAGTCCACAGATGATCACTAATCGCCCAGCAGCTCCTGATGGCTGACTTCCGGTTTGAGTCAGGGGCCCCGATACCTCAGTCTGGTATTTATAAAATATTTGGATGCATTTTAATGTCCAAAATATGAATTAAAGCTTTCACCCTCAGAGGCTTTTATCCATTTTCATGAAATGTTGTCTTCAAAGAACAGTATACGAGATCAACTGGAACTTGGGGTTTTTAACATACCAGTAGTATGGTGGATGGATTTATTTCCCTGTTCCCTAAAGCCCATCTACCTCTACACCGAAGCCACAAATCATATTTACACATTTTCCTTGCACATGCCTGCACTGGAGAGAGTCCTGGTTCCGGTCGAAGGGATACATGTATTTGAATGACAGAAGAGGAAAGTGCGCTCATCATCCTCGTGTGTTGCTTATCTTTGTCCCATTACAAAGTGAGAAGACGTTTCCATTGGGACAGCAAGTATTACATCGGTATGCCCGGAACAGTCTCGTGTTCTTACCCTGCCTTGAAGAAACTGCTCTCACTTGCTCACTTCCTTGTCGGCTCTCCATTTAATCCCAATTACACAAAGTACTTCAATATCCTCGGCCTTTGCGTCTTAATTAAAAGGTACAACAGAAGACCTAACATGAAGAAAGGTTTTCCTAAACAAAACATAATATAATTCAAAATCCATTTCTCTCAAAAGGACAAAATTAGCTTAACTTTACCTGTAAAACATAGAAAAGAAGTAACCTTTTTCTAATTTCTAACACGTGTCGTCATTAAAAAGAGTTTATTATCGTTTGTCATGAGCCTCAGAGTGCTACGGTGGTCCATTAGCTAGCTAGCAGCAGACAGGAATGTGTTACGAGGCGGCCGGTGTTGAGAGTAATGCAGAGAGCGTAGAGCAGCAGAGCTAGACGGGTTAGATGTGCACACCATCATGTACTGAACTGTGTAATGCTAACAATCATCCTGTTGCCATGGTTATTCACTGTCATTTCACTGTATCAAATATTATCACCTCATACACAGAAATGTTTTCTTTTGTATGTCACAGTATTAACCCTATACAATACCACAGTCTGTTCTGATCTTCTGTCACCTTTTCCTTTTATGAAAGTGACAAGTTTTCAAAAAAAAAAAGTTTTCTACACTGAAACAGAACCGTACGTCTTAATGTTTTGCAGCCATTGAATTGGAAATGACTTGGTTTTTTCAAGTAATCCTAGAAAGGGGAAGAATAGACACTGCTGAGTCTGCCCCGTTCCCTGGGATAGCCGCACTGTTGTGGCATTGAGTGTTCTCACTATCGCTTCCTATCTACACACTGGCAAACTGTTGAGGTATTTCTTGCGGTGATTGGTTTTAATGCTAGGTTTTTATGACTTAAAACTAAAGTTTTAGACCTGCATGCTTTGCTTATTATCCATGATTGTTCCTGTATCTAGCCTTTTTTGTTATGATTTTATGATTTTTTGTTTTTTATTTTGTGAACTAACCATAGGAGCCCTTAATATGGACAGGTTTTAATCACGTGAGTCCCATGTCAACATGTAGCATGATAATAGGTTGCCTCTGGAGGGTTAGACGATAGCTAGAGAAGACACATATTGTGTGCTTAGGACGGGAAAGCAAAGCATACCAGGCATTATCAAAGAATTAACGCTTCCTTTTTCAATTTCCATATCAAAACTGGGCTAACTAGTACTCTGTTATCCATCTTTTGGATCAGTGCTGACTGTAGATGTCAGGTCTCACTAAAGGAATGCTGTGAACAACAGGGATTTATTCAGGAGACAAAATAGTTTAGAATTTCCGTCTAATTTGAGGAGAATCTGAGTTTACCGAACACCCAGCTTTTGTTTTTGTGGATCCAAAACATAAATAAATGTGTTAACATCTGCTGTTGTAAGGCTACAGCACGTGAAACCATCCTTGCTTCTTTTTGATACAACTTTAAAACAAGTCTGGGATAAGCCCAGAACTATGTGGGAGTTTCTATGAGAGCTTTGTCAGAGATCTTATACTCCCTAAATTCCTAAAATTCTTTTAAACTTGAAACTAAACAGAAAGCCAGAGACGGGAGGTTTGGCTCCAGAGGCTGCAGAGTTAAGAACCGGACTTCCTTCCTTATTGCTTAAAGGATAAGATAATGCTGTAAATTCCTTAAAATCGTCCATACTGATTTGCTCAGTCAACTTTTTCTGTTCAAAGAAATATATATATTTATGTTTTTATAGTACTTAGTTGTTGAATTGACTTTAAAAAAAGTTTCGCCATTTAGAAAAAATCTTTCTTGGAGTGAGACCGATCCATCTACCTTACCATAACATGATGTTTCTGACATAAATTTAATCTTTTGGGGAAAATCCTTTGGAAGCGTTAATTTTGAAGGGGACGGGTAATGTGCAACAAGTTATTGTGTGATTTTAATTTTCCTTGTTTTTTCATTCTTAAATTCTTTATCAAATGTCTGTAATGTGCACTAGCTCTTGAACTGTTTAGACAAATTAGCAGAGAAAGAAGAAATTAGAAACCAAATGAATGAGCAAACAGCATACTTTGAATTCATTCATTGTGTGGAAGTCAATGTCACTTAGTTTTCAGTCAACAGTAGAGTTAAATAACATAGAATACAGTGTTTATAGAAGTAGAGTTTAATCACGGATGGATGTAACCGATCCTCTGTACGATGATATGTATACAGAACACACTGCCGATGGTAAAGCTTTCATGGTTTCTGTCACGTTTTTAATAGTAAATATAAGCTTGGATGTGGGCCAGAGTCCCAATTCTTTGACGAAGACGTGACTGTTTGCTTGGAGAACTCATTTTTGCAGTTCGATGACATTTAGACACAGAACAAGTGCAGCATTGTTGTGTAATTGGCCGTTTGGAGAGGAGAGAAATTCTCATCATTAAGCAAAAAGGCCTCTCCGGGTCGGAGGAGGACATTTGTTCCTCCACAATCATTTCTCATCAGCAGGACACAATGTAATGTGTTGTATCTGGCAATATATTCACTAATTAACTGCAGCAACAACACACTGATAAACATATACAAGAAGAGTTTATCCTTAATTAAATTAGTGTTATTCACATTAATAAGACGGAATAGGGTTTTATTTTCCAGTGAAATTGCTTCCATACTCAATGTCTGGATATTGAAAACCTATGAAACACTGTTTGCTCATTCATTATTGAACTCTGAAAATAATCTCAGACCTGCTGCGCCCGGATATGATTGACACAACTGTATGTAGTGCAAAGACTCGTAAGTTTAACAATGAATGGCGGTACCAACGCCTCTAGAGTAGCTTTTCATCCTCTTGTTCATCTCTCTGGAGACGAGATAACGCCTACGCCTCTACAGCTTCACCTTCCCGCCAGAGGATTCCTGGATTTCTACTGGCTGAAGGTTGTAGTCTGTCCTTCTGTGATTTGTCCTCTGAAGATACAACTTGCATACCCGCCTTCCTTCGGATGATCACCTTGTACTTGTCTTGGAAGAATTCTACAATCTTGCTTTGCACCGTCTCTTGTCACCGCTCTGTTCTCCGGACTACAACTTGTTGTCGGCGCTCTTTTGGTTTACGTTCTGCATCTTTACATTTGGCACATGGCTAAATAGTTTGCTGGAGTCTGGATGCGTCTTTTCAGAAATCCTTGAGCAGTATCAGCGGTGGAAATGTGAGAAGACGGCGGCCTTTCACCCCTTTGCCAAAAAAAAAAGAGAGAAAATCCTCCTTGATGTCACATTTCTCCTGCAGACGAGAAGAAGCTCCTCCTCTTGGATTCAACCATCATTTGATAGAAACGTCTTCGTCATCTTGTCCCGTTGCTTCAGGTTTTCCTCAGAATAAACAGGTGCACACCTACAGTTGTCCTAATCATGTCCTCTTGCAGCAGACGTGTTTCCCTAATTATTTGGAAACTTTGTCAAGATTCAAGTTCTATGGAAGAGGCCAATGATCCAAACGGATCAGTCGTCATCTCATGAGGATGACGAATATGATGTGAGCGGGTAGAGCAGCACAGGCTATTTCTATACATCTATGTGTCTGTCTGTCTGCGTGCGTGCGTGTGTGAGAGTGAATACTTGCTTAATGAGTGTGTATGTGTGTGGGCGCTTGAGCGTGTCTTATTCTGTTTGTGTTTTTATTTGTGTAACTCAAGCGTACAGTGAGTGTCCCTAACACTCGCCCTTCTCGTTGTGCAGCATGAGGAATGCCAGTGGGCTGACTGCTGCTGACTTGGCCCACGCCCAGGGATTCCAGGAGTGCGCAGAGATTCTCTCCAATGCCCAGAACTTCCAACAAAACATGGCCCAGTCCCATAACGGGTCTTTTCTGAATGGCATGACCCAGAACGGGGGCCACCACGCTCGTCCCACCATCCAGGGACGCAGCTTCTCGAACGGCGTGCCCAACAGAAAGAGGTCGTTCGACGGCATGGAAGCGAACCCGGTGAAGAAGGTGAAATCCAACGGTAGGTCACTGAGCTCGTCAAATCTGTGTTTGGTTACGGTTAGACTTTTTTTTTCAGGGTTTCTTTGAAAGGAAAAGGCGCATCAGCATGCTCCAGCTGGAACAACTTTTATTAGTTTAGACTGCTGCACATGCAGTCATGCTTAAGACAAATACAAGACGTGTGGGGCCTGTGTGTGTCGGCCTTCATGGAAAAATGGAGGACCAACATAAACTGTACTCTATTTGTAGACTTTAAACAAACTTTATTTTAGCTTCAGGCATCACCTGTAGGTGGTTTTCTGTTATTAAACAACTGTAAAGGAACAACGAGGCTTCGGTTTGGCTTTCTCAACTGACAGTGCTGCAGTAGAGTGGGCTTGAAGTTCAGAACCATAATATAAAGTGGATGACAAGATACTTAAAAAAAGGGATTTATGGCGAATTGGAGATTTGACTGAATGATTCAAATTCAAAAATCCAGTATCGTATTAATTGTAAAAGCAGCACACCATGGCCTAATGTTTCTGTCATGTTTGACGTTCTTAGCTTTCCGTTTGTCTGCATCTTGTTCTCGTAGGTCTGGGCTTGCCACCAGAGTTTCTTAATGGGAATGGGCCACTGGGCGGCGGCGGCGGACAGGCCCAGATGGAGAGCACGAACATGGAGTTGGCGGCAACCGTAACCTCAGGTGGGCCAGGACCCTTTGCATTTGGGCTGAGTGGGTTTGCGCCACCACAAGGGCCGGGGCTCACGGATCAGTGTGAGGACCAGGGGGCACGAGGCCGGTCTGGCTCTGCCACTAAAGAGCTGGAGGTCATCACTGTGGCATCGATGCAGACCCCGTGTCGCTGCACCAACTCTTATGCCTACCTGTAGAGGCCACATGCTAATGTTCCCCTTTTGTGCAGTATATCTTTTTGGTATTGTCTGGCTATTTTTGCACAACACGTGCATAAAGGAGTGCATTTGTTTTGATTTTGTGGTAAGCTACATTTAAAAAGATGTATAGCCGTGTGTGTGTTCTGTATTTTCTACTTTTCCATGTTCCTAGTTCTACTCGGATGGTTAAATATATTGAGATTTCTTTGTTATACAGCTATATTTAACGCATCCGTCCACATATACAGATTATTGTTGTAATGGTTTTATTTAGTAGATTTATGATAGGATGAGTTTTGTTTTGCACAATTATATAGCAGCATCCCAGAAAACTCAAAGTTATTGGCATCCCCTCGACACGGCCGGGCCACCAGTGCAAATAGACACAAGTCAGGGTCGTCTTTATTGCTTGTCATATTGTGCATCGTTGCATAATAGCATAAAGGTGAACTTCATTGGTCATGAAGATGTTTCCATTGTGCTGGGAACGTCTGACTTTCATCCTGAATAGGTTAGAAAAATAGTTTCTTTGCAATTCTATCAGAGAAAAGAGTATATACGCGGGAGATGTATCTAAATGTTGATTGGATGGTTTCCTTTAGTTACATGTTTCCCCCCCAAGTTGAGTTTATTCGATTCAATTGAGTATAGTTAGATTTTAAATAAAGCTCGATTGGCGGTGACATTTCTATAAAATATATAATATTAATATACACAGAGGAAATGTCTTCTGACATTAACCGTTACCACATATTAGTTGACGCTGTTTTGTATTCAATACTTGCCTTATGCCAAAGCATATCCCAACATGAATGTAGCTTGTAAAGTATAAACAATTAACTGTGCAGCTTTTCTCTGCTTATTTGATGCTCAAAGTATGGTGACTGTTTACTGTAAGCAAAGGGGGGGGGGGGGTCTGTAGGTTACATAACACCCAATCTGATTTTAGAAATTGGTAATTGGCCATTTTACAATCAGTAGTTACTTTTAAACGGTACTGCTCAAGAAAATTTGCATGTATTCGCAAAAAAGCCTTATTTCTCGAGCTGTGTTGAATAGTCGAACAGTAACTTAATGTACAATATTCAACTTTTATAGATACTGGTTACAGAGATTCTGTGTTCTTTCTGTATTTTGTAGAACAAGTTCATGTTAGTTGGTTTCTGTTTACTTTGCCCTACATGGCGGAACGTTTGAGTGTGTTGTCATTCAGTTTGGAACATCCAATGCTTAGTACTGAGCAGGTTTAGCTTTGTACCTGATTGTGTGAAATCATTAAATGTTGATTCATTTTATACATGTGACTGGTGGACGTTTGTTTTCTTGATGTATTCTCGTGCATCTGTCAAGTCCTGTTCTTATGGTAGTTTTGCTGAATTATTTTCAGATTAATGCAAAGGAAGACTTATGAATATATACATGAAAGTAATTGCACTAAACTTTAAATAGTGTCTGCTCATTATGTTGGGTTTTGGATTATGGCATGCCAACGCGTCTGAAAGATTTAAGGTTTTCTTCACTTGATGCAGGAGCTTAAACACCGCGGTGGAGACAGAACTAGGTCAGTGTCATACAGCAGTGACTGTATGACACAGATCAGGATGTGACCTATTTAAAACAGGAGGTCAGAACTTGGCTCTGGAATGTACATGGCAATTTATTGATCAACTTTTTGTGAAAGCAAAAGGTATTCTTCTCTAGTGTGTTGACATGTAGTCCCATAATGGCTTCCAAACATCTTTAATAGTTGTGCAAAACAAATTCAGTCCAATGTTTATTTTTCTTAAGTCCCCCCTGCCTCTCTTTCCATATTTATAGAAAAAGGAATATTGTCACAAATCAATATATGCCCTTTGACATTTTTTCTCATTTTCAGTGGCAGGTGAGGATATTTCCTCAAATGGCCACAATCAACCAGAGCTTCCATTTGGGTGTTACCCAGAAATCCTCCACGGCCAACTCTCCTACAGCGACTCATCTGAGAACAACGGCAGCGCAGGCAGCCAGGTGGAGCACCAGAAGTCTGTGAAAGCAGAGCAGCTGTATGACCATGCCTTCTTCACAACCATGCTCCTCTACCATGGATCCTAAAGGGCAGAAGATCTCGTTGACAGGCTGTCCTTTTTACCTGAATGTCATATATACCTGGTGTGTGTGTGTGTGTATATATATATATATATATATATATGTGTGTATATATATGTATATATATATATATGTGTGTGTATATATATATATATATATACGCCAGCATTAGTTTGCCTTAAAGCCATTGAGTGGTCCAGTTATTCATTGAAATTCTTTGTTTTTGCTTTTGTAAAGGGCAGGCCCGTCGTTGTGGATGGATTGAAATATGTAACAGATTGTTGATTAAGAAGTGATTTTTGTTTGTGTTAAAGAGAAAGTGTTTGTGTAGCTTATTATTAAAGTTTGATTACGCTGTATATAGACGTGCTAAACTAAGCATCTGCATTGAACCACTGCCAATATTTACATTCCGTTTCTGTGATCCCTGCTTCTTGGTTTGAATAAAAAAAAATATGTAAGTGCAACCCATGCTACTCATTAACAATTAAAACAGTTTTGCAAAAGTTAAAGTTTGATTCAGCTTATTTTTCAAATAAATCCATATCCATGCAAAGATGCCATGTTGGCTAATAATAAATTAGCTGTATATAAATTGTGGTATTGTCGAACCCCAAAACTTCCTCTTATTTCATATATAGTGGGATCCATCTTTTTACTATCTTGTGTATTCATGATCTAGCTGCATTGTTAGCCCGTTTATTCCATAATACAGCTTTACTCCAGCCTGCGTAGAGGCTCAGCTTTAGTATACTTTACTGACAGTCATCTGTCACGAGGGGGCGACCTTCGTCATAGCTGCGCTGCACAAACACCACGTCACTGTGAATGCGAGTGGGGGAGACATAAAATCCTGTCAAATAAAACAACGTGATATATAACTATCTTGCCGATAATACAACAAAATGTACTTTTCAAAATATCTTTTCTTAACGGCAAAAATACCTGTACTCATTTTCCTCTGCAAAAACATATTTTGAACTCGGGATTTTAAATAGTCTCCCCCTCTTTCCAAAGAGTGGTATCGTCCGGTAAACCTAGCTGGGCTAACTAGAGAGTCAGGATTATCTAGAGAACGACGGAAAGCGTCGGCCCACTGTGAAGAAGTAAAAATAACCATTAAACACAATATAACGTTTTCGATCAAATAATTGAGGTTATCAATACGTGTGTCACGAGTACACGATGTCAACCCCGGCTAGAAGGAGACTTATGAGAGATTTTAAACGGTAAGTTGATGGGTAGGAATTAACCGGTTGATGTTAGTTGGCTATGATTTGTCAAAAACAGCTAACGTTAGCTTAGCAAAGCTAACCAGTATATTTTATATATACTAATATATTAACGTATTGACTCACCGATCTGAACCATAGATATGAACGTGACACAAATACGGTGTATCGCATCGTGTTTTTAAGAACCTGAAATATTTAAGTGAAATAACACTAATTTAGTAAAAGCGCTTCGCCCAGAGCCAGCTAGAAGCTAACGCTGCTAGCTGCTAGCATTGATGTGTAAGTTAGCAGGATAGAGTTACAGTTTACAGCTGATAGCTAACTCTATATACTATATATTTAAATGCCCGTGACAAGAGACTGGTTTGCTATTTTATACTTTGGCTTAACACATTTAATGCAACGTATCCAACGTTAATGATTCGTGGATTTAAGGCTCTCGTTTCTTCAACATTAACTGGCATAATGTACGATGCTAACCAACATTAGCTCTGTTACCATGTACGATGCTAACCAACATTAGCTGTGTTACCATTCGGTTCCTACAAAAGTACAACAGTTCATCAAAAGTAAGCTATTAAAATCTTTCACATGCTTCTATAGTTTGTTATTAATTTTGCAACTGAGCGTATTTGACTTAGACAAATATGTGTCCTACGGTTTGTGTCACAAGGTGTGAGAGATTAACTCCGTTCTGACCGTTAACCTTTAACTGTTAACGAGTTTATAAGGGTCCATGTGACGAGAAGAGGAGTGTTGTTCCATTACCTACACAATGCTCTGACGTGTAATTATTTTATTTTGTTATCAACGAGATGTTGAATTTAGGATACAGTTAATCACAACATTTTTCACAAATGTCCCCCTATTCAAATCTAGCTTGGACTTCAAGCTGCCACAATGTGAGGGTCTGTTAGTAATGACCTTAATGTTTGTATCAGCTCAAAATGATGCACTGTAGTTGGCAAGCAATTACAATGCCCATTATTACGTGATTGATTGATTCATTCATTTACAGAGTCAGTTGCTTAGTTGCTAATGTGATGTGTATATATTTGCTCAGAAGACTGAATTGCATTTTGCTAAAATACTAAACATCACCAGAGTTAAATGTGTAAAAGGTACAACCAGGGTGGGACAATAATCAATCAGTAATACTTTTAATGTCTGCTTACTCTGGCCAGAAAGGTAAAGTTAGGTTTATTTGAAAATAAACGTGGGATGGGATTGGTCAAGTGTTGCATATCGTCGACTGATCGTTGAATACTTTTTCAGTTTTTTTGTTCTCATTGTACAAACAACAAAATGATCGGCTGCCAAGATACATGTGACTAAATAATGGCCGCTGTGGTTTCCAGTGTGAAGGTTGTAAAGGTGCGGCGCTGTCCAGAGTACAGGCCCCAATTCCATTCCCTCCCCTTCAACATACATTTGGGAATTATTGACACACACCAAGGAGATTGATAGAAAGCACCTGAGTTATTTTCACATTTTTAACAGTATTAATAGGCTGATATTTACACCAAAATAGAATATTATTGGGAGAAATAAAGCTATTCTATGTCAAATTAGACATTCAGCACCACCATAGAGCCCGACTGGAATAATCCTTTGTTTCATAACCACACTTTTCAGCCAGTGTGACGATTTGACTGCGAGACTGTCGAATGAGGCTCCTTACATTGAGTAGTAGACTACTCAGGGTCACTCCTACTTTCAAAAATAGAATTTGGCTTATTGTCAAGAGGAAAGTACTCAGTCAATCATGGCATTGACCTGACTGGCGTAATAAATCTAGTTTCTGCTCGTGGAGTATGGGTTAGAAGTCCTGCAATAACCCTTTACCTTTCTGTTATGAAGGCTACAAGAGGACCCGCCTGCTGGCGTCAGTGGTGCCCCATCGGAAAACAACATTATGGCGTGGAATGCAGTCATATTTGGGTAAGACATCGATGCACAGCCGTGATGTACATGGACAGATTTTTTTCCCCCAGCTATAGATGTTATAAATGTGTGTGTGAAGTTCAAAATGAATGACGAAATCCCTTTTTGTCTAACGTCACACTCACAGCCCCGAAGGAACTCCCTTTGAGGATGGTGAGTATCTCACTCTGTTGAGTCATTATTATTTAGTTTAGTACGGCATGTTGTCACTTTGTTGCATGTTATTTGGAATATATTTACATAGATAGTCTTTTTTGTGTCCCGTCTCTGTCCCAGGTACATTTAAACTCATTGTAGAGTTCACAGAAGAATACCCCAACAAACCACCCACAGTACGATTTGTGTCAAAGATGTTTCATCCAAATGGTAGGATTGTTGTACTATCTTCCGGCTTATTACAGTATTGCTATTCATGGGTCGTGTTTGATTGTGTTGTTTTTGTTTCCCCACAGTCTATGCAGATGGAAGTATATGTTTGGACATCCTACAGAATCGTTGGAGTCCAACATATGATGTGTCCTCTATTCTTACATCTATCCAGGTAAACAACAATATATTCATATATGTTATAAAGTCAGGCAGTAACACAAAACAGAAAGCAAACCCTATCTTTAACGTTGAGAAACTGTGACCTTTATTTGATCACATATTTGATGTTTAACTTGTAATTATTCAAGATTTAGACTACAGTCGTTAATACACATATACAATTGTACAAAATGAACCCCTGTGCTAACCTACGCTAATGGTAATGTTTGAAAATACGGTGAAACTTAGAATTTGATACTGATGGGGAGGGCTGCTACTTGCATTTACTTTCAGTAGCGATTTATTTGATAGTTTGAATATTTTCTCGATTAAGAAATTCATCTTTTGAACTTTAAATGTAAGAAAACAGAAAAATGTCCAGAGCCCAATCTTACATCTTCAAGTGTCTTGTTTTGTCAGACCAACAGCTTGCAATTTGTCACAACTACAGGTCCAAAATAAGCCACAGAGGAACAAACATAAAACCATTTTGAACAACTTAATCAGACACTTATTGTCTTGTCTTTCACTCTCATGCATGCTGCTCAGAGTAGTCGCAGCGACGCACCGAGTCTCTCCCTCGCACAGTCCTGCTTCTAGCCGAGCGAAGAGCAAGTAGTTATAACGCGATCGTGACGCGTTCAAGTGTAATCTTGTGAACTGTAGTTTTTGGTGAGAAACTTGAATAAATACATTTGTTTTAAGGAGACAGCAATATAAAAGAGATATGAGAGAGGGAATGACATGTTTATCTTCCTAACACCGTGCTTATGCCAGTATTTCTCTTCTCCTCCCACAGTCCCTGCTTGATGAACCAAACCCCAACAGTCCCGCCAACAGTCAGGCCGCTCAGCTGTACCAGGAGAACAAGCGGGAGTACGAGAAGCGCGTGTCTGCCATCGTAGAACAAAGCTGGAGAGACAGTTGACCTGACAATCCCGATAGCTGCTCTCTCCATCGTTAAGCTGTGTGTGCTGCAAGGTTTAGTGGAGTACCTCTTACTTTTTGCCCCCCCCATCTTTTTGATTTTAAGCTTTTATGCACTTTACCGTCAACTTCCCTTCATAGAATGTTTTTGTTTTTTTGCCCATCAAGAGGGATTAATTTTTTCTATTCTATCCCACGTTTTCCAGTCGGTCAGGGGAAATGTGCTGAATCTTGCCTTGATGTTTCGTCACTATGGACTTGTGGGCCGTTACTCAAAAATTCTGGTGTGTTCTTACTTGCTGTAATAGCTCCTCATGACTTGTGCTAAATGTCTTGGAGGGTGTATGAATTCCGTCATGTTCTGTTGTGCTCTTTAGCTTTTCGTTTGTCAGCTCCTATGTGATCCATCCGACCTTCCCTTTGGGAGAATGAGCAGCCCGAGCATCATGGACTACAACTAAATCAGACATCTTTACGCCGTGTCTTTAGCTGTGTTTTGAACTCTGTTACATGCATGACAGAAAGTGTATTCACGTTCCTGTTCAGTACTCGTGTATATAAGAAACCTGCAACTGAATTTATGTACAGATTTTACACTGGTTGTCCCCTGTGTCATTTTTTCAGCACTTGTAAATAAAAATGGCAAATCCATCTTTATGTGAGACGCTTTTTTATTGTAACTGTAAGTTCAAGACTTCTTGAACTAGACTGAAAACAACCATACTTTCAGTGGCTTTCCAGAGCGGAAATCAATCTGCCAGAAAAGTCATCGTATATTATTTCATAAAAAGTTATAGTATAGTACGTCAAAACAGATTATAGTAAAATATGCCATAAAAATATAGCATATACATAGTATTGTATTTCACAGAAGAGTCATAGTATGTTATAAAAACGTCTTAGTATAGTATGTCATAAAGTTATAGTACAGTATGTCATAAAAAAACGATACTATAGCAGGTCATGATTTATATGCCTCCGCCAACTAGTCAATCTCATCACTTAATTTGATCCCATTAGATTGTCATACATTTTTAGAATTAGCATATGAATTTGTGGCCCAATACATGCTTTGAAAAGCTATAGAATGCCATAAAAAAAGCTTAGCATAGTATGTAATTTGTTCAATTTAAAAAGCCATAGTATAGTATCTCATAAAATGTAATTAACTAGAATTATCGCCTCACCGTTTAACCTCTGCCACCCAGTCAACTTACCATTTGCATCCATGTTCCTCCATAATTAGCATATGAATTCATGTCCAAAGAAGAAACCCCCCCCAGACCCTTCCTGAGACATCTCGTTCATAAGAACGGACGGACAACCTGAAAACATAATACCTCTGGACTGGAGGCATAGGAATGTAAACTAATCTTTAAACCAGCCGTGGTTGGTTTTTTTGTGCCACTTAGCAGCAAGTGAAAACATCTTCAAATGATTCTTTATTTAGAAACATTTTATTTGTGAAATGAATTGAGCATATATAAAGGAGTGGGAGATGTTGCATGCATGATGAAAACAAAGGGGCAGTAAGTTACATGCAGGTTGAACTGTACTGTGTCCATCTTTTACAAATAATACCAACCAGGAGGCAACAGTCTTGTTTCTCAGCCATACAGAAGTTACAAAAATAACTATTTACAACATTCGTTCACTTTTTAAACAGTGCTGCCAGTAAATGGTAACAAAGACAAAACAAAATATTTTTTTTAGTGTTCATTGGGCCCAACAGAGCGAGCTACCTGTTGTACGCCCTCTCCTTCTTGGCCCTCTCTAAGGCCTTGTCCATGCTCTTCTCGTTCTCACCCCTACACTTGGGGCAGTACCACTTGCCTTTGGGCTTATGGTGGAGCCCGACACATGAGAAATGAAACCACTCAATGGGACATTCGTCGTTATCGCAGCCAATCATCTCGCCGTAGGACACCTGCTCACACAGGCAGTATGTCGGCTCATCTGGATCGATGGGCAGGTCTGGCGGGGACACCTCTCTCTCGGATTTCCCTTTTGACCGTTTCTTCTTCTTTGACGACGTTTTGGCCCTCTTTTCACGGGATGCGGCTACTCCCGCTTCCTCCGCGTGCTCCACAGCCCCGTAACTTTCCCGGCTTTCTCCGTTTTTCTGACGTCTTGAGCGTTTTCCTCCGGCCTTGTCTCCACCGGCCGAGGCTGGGGTAACCTCTTCGCGCTTCTTTTCGTGCTGGACGGTTTTGCCCGGAGTAACGGTGGCTGAGGATGATGATGATGACGACACGGACACGGCAGTGGCTGTCGTGGATGTTGCTGTGGGAACGTGAGTCTCTGGGACTTCTTGAGAGGAAAGGAGAAGTTCAGAATGCCAGTCGATTTGTCGTGTTCGGTTCTCCACCAACTCCACCTGAAACATAGACCGTTCAGATTTACTGTAAAGCTCTGCCTGCCGTCGTCTGAAGTACATGTGGAAGACTGAAAACTTGCAAAACTGAAACTAGAAGTAAGACCATAACTTGTTTGGGCATGAAGTTGCAAGCTGTAGAATGACGTTCCTTTGATGAACCATATGTTTTGATGTTTTGTATGTGAAAAGTTAATAAAACCATATTTCGTAAATAAGAAATCAGTTTGCTTAGACATGCTCCTTGTTTATCCAGTTATGCAGTATAACATTATACATTCTGTCAATAACCAGATGAGCAACAACATAAGTATTCACAACCTTCAAAGAAATTCAAATGTGTGCAAAATGGAGAACCCAATACAAAAAGGCCTTTTATCAGGTCTAGAGTCAGGTTTTTTTCTGAGCACAGATGTTCCTGGAAAAGCACTTCTCTGTCCTCACACAGTTGCACACACTCAGACCTGGAGGTTTGCCAATGAGCAGCTGCGGGGCTCTCTTAATGTACCATTTGACCGGCAATCTGGATCTTCTCATCTCCGAGCTCTTGACTACGGATCAGCGCTCTCTGAATGGATGACTGAAGCTTTCGCCTCTGAAGTGAGTCAGATTCTCTGCGATACCGTTCATAAGCATCATCAAGCTCCTTCAGAACATCTGCCAAAGAAGAAATCAAGGGGGGGAATTAAGATGGGAATAGAACGACTGAAATTCCAAGTCCAAATGGGCGAGCATGACATTAGACTGCATCAGTTTTAGCTACGTGAAACTACGTCAGTTCAGTTTAGAAAGGAGACAAATCATGTCAAGTTTAGTCTGCAGACAGCGAAGATGAAAGGTGCATCCTGTGTGTTGATCAAGCATGCCATGTGGACAAGACAGGAGGTGAGACCCACTACTTTGGGGGATTGTAATGAGACTGGTGAGAGAGCAAAGTGCTGGGTGTTAGGCTCGATCTAGTGGGAGAGGTTCAGACATGCAGCTACAATGTAGTGTGTAATTATACATTATAGCTACATGTCTACAATTTGCTATGTAATCTGTTAAGTATTCAGTCGGTACACTTGTTAAAGTACCTTCTAATTCACTTGGTTTAGTTAAAAAAAAAACATGAATGTATACATGTAATGTACAATCACAATTTCTGATTACAATGTTTGCCGACGTATCTGTTAAGTAAGTGCTTAACTATATGTTACTATATGATTTTTGCAATTAATTTAGTATTGATTAATGTAGACGATGATTCTTAAATTGTTATTGTTATGGAAAAACATATTAATATGATTATCATGTGATTTTCCCGAGGATCTGTACCAAACAAAGATGTTTTTTTAAGTCTATAGGATATGCTTTTTGCCTTTAATAAATAATATTTTGATTAATTGTGAGGACTTATTTTTTTACCTTGATACTTGGCATCAATTTCCTTCATGAGGGACACACTCCTCTGCAGGTCAAACGGTAGTGACTCCACCAGGTCCAAATACTCCTCTACGTATTTCACAACGACGTGGCTCGGGTCGCCATTGGTCGGGTTCAACATCGCGGACCCCTTTTCTTCCCGGAGGACACTCCCGACACCTGCACCTGTTACCAACAAATCATTATCAAAATGTGTAGTGTTGCTTTAAAAGATGTCCAAATGCTGTTTTCCTGACAACTATTAATTCATTTCGTCATATCAAACGTCCCTGATATAAAAACCGTTGTATATCTGTCTTGATTTCCAGTATAAAGCAAATAAACACTATAGTAGTCAAAATGAGAAAGGGGGAGGGGGCAACTGATCTGAAGTCAGCCATCCTAAAGATCGCTTGCTACGTGTACTATAAATCTGCCAACAGAGAGAGAGACTAGTTTGGAGCAGAAGAAACAACTCTGTTCAAGAAGAAAACAACTAAAAACATTTCCGGGCGAGTTCAGATGGACAACATGTTACCGTTAGTTAATGAAGTGAATACTGACAACAACGCTAAACACTAACGTTAGCACAACACTGATGTTAGCTAGGTAAGCTAGCTAGAATTCCCGATTAATTAATGCCAGGAAACGTCGGATAAAAGATAAACCGACACATATTAATGTGGAAACAACCACATAGAAGTCCGATTAATTATGTCCATCAACAACAGCTCCTGTGTCTAATTTTAGTCGTTGAGATTCACGACTAAATAACCGTTACAGTTAGCTAACGTTACGAACTTTCTCCTCTTTGCACATTTGAGATTAGCCAACTCTAAAAATGTTACTTTACACAAATACATATATTATCAGTGATGTAAATCGCGTACTGACAGCGCTGAAACGTCACCTAACGTTAAAGTGTCTAACCAGTGTGAAGAAAAACACTTCATTCAATCATATCGTAAACAAACACACAACAGCTAACTACATCCACAAGCTACCATTACACAGATCATTAAGAACATTATGCAATAATTTAGACACTTTAAGCGGCCTTATTTATATCATGTTCGCTTCAATATAACTGTTAGCTAAATTAGCTTTTGTTAGCTTTAAACGCATAACGTTATTTAACGATTCACATGAGACGCAATGCAAAAAACAATCATTCAACAAAGGTTAACTCAACTTATTCAGTTTGTAGCGAGGTGGCTTGCAGGTCAACGTACCTGTGTGGATAATAATAGCTTTGTTTTCTGTAGCAGACGTTGAACACTCCGTGATGGAGTTGTTGCTGTTGTTGCTAACGCTAGGTCGTGTGTAGAGTGGACCACTAGTGTAACGATAGTGTGGGTCCTACTAGCCCAATGGATTTTAATTTTAGCTGTCAGCTAAAGTGCCTGATCAAATATGTACGAAGCGGCCACTGATACAAGCCATTGAATAATAATACTTCCGTTTGGCTTCAACCATTGATTTCAGGCTATTTTATCATTACAAATTTTATTAAATGCATGAATTCCCCTTCCCTTGGCAGTAGTAAACATGACCCTAGTATGTTTTCAAGCTAAGTCTATATTGCCCGGCTGTGGCAACAAAATACTTTCCCGTGACAGCTTCCAAGAAATAGTTCAAATAGTCACTCACACAAAACCATATTTATTTTAAAAAATTCAAACAGTTCTGGTTTACAGTGGCCCTAATTATCTTACCATCTCAGTCTCTTTGGTGGGTTGTAAAAAATGTAGCTACCTCAGCATGTTTGGTGAATGCATTCATAATAATACTTCATAAATGGAAGACCATATTTGTTGGTTTTCATACAGGGTTCATTTAATACAACAAACAACAAGTCAGTGTGTACTTTTTTTTTGCACCGGAATTTGAGCCTTGTCTTAACTTCATTCAAATTCAGCTTGATGAGAATTGTATTTCCACCAGCCCATCCATAGGCTATATTAGCAGTTAACAATGCAAACTTGAGTATGTACAGTATGTGTATAGATTTTAAAACAACAATTTTCAGTTGGCTGGTTTCAGCTTTCAAATAGCTTTTTGAAGGCTGAGCCAATCTCCTGGATCATGTCTGATGTGGTGGTGGACCTGCCATGTCGCTGGAATGCTTGACTGTTGCACTGCCTTGTAAGAGAACAAGCCCCGAATGCTGCAACCACCGATGGATTTACACTAGAGGACAAAAAAAATATGGATTATGAGACAGAGAGAGACACATAAAATTATATTTATTTGTACAATATTAGACTTTAATAGATCGTAGTAGTGGTTCAACTTCTGATGATTGTTAACAGCATTACCGTGTAACAATAAGAAAATAAAGATTATTTTAATTTATTTGTCTGACGACTATTTTCTTGATTAATCATTTAATCTACACAATGCCAGAACATGGTGAACACCTTTTTTCTGACCAACTATCCCAAACCCAAAGATGTTCATTTTATTATCACATATAACAAGGTAAAGCAGTATATGATCACAATATAAAGCCTGGAACTTTATATTGACTATATCAAAATGGATAATGAAAATAGTTGACAATTAATTTATGTTGTTTATCTAGTCTAACTAAACCTTTCAGATCAGACCTACAATAAATTAACAAAAAAGTGACTTCATATTAACTAGGACAGATTACGCAAGTCAAACAAATTTCAAGGACTTGCAATTTGATTTCTGTAATGTACTGAAGTGAATGGAAATCAATGGGGGCTGAAAAAAGATATAAAATCGATCCCAACACAGAATGTTTGAGAAATGGTTCACAAAATGTGTTTTTAAACATTAAAAAAACCGCTATGGTCCTTTATTAAAAGGTGGTATACACAACTATTAAAACAAATGCACAAGCAGCTCGTCTTCACCTTCTGCTCATTCCAGCTGCAGAGGCAGCATGGGCCCAGTGGGCCAAAACCCCCATAGCTCCAGATAGAAGATCACCCTGTCCACCACATCTCCTCCCACTGCCCGCAATGCTGCACGAGATCACTGAAAACAAGAATTTACAAGATGACATCACAGTCACAAAAGAAAAAAAAAAAAGCTCTTAAGTTTCTCAGGATTCATATCCAATTAGTAATTTACACAAAGTGGAAAAGGGTAAATGTGTGGGTGTAAAAGTGAATTTCCTAAATGTTGTAACTTGGCACTAACCCTTACTGCCGTCTGTAATGAGATCATGTTCTCCTTTTAGCACCATAGTGAGGTTGCCCATGGCTACACTGAGCTGCATGACGCTGCGTTGATGATCACTGATGTCCATGGGCTCGTGGTGCTGAGACAGCAAACACACAGGAAAGGAAAAAAGACACACACATTAGCACACAGATAGATATGTTGTATGCCATCAATTGGTGACCAGATCACCTGTGCAGAAAGACCCACCAGAGCCTCATACAGCCGAGTAAACTCCATGAAGTTAGGTGTGAGGATTCCCTTCGGGTACCCTTGGATAACAGATGGTTGCTGTGTAACTAGCCATAATCCGTCCTGTTCAAAAGAAACAAACCACAAACACACTCAGTGACTGTGTCTGGCTTTGGCAATAAAATCCCATCTGTTCAACACTTACTGCATCAATGACTATCGGGATATCTCTCGCTTTAGACTTCTCTATCACCTCCTAAAAGAGAGGAAAAAAAGGTCATCTAGAGATTCAGTACACATTATACTTAAGTCATTCTGGTCCTACAAGAACACTGTAATGTTGTCTTTAGTTCCATCAGTCTCATCAAAGCTGGCCTACAATTCAGTGTCAACTTAGCAGCAGTGCACATGTGCTTCTTTCAGATACAGTTTGAATCATCAGTATGAGATCTTTCTCTCAAGTCTTTGACATTCCCACTAAGCCATGTTTTCTGGGAATTTAATTTCAATTTTGACCGTTTCAGTCACAGAGAGCCACAAACATGAGGAGTTGTGTGCAGCTTAGATTCATCACTGTATTCTAAGAATATGACTTTTGTTCAGTTGTGTGGTCATGCACAAGCAGTTAGCCATAGAGACTGTTTTGAGTGAATGTATTCCACGTGCCTTGGCTGTTTTCAGTAATGCGTCTTCTCTCCCTAGACCTGGTCCCACCACAAGGCCGTGAAGTCTTGGGAGCCATTTTTCTATCTCTTCCACTGCATTAGGGCTGTCCCTTGATACACACACACACACACACACACACACAAATAAAGACAAACCCGCGTTAGACGTGTCTGAATCCACACATTATGAAAAGTCCCTTCTTGGTCATGCTCTCCAAAAGCTTTTTTATGCTTTGCGCATAAATAATCTTGGTCTTCATTTCTGAAATGTTTTATGAATAAATGGCAACTGTGCACACACACAAAGTGAAGGAAGGATGTGTTAGTGTGTGTTGTTGAGCTGTATTGCATTATACAGCGGTGTCTCTCTCATATATCCTACTCTCTTGATACTGTGAACAAAAGAATTGTGTCCTCTCAACATGCTATTCAGATGATAATTGGTCCACGTGGATCTGTACTTACAGAACAGGATGAACTATGAGCTCAGGGCTGTATGATTTGATCACAGTTGCAGCATCTTTGGTGCAGAACACATGAGCCAAGTCGGCCCCCTGGAAACAAGACAAAGGCACAGTCACTGCACCTGAACTGGACTTTTAATTCAAAAACATCAGTTCAGACTGGATAAGATTAACGAGAAATCTGTCAGAAGCACGATCAGAATGACTGCTCACCACTTTCAATGCTGAGATGGCGGCAAAGTATGGAGCTCCAGTATAGCTTGAGAGTGTGGAGATGAAAATATTAGGGCAAATGTTCTACAGAACAACAAATGTAATTGTTCTTTGGTGTATGATGTTTGTATTAAGGGCAAATTGTGACATACTCTTGGCATCCTCCAATGATCCCGATACGTCCATCTTGTCCCTTGTGCTTTTTGGACGTCAGTGGAGGCACTATGTTCTTTACCAGTGAGAGGATGTCATCCTCCATGCCTCTGTGTGACGTAGACCCCAAATTGTAGTAGCGTTCAAACACTGAGGGAACAAACAAAGTGACAGTTTTAAAGTGTGGGATACTTGCTCGGCTTGAGTCGGAGTCTAAATCTACGATTTATAGTTTGGCAAAACCAACAAATAAAGAGATAATATGCACTGCGAATAAAAAAAAAAAAAAGACCAAAAACCACCTAACTAAAGAAAATCTGTTGCCTGGAGTGACCGCTCCATCACTGAGCCGTCACATTACAGCTGATATGCCTTTAATTTCCACCTCAATGCTGCACATGACAACCGAAACTAATACCTAATCCCGGGGGTTCTGGGGTCACCAGTGGATTTTTTTGGGTGAAACAGTCTGTCTGGGGTGGGTGGCGTCTGAGATGACCGGACTGGCCACGTGTACACGATGGGGAGGCACTGGAGAACGCGGGAGCATGGGCAGGCGGAGCTGTTTTGGAGGGAGTGGCAGCAGAGCCGGGTCTGGCCGAGGAGACGCTGGAGAACATCTGCCCGAGCATCTGGAGCATGTGCAGCTCCCTGGCGTGCTCGGCTTCCCTGCGCCGGTCTTCCGCCTGTAAGCGCTGCTCCTCCATCCGGTAGAAGTTGTCCTCGGCCTGGGCGCTCTGCTCCAGGAACTGCTCCATCAGTTTCTCCATGGGGAAGTTAGCGCGCCGCTTCCTCGGCCGTTTAGGCGTTCTGGTTGACAGGTTGCTGGCCGACTGGCTGCTGTTGTGTGGTCTCACTGGAGTGCCTGGAGTAGAGAGGGGCGAGACATTGTATGCAATGCAACTTTGAGCATAATAGAGTTACATCATTGTGGTGTTAGAAATTATAACAACAGCCGTCAAACACAGAAGAACCAATGGACAATGGAGGGAGGACTCACTGTTAATGCCCACTGTCACTTTAACTGGAATAGGGATGGGAACAGTTGGGTATTCCAGCTTCACTTCGGTCTCTGCGGGATAGGGACACTCTCCTGTGCTCTCCGAGTACGCATCTTCTCCATCCTCCTCCAGGCCGTCCACGGCCTCCTCTCCTCCCGCCCCGCCGTCTATGAACTCCTGAGGATCAAGAGCGGCCCGGTTGCTCAAAATCCTCTCCATGGTGTCATAAAACTTACAGATCTTGTGATACTGTCCGTTGTTGCGGAGATTACCTTCCTTCGCTAACAAGTACTGTCTCTTGAGGCTTTTGATCCGCACCCTGCATTGCTCCGGCGTCCTCTCAAACCCCATCGCCCCCAGCCTCCGGGACACGTCGCGGTACACGAAGCTGTTTCGGAAGTTTCCATCCAGCGCCACCTGGATGTCCTGCTCCCCCCAGATGTTCAACAAGGTCCTCGTCTCCACGTCCGACCACAAGAAGCCCCGCGTTGTGTTCGCTTGCATAGCGGGGGTGCAAACCGGCTCGCTTATGGAGCAAACTGCACCACAAGGAGTTGAATGGAGCAGTTGACACTGCGGATTATAATGGACGTCTGGTCTGGATCTTTGCTCTTAGCTGCATCAAAGCCGCGGGGCAGCGATATCCCAAACAGCAACAACTGGCCATTTAGGTAGCTTAGAAGGATTAGTGGGTGTAATAATGAGGGTTTTTAACTTGGGAACCATTATAATATCTTGCACAGGTCAACTCTTTGTGTGCTAGCTAAAGCCCAGACGTCTATGTTTATCATTTTACGTCGTTAACAAGATGCGTAGCTTCGTAATTTTGATTAACTGACCGGGGATCGGTGTCACCAGCCCCTTTTCTCAACCTTGTGCTCAGTTGGCGGAATTTCAAAACGGACCTCTGATCAGTAGTCTGAGGGTAACTTCACCTTTCTCCGCCTGCTCTTCCGTCAGTGCTAGGTGTCTGCGGGGTCCTAGTGCCACCCGTTTACACAGCCGACTGGGACTTAACATGTCAACTCCTTGAACAACAGTGGGGGCAGCGCTTTAGCTTAGCTAGGATTACAGCTACCAGGGCAATTAAATTAAATGTCACAATGTTTCCTTCACTTTACCTTTCTCGTTCAAACAGACCAGTGTGGCGACAATTGACAGAGCAACCGTGAAAAGAAAGGCGAGCATGTGAATCTCTTGCAGCATGTTGTTATCATTCGTCAACCCCCCCCCTTGTTGATCACAGTTCTTCTTACCTAAACTGGAACTGCGTTTCAACGCTGACAACTGTATACAAACGGTCCTGATCATGAGGCGCATTGACCCAGCACACCAGTACAGGAAGAAGGAGTTGATGATGCCTTTAAAGGCGCCTCGGACAATCCTAGATCCCAGATGATCAGCTGCCGCCACAGCTGAGCAGCCAAAGCGGAAGTAGTTTAAAGCTGCACTTCTTCTAATAGCCGCTAGATGCTGGTTGGTTGATGTTCCACTAAATTAATCCGATATATTAGGTTACCCTTAATAAATTTAAATACGATGGCAAACATGGGTGAACATGTGTGCATATGTGCATTTGGGCTGTTTGTAGATGCAGATATGTTCCAACCTTAAATCATACACATCACTTGTTCAACACTACATTTCTTTGCTCCTTTTTGTCATTACCATTGTACCAGTTTTCTTTTTTTTGTATTAATTATTTGCAAGTGTAGCAATTAAAAGAATCATCTACTTTAGTAAATATCATTCAAAAATCGTCATAAAAATGTATTGCTGTTACATTTGTTGTCGCATGCTTAGCAGAGAAGGACGCATTCAAAGCTCAGCAACTGTGTTTTGAGGCACAAGTAATGTTAAAAATAAAATTGTAGGTGGTTTAAAATTGGTCGACTAGCAAATGAAACAAAAGTTGGTAGTTTTAAAGAATATAATGTTGCCTGCTCTAAGACTGAAATGATTTAGAGCAGAGGTAGGCTACCGCTGTAGTGGCACACTAACACGTGTGCAAGTGAGTTTTTTGGAAATGTTGAAGTGGCCTCATACGCATGCAAGGTTGTTGAATCAGATGTGGATGTTTTCATAAGAATAGCAGCCTTCTTGTAGTGTGTTCTTATTTATAATTGGCATATTTATAATTACCAATGTCCTGATTATGGGAGAAAAATGTTGCTATTTTTTAAATAAAATTACAGATGCGTTGGTGATTTTAATTTGAATGTGGTGTCGTAATTATACTTACTGTTAACCTTAATGGTGATATGGCACACTGATTAACAAGAGCATTACACAATGTCACTCCTTATCTAAAAGGTTGACAGCCCCTGTTGTAGAGTGAGCCCGGACTTGTGCTTTATTGTGATAATGGTAAGGGCCTCTTAGAGGAAGCCTATTTGTCTATACAAGGGTACATAGCCTGCCTGTAGCTGAACCTGAAAGGCGTCGCTCAGGGCATAAATCCCTCACGCCCCCCTCCTCACCTACTTCCTGTTTCACCTCAGTCACTTTTCGAAGTTTAGAGTCAGACGCCAGATGGAGAGGAGCCGGCGCTGGACATCCACTCTGTTACAAATTAACTCCAGTTCATGAAATGGCGTTGGTCTGCGGAATCCGCGGCCAACATGACATTAAGTTGACGAGCTAGAGCGAGTTTCTTTCCCACGGACAAAAGAGAGGGAAGAAAGAGCGCCCCTGCTGCGGGACCCGACGACTCAGCAACATGCCCGAAGTGTGGAAGATGAAGAAGCCCGACGTCAAGGTGGTTCTCCTGGGAGACATGAACGTGGGCAAGACGTCGCTGCTCCACAGGTACACGGAGAGGAGATTCAAAGACACCATCAGCACCGTTGGAGGGGCGTTTTTCCTCAAACAGTGGGGACCTTACAATATCTCAATATGGGACACTGCTGGTAATATCTCCCTCGTTTATTTTTCTTCAGATTTTACTTTTTCTCTCCACTCTTTAATTTCATTTCTTCAGTTTATTTAACTTTGTTTACCTGATCACGCGTGATCCCACCACCTGAGGCAATCACGAGCATGTGACCGCTCAGTCACGACCGTTAACACTCTGCTAACTAACATTAGAGATTGAGTGCTGTGAACAATACCATGCTTTCTGAAGCCTCGCATAATTAAAGCTTTTCAGGTAAAAAAAAACATGCTGATAGTCAATCACACGTAAGTTAAAATAACCCTAAGGATAACTTTAAAAAGGAACCTCACAGTTATTTTTTAAACAATGCTGATTGGATCAGACCTACTTGGTTTTATGCTGATAAAGATGTTATCTTCTGGCCAGAACCTGTAATCATTAACATAACGTTTAGTTTTATCAGCCCAAAGTTATTGACAAGTAAAGTCTACTGGACCTTAATCTTAAAAGTAAAATACTAAACAATATATGACACAAACATTTTCAACAGACTATTCTCAAAACATTGAATAAACTTATAAATAAGTCTGTTGGTCACTTAGTCAAACATGACATTAGCATATTACTTTTTTTGATAATTTTCATCAAGCAAATTTCATATCCGTAATAATTTAGTTTCTGGCAGCTCGTCAAACTGTCTTGGAAAAATTATTCTTAGACATCGCTTTTGGCTCTGGTAATTTGTGATAGAAATTCCTGAATTGGAAAGAGTTGCATTCGAGTTTGTTCCAGTTTTAGTTGGTTCTTATATGCTTAAATGCATTTGATGCCTTTAAAATCACCCACACACTCACCCTCCTGCTTATTATTCTGCAGAGACCTTAATACTGTTTTATTAAAATATATGACGTGTTACGTATAATCAGTCACTTCACACACTGTTTCCTGTTTGCTGATCAACACAATCAAATCACAGAGTGCCTTCTCTTGCGCCACATTGCTCAATACTGATCAAAGCTATTGTCATCTGAGTGCGCTCACACAATCAGACACCTTTAGCCTCTTTTAATCAGTGAACAGCTGCCTGACAGAGAGGCTTCACTGCTAATGATTTGACAGAAAACAGACTATTCTAAGTTGATTTTATCTAACGGCTCAATGGAAAGCCTCTACACTGGGCAATGTTACTAAAACATCTAAACGTCTTGTTTACATGTGCTGCAGCCTACACGACAACAGACAAACTGCAAAGGGCCTTATTCTATTAGATCAATCAAATTCATCTTGAAATGCTATTAACTAGTTTTCGGTGATTTGCATAAACCCCTCCAGTGAACTTAAATGATGAAATGAAACTGAAGGAAAACACCTTTATGTGACGTCAGCTGTTGGACTAACAGAGTAAACTATTCCCCTTGGTTTAGATTTAGTTTTCTAACTCATTCGATTATCGACTATTTGTTTCTGCACTACGTGAGACGATTACTCGGTACACTAACACCATTTGCAGTCTTGTCTTTGTTGTAGAATACTGTTAATTTGCCTGGAAGATTTATTATACACAGACCCAGTTTGTTTATATTACTGTAATATTGAGTACATATAATATTTAAACGTACAAACTTCAGTCCCTAATTGACTCCAAGGGTCACAATAACTTATTTTCTCCTAAATACACTAATTTGGGGATTTATGTTCGCTATGCCAGGAACATGTGATTCATCCCGTTACTGCTGATGAATACGCTCATAACTGCACTACATTCCAGTATTGTGTCAACATGAACTACAATAAACCCTCTTGGGTAAATACGCACTGCACAAACGTAGAGTTGGTGAGCCACAGAGATAAGGAAAGGCCGACCATGTCACCAGTAAGCCATTTCCTGCCTGTGTTCCCCTCACCCCATGACCTCTGACGGGAGGCTCTTGTGTTCGTTTTATTTAGTCACTGCGGTGGAGAAATGCCGGATCAGCGCTGAGTCACTTCAACGCTGCTGTTGCAGACCTGTCGGCGTCGGCCATAAAGCTTTGGCAGTTATACGGGTTGCATACAAGAACCTGTCAGATGTTTGGCTCCGCACAGTGAAAACAGTCTGTTTCCCAGTGATAATGCCGCTTTTCAGTTTAATTTAAAAGCCCCATGGAGGCCTTTAAGCCACATACCCTGTTCCTCTTAGTAGTCGCATGACAGGGTTGGTTAGGAAAGACCTGACTCCCCATGCTAGCCTTTCCAAACTTGCATTCAATATTCATTTCCAGATGCACAAAGAGGACTGAGTTAGTTTTTTTGTCATTCAGCCAATAGTATGTATAATAATATATCTTCATACCTCATGTCTTCAGTGTACTCTGTGTTCCAGGAGGTATTTGAGGTGAATTAGTGTAGTGAAGGCACTCTTAGATAGCAGTATAGCTGAAATGATTAGTTCATTAATCAATTAGTCGACTGACATAAAAGTTTGGATTATTGTTAGGATAAAACAAGGACTTTAAAGAAACTTCATTGTGCTCCGGGATATTTAAACAGTGATTTTTCTGGACAAAACATTCAGTAAATCAACAAAATAATCAAAGTTAGGTGTACTCCATAAACTGGCGCCGAGTATTATCCAAGAGATGCCCCCGGTGGCAAAGTATTCACACACAATGTGCCCTTTCAAGAATACTGCATATTCCAACAACAAAGGTTGTTTCTGTTTTCAAACTGCTGACTGTCTTGCACAACTTCTCTCTCTCGGTGCTGTGTGTCCTTCTGCGGTGCTGTTCACACAATAAGGCTGTTTTTAAGTCTCTCTCTCTCTCTCTCTCTCTCTCTCTCTCTCCCTCTCTCTCTCCCTCTCCGTCTCCTCAGGTCGCGAACAGTTCCACGGGTTGGGCTCAATGTACTGTAGAGGCGCCGCCGCTGTCATCCTCACATATGACGTCACCAACTGGCAGAGCCTAGCGGAGCTGGAGGAGCGCTTCCTGTCCCTGACCGACACCGCCAACCATGACTGCATTTACGCTCTAGTGGGCAACAAGGCCGATCTCACGGACCCTAAAGCCCAGCTGTCTCCGGACTCGGACGTGGCGTCTGAGGAGTGCGAGGAGTCCGGTTGCCCCACGCCCCCGGCCTCCCCTGCTTCCCTCTCTGGGATGACGCTACACAAACAGGTCACCCCCGAAGATGCGGCCGCGCTTTATGGGAGAATACTGCGCTACAAGGGCCTGGAGGAGAAGAGCAGCCTGCCCGCCGAGAAGCTGTGCTTCGAGACGAGCGCCAAGACGGGCTACAATGTGGACACTCTGTTTGAGGCGCTGTTTGATCTGGTGCTGCCTTGCATCCTGAGGAAGAGAAATGAGAACCAGGAGTCTCCTACGGTGGACCTGGAGGAGTGCAGGGGGGCCAGCAACAAGCGGGCCAGGTCTGCCTGCTGCTAGAGGCTGCTACCAGCAGAGACTCGTTTCTAACAAAGGACAATCTGCACACCACACACTGTGATGGGACTACTTGTTTTTCTAGACCGGGACCCGATGGCATTAATGAACTCCCGGTGACACAAACACACATTGTTGATTCTGTTGGAAAAAGCAGCTTGCGTTTATAGTGTCTGCTAACATTTATAGGAGGGGAAATGAACGTGTGTTACGTCGTCACGCTACACTTTGAAACCACACTAATCTCCCAAAAATGTGTGTGATCAAATAACACGCATAAGAAATCAATCACTGCTTTTTGTTAATGTTTTCGAATGAGAATGTCACAAATTTAACATCACTAATTGTTATGTGGCACATTGCAATGTGTTTATTATAGTTATTTAAGGTTTCAACAAATCTTGTTTTCTTTTATGCTCTGTTACTATCGTTAATACAGATCTTTATATCTTTAAGGCACATTTGGTACTTTTCAATGAGTGTAAATAGTTGATATACCGATTGAATGTTTAAATACGCTGTCATAATAAAGATTTTACAGTCTGCCTGGTCTGCCAGATTAGTTTTAGATTGTGAGAGTAAAACAACACAATCAGAAGTATAACAAACGACGTTTAATCTTTACAATCCAATGAAATCATCATGTTATGAAAATTACCAAAGTATCATTGCAGTTAATTGTAAGTATATTCCCAGCCTGATCAAACGAGCGAATGTAGGTGAAGTAGAAGGTTTGACCTACTTTCTAAATGGTGTAAAATATTCAGGGTCAGTGACCGCAGCATGGATTAGCAAAGTTAGAACTTTGATCCGAGCTGTTTACATTCTGTCCTGTTGGCAGTTGAATAATTAGTAGATTTGTAAAGGAGAATGAGTGTGACATGAGTAGCATTAGATAAGACATGTTTTAACTCCTGCGGACATGAGTCAACTTCATTCAGCGGGTATAAATACAGAATCAGTGCATTGTGTGAACATAATGGCGTATGAGAAATGAAGAGTTACAGGAGATTTTGCAATAGTTGATAAATGCATAAAACGGATGAACAGCTTGAAAAGACTCTTATTCTAAAAAGTTTTTTTTTTTTTTTTTTAAGAGCAATTGAATAAAAGCAGGATGATACTGTCAATGGTATCAACCAACGATTGTTCAAGACGCATTCTTCAGCTGGCTGAGAAGCGGTGTTAGTGGCTTTATGGTGGGCTGTATACCCGAAACAATAAACACATCTAAACTAAAGCAGTGCATACACACACACACGGGCGTCTTTGGTTCAGCTGTAGTGTACGGACTCTGATCGTTTACAATGTGTCATCGTAGCTGAGGTAATAAGTTAAACAGTAAGCACCAATCCACATTTAACACAAGAATACTTGATTTCCCATAAAGCTGTTGACTTCGTTATGGGGCTTCTCTTGTTTTTATCTACAGTGGGACTTTTCACTCAAAGCTCAAGGCATCACAGTCATTGCATATCTGAGCTCTGTGGCTCGGCGGGAAAGTTTTACATTGATTTGAATCGGTATTTCAGATCCCCCTTTGTTTGGTTTAGTACATGGATAGCAGGACGACACTAGACCACTGTCGATGCAACAACTTGTTTGCGTGTCCCTCACAAGTTCTTCATGCAGACCTGGCAGCGGCTGATGCGTGACAGGAGCTGGCCTGCTTTGAGCGTCTCTGATGCCGGCGCAGTGTGGAACGACTGATCTACGGAGGTTAGCCAGAAACTGTTCTTGTTAGCGAAGTAGTGGCATGTGCCTTTGGCCCCGTTACACTCAATGAAGGGTGTTGTGCGGAAGTCCTCCAGGCAAGAGCCGGGCGATGACAAGGACTGACCTCCGCCTTCATTTCCTGCTGCTGTATGCTGTGGAGAAACAAGGTGAGAGGGGAAGAAATGAGGAAGGTGTGTCTAGTATTCATAGCATCCTACACTTCCCACGCTGACACTTGACAAGGCCTTTTCATGAGACGCTTCCTGTCTGATAAACACTCGCATCTCTCGTTCTCCACATTGCCAGTTTGTAACGCAGGCGTTCTAGTCTCCAATACAAGATGTTTTTATATTTCCCAAAGCTACTCCAGAGCAGTTTTTACAACTGAATACTAGTAGCCATCAATAGTAAAGTGAAAACACATAGTGCCTATACGTCTTTTGTTATGGTAGTTGCATCAAGGTCTCACAATTCCCGCACATAGCCATTTAAACACATTTATCTAGGAAGACCAGAACTCACCATGATGAAAGAGTAACCGATCCACAGGCTGCGCCAGCCAGCGGGACACTGTGGGATGGTGATGTCCTGGCTGTGGATCGCGATGGCAACTGATGGAGCTTCGCATACTGAGCAGCGGCTGATGTACGGTTTGATCTCTCCCTCTTCTACAGGCATCATGGGAAGAGGAGCAGTTGTCGACAGCCAGTAGGACTTATCATTTCTGCTGGCATAGTAACAAATGTCCCCAGGATTGCAGTACAGGAAGGGCATGCTGTTGAACCGTGGGAGGCAGGAGCCAGCCAAACCTGCAAAGGACAAACCACCAAATTATACACATTTCATACACACACAAAGTACACAATGAATAAATGGCATTAAATAAGACTGACATGATTAAACATTTAAAACAGATTCAAAGTATGAGAGAAAAAAGAAGATATAGCTGAGCTCAATTTCTTAATCTTGCTTTAAACTGAACCTAGCAGCCACTGTGCCATATGTGAGATAATGGCAAATGCTAACATGTAGCGTAAAACAGTAGAGAAGAACAATAAAGTCAGTTAACTGACTCGGTAACGTCAATTATCCAGCAACATCTACCTGAACATTAGCTAACATTGGCCACCATGAACTACAGGTCATACCAGACCAAGTCAAGCTGTATCAGAAAAAAAACTTGAAACCCAAAGGGTGCATAATATAAGGTATGAATTCAACTTTTAACTTGTTATAGGAATGATGTGTTTTTTCTTCTTTTAAAAGTTACATAGTCTTGCTTTATAACAAATGGGAGGACGTATTTTATCCTAAACAAAGTACTTTCTGTTTCTGAAATAAGGTTATGTTGTAAAATCTAATCCGGTTGTCCGGTCTATCTTTATTGTTTTACCTGAGGAAGAAGCAGCACTGAAACGAGAGCGGGGATTACATTTCTCATGATTAATTTGAAAGTTTTTCTGAATTTCTCACATTTAGCGAAAGAAGGTGAAAGATAAAGCAGATCTTCACAAATAAGTTCTCCGTTAAGCTGTGTTCTGCCTCTCGTGCATAGTGTATTCATTTAGAGACTAAACGTGATTACACTGATGGAAAGTCAAGCAGGCCTGAACTGGAACACCCAATTGAATTAGACTTTTAAGATGTGAGGACCAGCAGTGGAAATGAGTTGATCACAACTGAGAACACTGCTAGCACTGCCTCAGTACTACACAAGAGATGACCGTGAGATAGTGTTAATGAAAAGCAAGTCTGTCCTTTTCTGTCATCCGTCATGTATATTTATAGGACAGAGTATTTTAAAAGGTCACTATGTCACTTTCTCTTTTTTCCAGCCCCATCATGCCATTAAAGCTCAATTTGAAATGTGAAATATAAGCGTGATGACACCGGCTGGTCTAGATTGGCCCCTCATCTAACTCTGCCAGCAGCGAGATGTGATGAGGCCGATTACTCTGGAATGTCTTCTGGTTCATTGGATCACAATGTCTGTTCTGACAGGGCCGCACCGTAACAAGCTCACACTGGCATATATGCCGTAGCTCACCCTCACTTACCAAGATCCTGGTTGTGGGCCTTTTCCTGGCCCTCAAAGTACAGCAGGCTGTAGCCGTCCCACAGTTTAGACATACCCACAGGACACATGGGTGTCTGTTCTGATTGGCTGTGTTTCACCAGCAAGTAACCCACGCTGACGCTGCGGCCCGGCATACCAGGTAGCCCGCGGGTACCAGGCTTGCCGCGGTGACCTATTGAGGATTATATAATGCATTCATTCACGCTGGTACTGTACACACCTGACACACGCAGCACTGTGTAACATGGTTACAATATGTATCATGCAAGTCAGATTTTACTTGCAGAGATGTCCTCATGCATGTGGCTCTAAAGCGGTCATGGCTTCAGTCAAAACATCTCCGCTAAAATAATTACATAATGATATAAACAGACCTTGAGGAACTCTTTAGTCCCCAGCTCGATGCTTTTAATGCTTATTTAGTCACTAAACCAACTCTCACACAAAATAACAAGAAAACCGTCTTGGTAACTGGTTCCCTGTTTAGGAGTCTCCACCTACTTTCAATCTTTTAATCCAGGTTTATTAACCCTAACCCGAGTCTGCCCCACAGTGTCATACGCACCTTCCATGCCCTGCAGGCCGGGGTGGCCCACTTTTCCATACTCTCCACGAAATCCAGGTGTTCCTGGTCGACCACTAATCCCAGGCATGCCCTTCTGCCCACTGGGTCCTACGAAACCTGTACAGAAAGAGGATAGGCGCTGGTAGTCAGAAAGTCAGTCTATATAATGACGTCATACTAAATGATGCACGATATTCATGTTTTATGCTTTCATTTTAATTGGCCAGGAGCATTTATATTTAACAGGTATTAAAACCTAATTATTAGTTATTTACAACTTTTTAAATTTTATACCATTTTGAACCATTATCACTCATGTAGATATCAGCCCAAAAGACTTGCTATAGCTGAATAATTACCTTATTATTTACACATATTACAGCCTTCATTTGAACATTTAATTCTTTGGATGCTCTCCAATTTGTTTTAACGCAGAGCAAGAAGGTGCCGCGATGGCAGGGGAAACCCTAATTTTAGAGCTAATGCATGAGAACTGTGAGAGGAGGAAGAGGGCGTGAGGCAGACCCATAACCAGATTACTATAGTTTATGATAAGGCAGGACAGCGATGATGAAGGAAACGAGTGAGGATCTACCACATTAAAATATGACGTATAAAATATATTTTAATAATATTATCTTTTAAATTTCCATTGCAGTTAAACAATAGGCCTACAGAAGAAAAACAGCACTTCCTGCCCCACTGATACATTTATGTTGCTGAGCCGGACATTTTTTAGGGATGCTCAACAGCAGAATGTTTAATTAGAACAACTAACCTGAATCACCAGGAGGGCCATGTGGCCCTAGATCCCCTCTGAACCCCTTTGGTCCTTGGATACCATATGGTCCTCCTGGGCCCCTTTCTCCTGAAATTCTGATGGGAATGGGAGGAGGACCCTGGTTTCCTGGAACCCCATGAGAACCTGCAGCACAGAAAGATCACGTAATGAATCAGACAAAAAAACATAAAAGGCCACGTCTGGTAACGTAACGAGTGAGCAGTCTGCACGTTATATGTAAGTCTACAATTTACCTTGAAGTCCAGTGTTTCCTTTTGGACCAGCTGGCCCTCTTTCTCCCTTCACACCAATAACACCAGGAATTCCCATTACTCCTTGCTCTCCTTTTACTCCTGTAAAAAGGATATCAAGATTGTAGTACACAGATCGCAGCTGGCGATCCTATTATCAAGCTGCAGACAGGTGCACAATATTACAGGCCCAGACATAATTATCAGTTGAATGCCAGCAAAGCATGTATTACTTCCAACTTTGGCTCTTTAAGGTACATTTTATTTTTAGCTCATTGTTTTCTTTGCAATAGTAGAGTGCTGCAGGGATGACGTTTCTTTGTAGGCCAACACGGAAGTTACCCTCGACAAGAAGCTAATGGGATATTTCCATCGGATTTGGGACTATCGCAGAATATAATCTCTGTGGCAAACAAACCATACTGCACGTTTTGTTCAGCAAAATAATCTAAACTGAATGCAATCACCAGAAGTAAAAAGCTTTTTTAAGACACTTAAAAGCTTCCAAATTCACGAGTGGGGTATTTACTGATGCATTTTATATGTAGAGCAAAATTTAAATCTCTTGCTTATTAATTTATTTCAGGCATCTAACCAAAAACACATTCAAAATACCCATTGAATTTGAGTTGAGGAAAACGGAAGTTCAAAAATGATGACTCAGGTTTTAGGACTTCTTGCAGCACACTATTTGTGGTATTTTAAGCATTCTGACATGTTTAGGTTATTTGACTGTTGAAATTGTGAAACTGTAAAAGGTATACTATATTTTATACCTCGTCATATTTTACATACATGATTATGCTGCGTTGAATGTTGTCCTGTTTGTCCTGCACTATAAACTCACCAAGGCAAGATCCTAATAGCAGTTGTTGTTCTGGCAATAATGTTAACTCAACTGAACTGACAGCAATTAGTACAGGTACAGTGTTAAAATGTCTGCAGCAATAAGTGATACATTATTGCCAACTTATCATGAGAGAATACTGTGGTATTATGTCTCAAGCGACGATATCACATTATATTTTTTATTGATTATTTGCTCCAACTAGAAATCATCATCTTCATAATAATCATCCATGGCCTCACACAACAATGGGAGTTTAAGATGTGCTACTGCAAACATTTCACTTTTCATTTGAACACAAGCCACGGTTAAAAGATTTATTCTTGAAAAGATCCAACAACTCATGCTTACCTTTCTTCCCAGAAACACCATTTGGCCCCCTGTATCCAAATGAACCTTGGTTTCCTTTGGATCCTTTCCTACCAGGGACTCCAGGAAACCCACCTGATCCATGTACACCCTTTTCACCAAGAGGGGCATCTACACCAGGAAGTCCTCTGGCTCCAGGGAAACCTGAGAAACAAATTGTTTAGGATTAACAAATATAATTAGTATATAAAACAAACAAGAATTCCCCAGCATCAAAACCAACCATTTAAACATCAATGCACCCAGACAATTATGCAGAACCTAATAACCAAATTAAGTTACACTACTGTCTTTCTTAATGCTGAAAATTGTTGAATTGTTGATATTATGTTTATTGATACTGTATTAATTCTCGAAAACATTGTATCATGTAAATTGAATCAAAAGTTTACATGCAAAGATTTAAAAAAATGGTAATATATCCCCTTGTCTACAGTATTGCAATATATTGAATCGTAACCCCTGTAACACGATACGTATCGCATCGCCAGATTCTTGCCAAAACACAATACTTCCCTCTATTTATTCTACAGCTACTGTGAGTTATATTCAAATACAGTTCCTACTGACAATGTGAACACTACTACAGGTCACAGCCATAGTATAAAAGGTGTACCAAAAAGAGGAAAGGGGAGAGAGATTAAGCTCTGGTTCTTTTAACAATGGCCTTCTTTGATCCCACTGTATCTTCTCACCTTGGTACCCGTTAGGTCCTATAGAACCAGGGTCACCACTGCGTCCTGGTCTGTCTGGGGTCCCGCTTGGTCCTTCGGGGCCACGCAATCCTGGCAGTCCAGGTTGACCATGGTCACCTGAACAAGTAAAACATGAGATTGTTTCAAGTCTTAAGATGGTGAAACCCAATAACAACATACGTTATGTGTTGCCGTGCATCACTGGTTCTTTTATTGAGAGCTCAGCAGGTTTCTGAGTCGCCATATTAATGTAGAAAGAGTATGGAGTAATGGCTAACCTAGAGGTCCCTGGAAGCCTTTCAAACCCGCTGTGCCAGGAACACCTGGCTGGCTGTTGGGGTCGCCACCCTCTCCCTTCTCTCCTTTGCTTCCTGGTTCCCCAGCTGGTCCAGTGGTATCCAGACCTGATTAAAATATGAACAGTAAATATTTGTCTAACTCCTCAGGTCTTTACGTAACAGAAAAAATTAGACATGGTTTCTACTGCACTTGATGTAGTGAAAAACGTAGAAATATACATTGATTGAGTTTACCGATTACAAAAGTGTTTAGTCATTACTGAAAGCATGGTTTATAACACTGGATATTAGTGACTAAATAAGCAGCAAATAAAGTTAAACAAACATACTTAGGTATTATTTCTTCAGAGTTTAACACTCAAGTACATGAGTACTGTATAGATGTGGTTTAATCAGATTTGATTGACAGTGACCGAACAAACCACCACCGCCAACAACTGTCGTCAGATTCAAATGTTGCTTAATCCAGATTGGAGCACAGAAGTATGTGACTTCACTATTTTCTAACAAAACCTGCCCCTGAGAAGAGTCCGTCTGAATACAGAAATCTCTCATGAGAAAAAAGAAAAACACCTGTAACTTGCAGTACCGTGCAGACAATTGTACTGTTCATGTTGGAGCTCATTATTCATAGTACGAAGCTGTCTGAGAAAATACCTTTTAGGGCCTTTAAACTGTACGTAATCTATATGAAACAGTATCTTTAAAAATGCACAGAGAGATTGTTTTTATGCATTGGGTTGAATACCTGGTGTTCCTGGGATACCCTTTTGTCCTTTCAGTCCATGTAATCCATAAAGTCCCTTCAGGCCAGGGAAACCTGCACACATTTGCATAGTTCAGATGGAGGAACATGGTGGACAACAAGTATGTAGTTGAAAGAGAAAGAAAGAGAAGATGCTGGTCTGGTTATGTTACCTTTGCTTCCTGGGAAGCCAGGAAAACCGGGATGTCCATCTTTTCCAGAGGGTCCAGGAAAGCCTTTCAGACCTTGGTTACCAGGAGTTCCCTTTTGCCCATCAGAGCCTGCAGGAAACAAAAATGTTGTGTACAAGATGCAATGTAATTCTGCTACAATGTCCAGTATACCATTAAATAAGGGACGTGAATGGGAGTCTCTTACCTGGGTACCCTCCTGTTCCTGGATCACCTGGCTCTCCCCTTTTCCCTTCGATTCCATCAAAACCAGATAAACCACCGTCCCCTATTTGTCCAATTAAACCTTTCTGGCCTGTAAAGGAGGTATCAAACATCTCATATCACCCACAAATGAGCCTCTAATTGTTCAGTGGTGCCAATCAACACCAGAAGAGAAGAAACAAAAGCTGTATGAACTCATGTTTGTACCTGGTTCTCCTGGAAGACCATGCTCTCCTCTCAATCCGGTGGTTCCTGGAAGGTCTATGCGCAGGCCTTTCTCACCTGTAATCAAAATTTTCATCACAATCACTTTATAATTAGTACCCAGATCTCCATCCGTCTGGAGTTTGAGTTTGAGGTGGTACCTTTGAGTCCCCTCCTTCCTTTGTCTCCTGATGCTCCGTAGGCACCAGGACTTCCTTTAACTCCCTGAAAACAAATGAGCAATTGATTAGACTATATCACGTTTTTATGAGATGTTGCAATGAAAGAAATGTATTGAACATTTATTTGTAGCTACAAAATATTACAGTGGCTCTTTAATGCAGAATAATCAACATGGACTGAGAGTATGGCTCTGCTCACCCTGTTGCCTTGCATTCCCTCAAAACCAGTAATTCCTTGATTTCCAGTTAGGCCGGGCATTCCTTTTATCCCAGACAACCCCTCTGCACCCGTATCTCCGTGGTAACCTTTCTTATTGCTGGGGTCTCCAGGAAGACCATGAGTTCCCCCGTAGCCCGGCACACCGGGCAAACCCTTAATACCTGTGGAACAGAGTAGGATGTGAGGAAGTGAGGCGTGAGAGGACAGAGGAGGTGAGAAGGAAAGAGTGACTGGTATCAGATTGTAGCTGCTCACCTCTCGGTCCGGTAAAACCTTGATTTCCATATTGTCCGTGGTCGCCCTTGGCTCCCTTCATGTCAACAATCATCTGGGCGGGGATGTGAGGGATATCCCCGGATGGCCCTCTCAAACCACGATCACCTGGCAGAGATGGTAAGTCAAACAGTTAATGAGGTGGTTTCACACACACAACAGACTCATTTTTATGACAGAGCAGTCTCACCTTTCTCTCCACTTCGACCCTTCACTCCATTTACGCCAACTTGACCCAGAACTCCAGGTTCTCCGTCGAACCCACTGAAGCCCTTCACCCCTAGATTACCCCTGATCCCCTCAAAACCTGACATGCCGGGAGTCCCTTTGTTTCCTGGGAAAGAGAGGGACCATCAGACGTCACTGAAAAAACGGACTCTTCTGACCAAATTGTGGACAAATCATATAGGCTACATAGATTTGATTTGATATAATTGGATTACTGGATTATATTTTCAAAGTAAATATCTGAGGAACAAACCTTTTATTCCTGGAAGTCCTGGACGTCCATCTGCACCCGACTGTCCCACTTCACCTGATGGGCCAGGCTCTCCAACGACGCCATCATTACCGTAATTCCCCGGGCTGCCTTTTAATCCTATCGGACCTGGAGGGCCTGGGTCTCCTTCAGTTCCCCTCTCTCCAGTGAAACCTGGTGAGCAGGATGCCAGAAACAGGAACAGGGACATCAGACATGAACAAGAACATTTCTGAGGGAGAGTGTGTCGCTGTGCATGCTAACCTGGCTGTCCAGTACTCCCACGTGGGCCGGGTAGACCTGCTTGTCCAGGATCACCGGGGTAGCCGTACTTGCCTGCTGGCCCAGGTCTCCCCTCCTCCCCCTGCAGGCCTAGAGGGCCACTCTCACCCTTGAAGCCAATCATACCAGGCATGCCGGGTACTCCTGGAGGAATGGATGAATAAGAACTTTAGATAATAGCTTATTCTTCCAAATGATGCCACTAACACTGGAAGTAAGGCAACAAGGCAAAGAGACAGGAATCTGAAATAGACTGTTATGTTTGAACATAAGTAAGTGACAGAGTGAGGGCATTGCTGACCTGGATAGCCAAACGGTCCTGGATCACCAATAGGGCCTTTATTCCCTTGAATCCCAGGCAATCCTGCGTCACCAAGTGGTCCTGACGATGCTCCAAAAATCTCTCCATGAACACCCTTCTCACCTTGCGCCCCGTACCGGCCTCTTACACCAGGCACACCAGGGGTTCCTACTGAACCTTTGCTGCCAGGAACCCCCAAGGCTCCACGGGGGCCGGAAAAACCTGTATTAGAAAAAAACGTAACGTTAATTGAAAAAAATTATCTGGACCAATCAAAGATCAGATCATCAATTCTATCGATCTGGCTACTGCCCCGTAAGTCGTTTCTTGTCACTTCTTACCTGGTGGTCCAGAACGGCCACCAAAGCCTTGATCTCCTGTTTCTCCTTTTTCTCCGACTGCTCCGAATGGACCCTGTGGTCCTTTTTGGCCCGGAGGACCTGTTGGTTCCCGAAATAAAAACAGGGTGTCAAAAATGACTCAAAGCAGGAGCCCTGAAGTCAACACTCAGCAATATTTTTTTGTTGTGTTACCTGGGAAACCTGGTAGTCCACTGGGTCCTGGAGGTCCAGGCAGCCCAGGTGGTCCAGGATAGGAATCACAAGGACCTGAGAGTAAAATTGTCTTTAGGGCAACATCATGGTTGTATGTAAAAGTTTAAACTGTTTATGTGGAGTGTTTTTCCTGACATGGCATCTTCATTACATTAGCTGGTCTGTCATTACACGAAATCGCAAATTGTAAATAATTAAAAAATCGTCATGCACACAAGCCAAATAATCCAGAAGCAAAAGCACAACAGAGTTGTTACAAAGAGAGCAATATGGTGAAAACTTTATTATACCAGCTACCTGTTACATTCACCTGTCCTCCATCTCCTGTTGGACTACAGCCGCCTTTCAGTTGCAGATGAGAGAGAATGAAAGAGAGAGAGAGAGAGAGAGAGAGAGAGAGAGAGAGAATGAAAGAGAGAGAGAGAGAGAGAGAGAGAGAGAGAGAGAGAGAGGGGCATTCGAAACAGGAGTTACTCAAAAGCACAAGCATTATCTCAAACAAGCTTCGCTGCAGCTTGTTTGAGGGATGCAGCCCCTGCATCAAGCTGACATCAAGAGGCGAAGAAAGAAAAGTAAATAAAATGGAAAAATATACTCGTCATGCTTCCTCCTTTTTTAATCACAAGCTATTAATGTTCATTCCCATTCCTCACTGCTTTTGCATATTAAGAGAGGAGAGGTAAAATGAAATAACTAGTAGAGTAAAAACCGGTCAAATATTTGTAAAGACAGTGACGGAGAAATATGCATCACCATATTGAGGTTGAATAAAAAGGACAGAAGGAGGCAGTCAGCCACCTCTCACCTGGAGCGCCAGGTGTTCCTGGAACTCCATGATAGCCTGCGAGGCCATCGTCACCAGGTAAACCGCGTTGGCCTTTGAGCCCTCCAAGGACTGTACCGTCAGTCCCAATTGTCCCGGGTGCACCAGTTCGACCACGCCGACCTGGGAAACCTTTGTCTCCTACGACTCCTCTGGGACCTTCTCCCTGTTGACATCAACCAGCATCATCAGGGGAAATGAGCAAAAAGAGATAATATCACTTTGAATATAACGCTAATATGAAACTGCCAATATGACTGGTGGACTCACTGGAAGACCTCGGCTCCCAGGGATACCAGGCAAACCATTTCGGCCTGGAGCACCCAACGCTCCTGGCTCACCGTCTCGCCCGTGATCCCCTGGATCTCCAGGATATCCTGCAGGGTACACACACACACACACACACACACACACACACACACACACACACACACACACACACACACACACACACACACACACACACACGCACACACACACACACACACACACACACACATGCATAGACATACACATACAATCAGTACAGCATGCACAGACACAGCAGAGGGATCACTGTCTGTTTTCTGGCCCACTTGACCAAAGGTGCTGATCTGAAATGAAACCAGGTACACTGCACCTTTCTGTGAGGCCACAGTCGCGTCCCCTTTTCGACCCCGCAGACCCGGCAGACCGCTGACCCCAGGAAATCCCTGTGAGACAGCACAACAAAAGTGTGAGGAAACAGAGAAGGGCTCAAAATGAACAACGGAAAAGAAAGAATGGAGATGGCTCGATTATTCTTACAGGCAACCCGTCGTCTCCTTGGGGACCTGGCTCGCCTGCATCACCCTCCTGACCAAACTCTCCAGTCATCCCAGCATCACCACCATCACCATCAGGGCCAGGTAGCCCCGGTGAATAGTTTACCACAGCGCATTCACACACTCCGTGATCACCTAAATGTACACAACATTGCACCCACAGGTCAGAAACATAGAGTGTTATAGAGTATATTAACATGAATTTAACTGATTCTCTTACTCAGGGAAAATTGAATGGAGGAGTAAGTACTTCAGAAAACTATATCTTTCTTTGTTATTAATTAAAAATACATCATAACAATCTTCCTCAGCATGAAACAGCACCTTTCCCTCCTTTAAAGCCTGCATTGCCGGGCCTTCCTCTCCCACCAGAAGCCCCTTTGAAGAACTCAGCCCCTAGAGACGAATAGAAATAGAGACAAATAGAATCACAGTAAAGGTATAGATTAGTATGAATAGTAACATTCGCTCACTCACTCGCTCATTCACTCATTCACTCACATGTTCCTTTGGGTCCTGGAGGGCCCCTGGCCCCCGGGCGCCCGCTGGAACCTGGGGGTCCAGCACCGTCAGCAGGGCGTCCTGGTTCCCCTGGTTGGCCTTTATCTCCTGGATCCCCCTTTATACCAAATGGCCCCATGAAATCCCAAACTGACAGATACAAAAGGAGATTAAAAGGAACATTGATGTTAAACTCCTGACGGCTCAGGTGATCAAAGGTTTGACTTATCTTGGAGAGCAGCATTGTGATTGTTTCCTTTCCTGCTAATGCAGCCACCTTGTGACCATGTTATATTGTCATTATGTCTCTTATATCATACTGTACTTTTTCAAGTTTTTGTTGAGTTTCTTATTATGTGGGGCAAGAGTCTAAAGATAAAGGGTGTCATATGATGTACAGACTGACAACTTTGTGATTTTGTGATATGAATAAATTAAATTGACCTCAGACTGTAACCATTGGAAGTGTCATACAGGCTACTGGTCCCTTTAATTGTATGTGGATGAATCTCTTTGCATAGCTTCGGTTTACATACGTTGTTGCTGTGTTTCAGAGGCGGGGCGTCCCGGGGGTCCGGGGAACCCTTGGTCTCCAACCGAGCCCCTCTCTCCCTGCGGACCCTGCTCACCGGAAGGACCGGGAGGACCACCTTATCAAAGTCAAAGCATAATAATAAAAAAAAAACATTCATTAGCATCTTATGCTCATAGATGACACTGCTTGTAATTGCTTTAATCCATTCGTATGTAGCTCTGTAACACATTATACATGAAGGACTATAAATAGTTCTCTCCTGTTATATCTTCATTTGAATACTGTAATAATAATAACATAGACAGTTCTGTTTGTTTCATACTTCTGGAATACAAACAAATAATATTCTGTTCTTCTCCTTTGAGAAATAATTGGAAGACAACTTCGCAAGGGTTCATTGCCACATTCGTTTTTTTCCCAATGTATTTACTCCTTAAAGTACCCACAACCTCTTTCTTGAACACTTCTGTTTTTGCACTGACAAGATAGTGTAATGTAGGTCTGTTAAAGTTCAGTAATGTCATTAAGTTCCCCACAGAGTTTCACTTTATGTCAGCAACTATTTTTCTCATAGGACATGTTATCACGTGTCAGGCAGTTGGTTTCATCTTCAAACTATTTCTCTTTTCTCTTGGCTGATTATTTGACAGTTTCTCTGGTATGAATCATCTTACCTGATGGAGACCAGGGCCAAAGGGATCCTGATGGTATCAGTTCCCCTGGGTCACCTCTGTCTCCCTGAAACACATTAACTTAATGTCACTCTTTCAGTATTCAGAGGCTGCAGTTTCACTTGCCATTTTAATGACGGAGATCACATGCTGGATGTGTACACATGGCTTCAGAAATCACTGTGACACATATCCTGCTATTCTTTTATGTCTGTTTTATCTCTTGTTTTACTTTTAATTTCTGATTCTTGTGGCTGGATTAACACCCGCAAGGTTCAAGAAAGATTTTAATCAGATAATAATGTGAACAAAATGTTTTTGATCATTTTTTTAAAGAATAAAGGTGCAAAATAACATGTTAATTATGCCTTTTCCCCAGGAATATTGACAATATAAAACCGTATGTAGAACAACCCATTCAGGTTAGATTCCACTAACGGGATGCATAGATTCATGACCCCAGTTCAGGGATAATGATCGAGTGTATTCTCACCTTAGAACCATCTCTACCTGTTGTTCCTTGGTCGCCGGTATCCCCCTGAAAGACAGTTGTCATCATGAAGTAATAAAATCAAATTTAATTAGGTAACACAATAATGATGCAACATCCCTCATTTTTCACACATGCATACCCATGGTCCAGGACGCCCTTTTGCGCCAGAAAAACCCTAGAACGGCATAAACAGCACATTATATTAATTTAACACACAGAGGACAGTTCGTTGGTGAAATGAGTAGAGATGTGCCTGTGCTCACCCGTGATCCAGCATTGCCCATCATACCAGTTTCTCCTTTGTTGTCAGCCTGAAATAAAACAAAAGAAAAGATGAGCGGAGGGACTGACATGCTCAGACGGTAATGTTAATGTGTGTCTATGTATGTATCTATGTGCATGATCGTTCATGAGTGATCACACACCAGATCTCCTAATTCTCCTTTCAGACCTTTCTCTCCATCAGGTCCCTAAAATAATGAAAGAGGAGGATATTATTGAAGCTTGTATCAGTGTCCGTACCATCGTCATATTTATGCGATTTACGCGAATATGTGAAATTCAGATTTCAGAGACCATCTTTGAACATTACAACACGTTGATGAATAAAGACGAACATGTTGAACATGTACAGACCGAGGGGGCTTGAACTAGCTGACGAGTAGAGTTTCCTGGATCCCCTGGTGGTCCGATGTCCCCCTGTGGTGGAAGTAGGAAATGCAACAAAAGTCAGCAAGCTCAGAGAGAAACAAATCATCATCTAGTTCTTTTACTAAAGTAAAGTTACCACAGTTTCAAAATACTCAATTACATGTAAAATACCTGCAGTCAAAATGCAACTTAGGTAAAACTTAGGCAGCAGCAAAATGTACTTAAAATACTGAAGAAAAAGTAATGCCGATGTGACTGACATTATTATATATGACAATATTAGATTATTAATACTGATGCTGGAATGTGTAAGTTGCACTTTACTGCTGTAGATGGTCATTTACAGCTAAGCCCCCCCCCAAAGGGTCACAAGATAAGTCTGAGGGGTAATTTATTTTCTTGTTCACTCTTGGATAATTGTATGTCTTTAATAAATTAAAAAAAACATATAAAAAGTCATTCAATGGAGTTTACTGTATTTCAACGGCCCACTTGTTCTCAGGTCATACATGAAGCAAAAAATAAAATACCCCACTAGAAATGTTTTAACTTGCACTTTCTTAGACCGTTTGATCGACTTGAGCAACGGGGTCTGTCGTCTTACGCGTATACGTTTTGTAACATCTGAGAATCTTAACAACTAAAACAGTCTTCAATCTGCTGAAGACGATGACACTGTCGCTGTGTGAGCACTGAGCAACGCCTGCACTTTTGCACATGCAGGCACTACACAGAGGATAAAGGCCAGGGGTCTCATTCATAAAACAGAGCGGAGGATCCACACTAAATGTTTGCGTACGTTCAAAGGAGGAAATGCACGCACGGCAAAACATATTCAGATTTTTAAAGCCTTGCGCAATTTCCTTTTATAAATTCCAAATGAACCTGTAAATGTGCGCAGCTGGTTCGGCCTCACATCCCACCTTCTATTCGCCCACATTCAACCATAAATGGTCAATGCAAAGCACCTCATGAATGTTGATGCATTGAAATGAGCCTGCTGATCAGTGGGTCTTTGCGGTGTATTATGGAGACTACAGAGAGGAAGAACACTCATTCCCTCCTAATTCTTCCATTTACGCAGTAATAACAGTGCCACAATATCCATCGTGCAGCAAAACACATCACCAGTGTCACCATAGTATTTATATGTTTACAGCAATCAGACTGATTGCTTCTAAAATGATCGAGACAATCGGTGGCATTGTGATTAGGACTGATAATGACGATATGGAGTGATCATACGAGAGCTGTCACTGGCTTTTTTTCCCAGACTTTGCTAATTAACACGATCCCTATGTGCAGGTGGTGAATATTTGCCAGGTGAGGTGACTGGAGAAGGTGTGTGACATCACTGCAATTACTCCTCTGCTCCAGTGAGCGCTGACACTCTCATCAGATAGCAGGTTTCAGTTTGTCTGTGTACAGCTGTATCTGTCACTATGGAATAAACCCTAAATGAATAAATAAAGTCGTGTTCACTGCAGCGATTTTTCTCACAGACGCTTAATGAAAACTCATATCGTACTTGGTGATATATGCACAGTATGAGAAGATTATTGCTCTGTTCTGCAGATCTTTAACGCTAGTTGACTGTGTTTTACAGCTGGTCATAATTTCATGACCACGAGTGTCGGTAGTTCAGTCTCTCCTCTGCTTTGAGGAGAGCAGACAGCGCTGATAAAATGTATTGAAATGTGCTGTTATGTACAGTTATCTACACTTTATATTTATACATTTTTATATAAATCACTTTATAAATGAGACCCCAGGTGTGTTTGTAGTTTTAATAGTTAACTACACAAAAATGGCAAAAAAGTAATTTAACTACTCAAATCACTATGCAAATATGAATGTAGTTGAACAAACAGCAAGCTACTGCAAAATGTAGTTAAACTACTAGTATAACTACATGTAGTTCACCCCAACAGCAGAAGTGGCATTATATGAAAATACTTAAGTAAAGTAAAATGATCTCAAAACTGCACTTAAGCATAGTAGTTAAGTAAATATACTTCAATCATTGCATGGGAAAGTAAAGATGAAGAGCTCAAGCTGAAGTGAAATTAATTCAGGATGTTCTCTGCAGCAACAGCAAACCATTTTGTTGTCATGGCATTTGCTTTACAGAAATACGTAGACTTGACTGATATATATTAGTAATGAATAATACAAACACAGTCACTCACTTGCTTTCCTCTAAATCCCTTCAGCACATTGGTCATGTTGCCCTGCCCAGAAAAACAAAACAACACTTGAAGTTGCATTCCTAAAGGGAAGTTCCTGTTTGATAAGATTTCATGCAGTATTAATACATCACATTTGTATTATACTACATTAAATATATATCATTGTTGCCTTACCTTTGGTCCACGAGGACCGGGAGGCCCTGGGGGACCCTAGAAGAAGACACAAACAGGATCCTAATATGCACTTTTCATCATGATAGATGGAGCTTTACAAACTAAAATTAAAATTAAATTAAAATGCACACACACACACACACACACACACACACACACACACACCTTCGGTCCTGCTATGCCCCTGGTACCCTGCCATCCTGGGATTCCTTGAGGCCCCTGACAAAAATCAAATAAAAAGGCAGAAGAAGAGAAATATTGCAGCAACAGAAATGTTTGTTGTGCCAAAATGACAGGAATAAACCATTGTCTGATCATGTCTCAATGAAAAGCATCGAATAGTTTAAAAAATGTGTCTTACAAATATTCCTTTGAACCCTGGTGTGCCTGGGTCTCCCTGTGGAGGGATGGTCATAGATTCATGAGGTTAATGAGATATTAATATACACATATAATTTTGTTACAGCAATATCAAGTCACTTATGAAAAAGCCAGTTGTGGTGTTCACTCCTCTTCCTCACCCTGAAGCGCTTCATGTACACACTCATCTCCAGAGAGTCGCCCTTCTGTCCCTTCCAGCCTGGTTGTCCCTGAAGGAGGAAAACAAAAAGAGAGTCATTGATGGTCACTGAGAGGAAATCAAACACCATGTATTATATAAATCACTATCCAAGTGTGGAGTTGTACTTACAGGAAAACCAGGTGAGCCGTTATAGCCGTGTTGCCCCGGGAACCCCGATTCTCCCTGCGTCCCGTTACAGCCGTCTGCACCTGGCTTCCCCCTGGGCCCAGCTTGTCCTGGGTGGCCCTGCAGAGCGAACGGCAATTCAGAACAGAACAGTACGAACACATCGCAGGCAGAATCAATACAGTGAGCATTCATCCAGACTGCTGGATAGACTTACAGGAATGCCATCGTTTCCAGAAAACCCAGGAACGCCGGTCATTCCCTGCGGAATCGACAAGAACCACAAATTAAACAAGAGAACAAACAAGAGTGTTGTGACTTCTAACAATTGGATTAAAAAGAGAAGGATATTTTACCACATTGCCTTTAGGACCTATGATGCCACTACGGCCATGGTCACCTTTCTGCCCCTTCTGTCCTTCGATCCCAAGATCACCTGGTCTCCCCGAAGGCCCCTGGGGGCCCTGAGGACCAAGAGTCCCAGGGGTACCCTGAGATTGGAGATGTAGAAAATGTCAACGTCAACGTCATCTCAAGGATGCAATACACCAAATAAACTTTGCATTTCATCTGAATCAACTATCCATTGGTCTCCATTCATCAACAATGTCATTGGTGTTGGGAGAGTAAACCTACCTGTTAAAAGATAGAGAAGAGAAGATTTGAAAAGTGTTTTCAACACAAACAAAGAATCCCAACAATGCAACAAGAAGTACGACAAACCATCAGTTCAATTTATTTCTCATATTTATCGGCTAATTCCCTCCCCATCTATAAATTTCTGTTTGTACTTTCCGATTGCATCACAAGGGGGAGACAGACAACTTTGTTTCTAGTGAAATCCTTCAGCACTCCACGCTCTCTACCCCCATCCAGTGGTCAAACAGCATAAATGTCCCTGTCAGCTGAAAGATACAAACTGACTGCCAGACTCAGGTATATAAAAGTCAACAAAGCAATGCAACTAAATACATAAATGTGAACAAACAGAAACATCTCATGAATACATTTTTAAGCCACAGAATTTCTTTTCATTTTGTTATGGACAGAATGAGCAGACACACATAACTTCTTCCACTCTTCTTTTAGATATTCTTGTTTTTAGAATCAGCTTGGCTAGCGGTAAGAGATTAATCTGCATACTGAATTTATTTTCTCCTTTTTTTTCTTACACACAACTGAAAGATCATTTAAGACCCCAAACCACACATGTCATTCCAAGACATGCCAGATAGAGCAGTGAGAAGATGAAGTTCAGACTCTGCTGTCAAATATCTCCTCAATGAAAAAGACATTGGCCAAGCGAGCTTGAAAGGCAAAGCAAAGGGCTGTTTAAAGAAGGTTTTGATTGCTGACTTTTTGAAACTACAGACAGCCCCCTAATCTGCAAGCTAAATATACCAATTTGATTATGATACTCAGAGTGATGAAAGAGAGAAGACAGGGACGCAGATAGGAAGCAGAAAAAATGTGAGTCTGGCCGTGGCGGAAGTATGTTTCTGTTCTCCAAACCGGACCTGATTTTTAAATATCTCATTTTTATCTCCTAATAGATAGATAGATTTGTAATGTGTCTGCAGACTTGGCAGTAAAGTATGTGTCCTCTCTTCACCTACGTCACCAGAATCGCTTCTGCATGTTGACAAGGAAAACAGGGAACAGAAACAAACACACGCCACGAAAGTATAATGAATATTGAGGAGGTGGTCAGTGCCGTTGGGGTGTGTGACGACAAGGAGCTTCAACCAAAAGATCAGGTGCAACAGGTGCCTCAAACACAGACACATACAGCATATCTCAGTGTTGTGGGCGTCATTTACAGGGGGACTGGACAAGGCCAGGGGAGAGGCTCAAGGGGTGCTGAAATTATACAAGGGTTGGAGGGGTGGAAACAGAATAATATAATATACGCTTTTACAAGTGTTGAGGGTGAAGATACTATGGGAATTGGGCGTGTTTGCATGGTCCTGGAGTTCAGGGGTCAGTAAGTGATGAACTTTTTGGGGGCTTCACAGTGTTCCTGTGAGAACCAACAAATAGAGTGATGTTGTTTTTCCCCCAGACACAAAAATGCTCAGCGCCTTGTTAAATGAAGCTAGAGCCAAGGGGTCTCGAAGGAATTAATAAAACTACAAGGAGCCTAAACAATGTCAGACAACAATTCAAACAAGCTCACAGACAAATCAGATGCAGATAGCCAGAGATAAAGCCTCAATTTAACTCGTTGCTAGCTGTGTGTGCAGTAAATGCAGCCTGGGTGTGTGTGTGTGTGTGTGTGTGTGTGTGTGTGGTGGTCAGAGCTTTGTCTATGGGTGGCTTTTTGAAACAGGAGGTGTGTGTTTTGTCTTCAATCTCGGCACTGCAGCTGTTGCTTAAAGAGCAGACAACAGTCCTGTCAACTCCAACCTCGCCTAAATAATGGGCAGCATGTCATACAGTGTGTGCTGTGAATTTTTCCATAATTTACAGATGAGGACTGCTAAAGGACTGCACTGACTATTCGGTCACGATATGTTTACGTCAATGTAACTTGTCCACATTGGCGGTGATACCAGAGCCTTAAGCATTACAGAGTTTTTATAGATAACCGAGATAAAACAGTGTGTGCCATTCAGCACGCAGTGTTTTTGAAAATGATTAAAGACAACATAGTCAGAATAAGTAATTTACACTTGCTTGCCAAGATTATAGATGTGATTTAAAGCTAGGGTTGGTAATCTTGAGGAACTAGCGAGGGTACGCTAGATTTAAAAAAATTATCCATCCGAAAAACCAAGTCGACTGTTTCCAACTCTTTTCCCATGAAAGTAACTAGCAGCAACAGCTCCAAAAGTTGCTAAATCCAGCAATAAAGTTGTCAAGTCGGCAACACTGACAGCCCGTCCCTTCAGGCCTCCCTCCAAAGCCACTCCCCCCAAATTATCATTATGAACGTAAACAACGAGCATGGCTACTGTTAGTACTCAGAACTGTCAAGCTATCAGCTTGTGGAAGACTACGGTGTCGAGCGACGAGTGAACGGGCAGAATGCGAGCAGGCAGACAGGTAGCCTGTCCTGTCATTATATTCGGTGCTGAATGAAATGACTGGACCGGCTTATTACAGTCCTGCGACGGCCACAGATACCAGATTGTTTTGTCAGAGCTTTGGATACATTATTTGCTGTCAGGTTGAAATGAGAAGTTCAACAAAAATATGTTTGAAGATTACAAATACTACATTCAAAGTTCAGATATCAAAATAAACTAACATTTGGTTCCTTTGCTATGAAATTTATTCTTTATTGTTATGGTGGAAAAAAGCGCCTCATAAGGGCAGGGGAACTCTACCAATACACACGTTCCAGTTGTAAATCATTTATCCTAATGAAGAGGAAATTAATCAAGTCGACTCATTTTCTGAAGACAAATGGTTCTGTCAAAGTAATAAATTGCTATTTTTCACATAGACCAGGCATGTCCAAAGTCCGGCCCGCGGGCCAATCACGGCCCGAGGTCAGATTTTATATGGCATTATATATAATGCATTATTTATGGTCCGCCAGCACAGTCAAAACGGAATGAATAAATCATACAAATTCAACATGCAATTCCTCTTTTTACCTCATGGTGGCAGCACCACTCTGTAACTGTCTGGCTGTTTGAAATTGGCTCTGACCCTTGAACTGTCATGTTACGGCAAGTAAAAAAAGGAAAGTCGATAATGAGGGCCGCCGCTTCCAGGAGAGGTGGAGATCGCAATATTTTTTTCACCGAAAACCGAAACAACTGTGTCTGCCTAATTAGTCATGAGACTGTTGCCTTGTTTAAGGAATATAATGTAAAGAGACACTACGAGACCAAACATGCTAATGCTACAACAAGCTATCAGAAATGTGACATTTGGTTACATTGCTATTTGCTGTCATTGAAAATAAAATGATTAAATAATGTATGTATAGGCTACTTGTATTGTTTAAAATAATGTCAGCAGGGACTGTTGACCCTTGGGCATTTTCACATTATCAAATCTGGCCCTCTTTGAAAGAAGTTTGGACACCCCTGTGGTAAAATAACAATGTCAGGAAGTAAAGTGACATTTTTTTATCAACCTGACAAAATTACGTTCTTGTGGGAAGAAAAGAAAAGAAAAGGCAACAATGTAGCTTATTTACATTCTAATAGAATGTAAATAAGCTACATTGTATCAGAATGTAGCTTCTTTACATTCTAATAGAATGTAAAGAAGCTACAGTGTATAGAATGATTCTATTGAAGTTATTCCTTTTTTAAATGTTTTAGACGAGTCACTAATCACTTTAAAATAGTGATTATAGCTGATTTAACTTACAGACATGAGATTGATCTTCTCATGTCACTCTCTTTATACAATGATATAAATTCATCCCCGTTTTATCTACAAGGCTACTTGTATTGTTTAAAATAATGTCAGCAGGGACTGTTGGCCCTTGGGCATTTTCACATTATCAAATCTGGCCCTCTTTGAAAAAAGTTTGGACACCCCTGACATAGAGAGAGAAGTGACACATAATAACAGCGGGGAGAAGCGGAGTGAGTCGTAATTGATGTGCATGTGTGTGTGTAAGTCCATAAGAGATCCCTGTGAGAAGCACTCGCATGGTACACTGGTCTTTATCTTTCTGCATGGCTTAAACAGAGAGCTGATTAATAGCAGTCTCCTTTCAAAGCTGATAACGGGGGAGATGTTTTTAAATGCATACCTGCTTGTGTGTGTGTGTATGTGTGTACTTGTAACACCAACACCTACATATGCTGTATCTACGGCACACAGAAATGAAAAGGTACAGCAGGAAACTGTTAAGCTAGTCCTGAAAAGGACATTTTTCACAGATATAACATCACAAGCACATAATGGGTCCCTCATGAGTAACTTTGGTTCCCTCATTAAAGACAGAATGAGAAGGACTTTTCTAAAAAATAATGTATACTCAGAAAGATAATCTCCCTCAATCATAACTTGTGACCCACAACAAGTGTGCGGCGGTGTCTATACCTGCAGAGACCCTGCCCTCTGCCTGGGTCTTCTTATTTTGCTGTGTTCGGGACGTTTCTGGGCGATAACCTCTATGAAAACGTAGCGACCAGGTACCAGATTGTCAGCACAAATCCAAGAATGATGAACAAATGGTGGACACATTGCCATAAAAAAAACATGTTCGTATCAACCAGCAAATCATGAAACATCTTTCAATATAATGTAGTCCAGTTCAACACCACTGCAAACTACAACCTATATAATACACATGAGTTTAATTATTACCACTCTGACAGAGTCAAGTATCATCTTTTTAGAGGTAGAATTTATCTGTAAAAGTATATAAATATATCTAAATCAAACCGACCCTGTTTCATACAACAGCCTACTGTATTGTTCCATTAGCACTCTGAGTCTTCATCATTTCACTTTGCCTCATTTCTCTCCTGAGCTAAATCTCTCTGCAGTCCTCCCCGCTCCTTAATTACCAGTCCTCCACAGCTTCACTTCCTTCATACCTCCATACTCCCCATTCTTATCTGCTCCCACTACTTCCACTCAGCATTTCCTCCTCTCTCCAAATTCTTGAGTGCTCTCACATCCCCTTGCATCTGTTCCCTCCTTTTTTTCTGCCTGTATTCTTTCGCTTCCCATCTCTCCTCTGTGGAGATTGACCTACAAATCAGCCTGCCACAGACTACGTGGGGAGAGAGATGACAAAACAGCATTGTGGGGAGGAATAAATTGTCATCTAGACCCTAAACAAACAAAAAAATAATGTGATACAACAGGGACTGGATGGACATAGTGTAGAAACCACAAGACTGGTTGCGAAAAATAAGAAAGATAAGGCATTTTTTAACAGCGAAGTGTACTAAACTTCTGAACCTGTGTAAAAAGAGAACCGTAAATCTAGATCAGAGGAAGTTGAGCGCTCTTCAAATGTCTTGGATTCACTAAAGGACACTGAACACACAAATACATGCGTGTCTGTATGGGTCTGAGTTCCTCTCTGTCTTTGAAGGCCGGTCATGACTTTACCAGATCATGAAGCTCAGGAGACACGTGCTGCCCTCTGACTTTTCTCTGTAACTGTAGCTCCTTGTATGTTTCTTTCTGTCACAGTCAGCTCATGTCATACCTTCAGCCTCATGTCTCGTGAGCTTCATAATGGGATACGACGAGCCATCAATCAGCAGTTAAATCTACTGAGGTCACTGGGGGAATGAGATGGAAATCGAGGCTCCATGAGTTTTGAGGTGGTATTTTAGATGGTCAAGTCAAGTCAGTTTCATCAGTCAACATATGACATCTTCTGTCCTCAATTTGGAAGGAAAAACAAAACACTGCGTCCACTGAGTGTGTGTGTGTGTGTGTGTGTGTGTGTTAATATGACGGGGTTAGGTTAGACCTACGTAGATGCATTTAAGCTGTGAGCTCACAGCAGTGAAACAGGCTCCAGACAGCAGTCTCTGATGTTGTAAGAAGTTGAGCATTTTAGAAGGTAACTTCATTTTCACACTGTTGATTATACAGTCCTAGAATTTAAATGGCTTTTAGGGATGTATTTCATGGTTAAAATTATAGTCAGTGATAGTCACTTCCCTTTATAAGATACATTTAAGGTCTCAGCCCTTGACAAACAGGCACACTGCTGTTGTGGACTAAAATGATCACACTTCCCACAGTCGAGACTAATAAATTAGAGGGACTAAAAGACAGACAGACAGACAGGTGAACGAGAAGTGTGTGTGTCAGGAGGAAATAACAACAGACTGAAATAACATCATTAAACCACACAGGGAAGTAGGATTCAACTGCATCTAACTATAGAGGAAGGAATGTCTGTCTGTCTGTTTGTTTGTTATGTGCACATGTCGGTATGTCCTTTGCATATCTCACGCACCGTTTATCCGATCTCTTTCACACTTGGCGGCTGTATTGTTGAATTTGGTGCAATTTGGACATGCGACCCATGCAATATTAATACACTTTGAGATTCTTCTTTTATCATTGCTGATGTTCTGACATTGTTGAATGAGAAATGGAGGGAAAAAATATTGAAGCTGTCTGTGGGCACCCACAGTATAATTGTACCTCATATTTGCACAGAGACTGGACAAACCTCTATGTTTCTAAATGTATGTGTATAAACCATTGACTGTCTATGGTACAAATAATAACGTCGCTGACGTATTTATGCTTAGAATGCGTTATTTTCAGTGTTGATGGAGCATTTAAATCGATCGATCGAGCTCCACTCAAAAAAAACAAGCATTTTAAAAGTTGTTTGCCTGTCATCTTGCGGACGCACCTGACAAAGCAGGTCTGTCATTTCAGCATGGGGGTCAAGGGGGCCAAGCCATCGTCCTGCTTCAAGTGGGCACATGCTACGAACGGCTTCGCCACTAACGAATACAGCACAACTTAAGACAAAGAGTGACTCTTAATGTACACGATAAACTAGAACTATTAAGAGACAGACTGTAGAGGAATGATTGTAAAAGAGCAATAAAACACCAGCCCTTCCCATCCAGATCTCGCCAACTGGTGTCTGCTTCTTATTCACTTCTCACCTCATTTGAGAGGCATAAAACACACACACACACACACACACACACACACACACACACACACACACACACACACACACACACACACACACACGCACACTCAACATAAAAACACACAAGCTAAGTGAACATACTGACCTTGGTTAAGGTGTGGGATGATGGGATGCTGATAGTGAAACAATTTATTTCTGCAACAAGGCAGAAACAATAGCAGACATACAGCAGATGCATTTAAGTCGTAACACTTTAAGTCGTTTCTTGCTATTCCTCTCTCTATCACTGCAATCATTTTGTTTTGTCTGTTCCAAGGATTAACCCCTTCTTTCATATATCATGCCCGTCATTGACAACGAGAGGTCCATCATTTGCAGCTGTAGGAATGTGTGAGGAGGATTTTGGACAGTCTCCTCCAGCTAACCCTGGCATGTGAGAATCCAGATGAGGAGAGAGCTGGTGCCCACTGGATAGCAGAGGTTCACAGGCAAAACATCTAAACCAAACAATAAATTGCATGTGTTCCCTAATCTAAGATCCAGAAATGCAGGTGTGAGACAGACACACACGATTAAATGGGCAGTACATCCAAACAATACACACATCGTATTTTCTCATGTACTTCTGGTATCAAGCTATAAGGATATTCATGAGAAGTTTTGAGCTATCTGTCTCCACAGTTTTTATCGGGACTATTTCCAGAGAAGTTCCAATTAAAAATCGGTGGATTTTAAATAAAAAAATATATAAATCTAAATAAAAATGAAACAAATGCAATCTGCATGGATGGATGGATGGCTCAAATTTAGCTTGAAATGATGTATTTCTTTGTAATTTGGTTGAAATCACCCTTTACAGAGAAGTTCTTGATGTTGCTGACCTCAAGTAGTTTAACATCTCATCTTGTTGCAGTGATGTGTAAGTGTACTACAGGGTCTGTCAGTACACCATGACATCACAAACAGCAGTAATGCACTGCCTTTCAGGCTGGTAATGTATTGAGTTAATTCTTAAATGTTGATAATTTTGGGATATGCAGAATATATCAATGTTGTTTTTTCATTTTGCCTCACCCTAAAAACATTTTTCCCATTACACATGCTTAAGTCTGGAAGTGTACATGGTTTCCTACCAGTTGGATTTCTAAGTTGACACATTCACATTTTCCACTATTACTTCTGCAAACAAGTGCCTTCATAATGTCTGACCTATATCAAGAAATCTCTGAGAAAACCCCTCCTCTTCATGTTGTATCAAATGCAGTAACCATAATCTCTCTCTGTCGTCTCCCTGTGTGTAGGCGGGTGTGTTTGCATTTCTCATTCCTAAATCACAGACCTATTAAAAGTTCCCCCATCTGACACCATAAATTGTATCTGGACCCAGACTGTCCCCTGGGGTGGACGGTTTGGGAACGACCCGCTAAGAACAGGATGGGAACACGCAGCCCAGTGCGCAAACCTCTGACCTCAGAGAGGAATAAAATAAATCAATAAACAACTGGCCGGAAGCTCCCTCTGTTATTCCATCTGTCTGTCCAGATAAACTGAGACATTTTGTAATTTTTTACAGAAGACGTGGAAAGAGTTAGTAATTGAAAGACAAAGAGAGTCAACAGAGATAAGAGATACGATAAATCACAGAAAAACAGATGACATGATGATGTTCTTTGGCATCGACAAAGAAGAAGCCTTAACTATTCCCCAAATATTTTGAATGTGCCAGCTTGGATTAAGTATGCTCTGTCTTCTACGTGTTGTCTTGTCTTGTTGAAGCTCTAGCATGAGGAAGATATTAAACATTCAGTACATAGCTGAACAGAAAACTATTTTTGTTGCTGCTGTTCCTCCTGATACAAATTCGAAAAATGCACTACTGTTTATGTTTTGTTTTGTTATTCTTGTGTTGAAAATGGGCTACAACTGCATGAAGACCGTGTTGCATCCTGACAATAAAAGATCCTTGAATATTGCCTATTTTACAAACATTCACTCACATACAAACCATGCTTCCAGCAGTTCCCTGTCTCTTTTTGGGTGTTCAATTCCACATTCACCCTGTTGCAAACAATGTAAATACTTAAAACCTTAGATGGCTTCTTCTCCAAATGCTTGTATTTACTGCGTATCAGAAATAACACTGGATACTTAACAGAAAGGGCTGTGGTGAGGGGAGACTGATGCTATGCATGGATGATCCTCTGATGTCATCAATGTGGGACATGCCACTGACAGTCACATACTTCCACAGAATCATCTGCAGACCAGAGTGGGTGCACTTACATTCACACAACACCCACTCATGTAACTGTAACATCATGGTGAGTGTCTCTGTGAGCTGCCTGCTGAGGGTTTACAATATGTGATGTTGAGGTATGCTTGCAAGTAACAAAAAAGGGGTTCAGTGTTTGCGGTGGGAAAAAGCCTGCTGTCATTGAGACTGACGAGACGTGATATTTCAACAAATGGACTGGTTTGTCCATACCAAACGACTGGGGGAAAAAAAAGATAGCTAATAAAAATATAGCTTGTGAAAGAAGCTCAAATCTCTCATCTCACACATGGCCAACCACTGCATGAGGAAAGCTCCAAAAGGTGTCAAACGTAGCTTTCCCAATTCCGAAGGTGTTTCATCTACGAGACAAGCACTTTGTCTGAAGCTTATTGACGTCTTTTATCACTTGACAGCAGCGGCTGTCCAGCAGGTCTGAACTGGATCTGCTTCCTGAATATTACACGGAGGAAATAAGAGAAAGAGTTGATCAAGAACGAAGGGAAGGCACGAGGGAAGTAAAGTTGAAAAGAACAAATGAAGGAAGGAAAGGTGGTGTGAAAACAGTAGGTCGAAGGGGAGATGTTAAAGAATGATTTCGGAAAAGAAGAAAGGAATAAAAGAACAAAGAAATGAATGAACGTAAGGAAAGAAGAATGTATCAAGGAAGAAGAGAGAAGATGTAGAATATAAGAAATGAAGGAAACGAGAATTACAGCACGTCAATGTCTGCTTCCTCTCTGACTCCCACAATCAGGATCAGACACTTAAGTGGATTCGGTCCTTCTGCTCTGCGACCCAGCTCACATGTTTTTCTTGGATACATTTTTCTTGCGCTCATTTCCTGAAGAACAGCATCCCCTTCTACACGATGCCCAGGGGGGAAAATGGAGCTCAGCCTCCCTGGAGGGGGATCAGGGGTTAGGGGAGAGGCTTCGGGGTCTTCGCTTGGAGGACGAAGAGGGTCCTCAACTGGATGCCCTGAGGAGGACTCGGGCCGAACAAATAAACATCTGTAGATGATGTTTACATATCTATTAGAGTGTGTTTAGATCTCCTGGCTCAAGTCAGGTCAGCTTTCTGAGTCCCCCGGTTGGAAGAAAATGTCCGACTTCCTTGAAGACCGTCGTGGATCAGAGCGGAGATAAAATGATAGGCTGAGAGTTACAGGAAGCCATGCAGGCTACAGGTGAAACAGCCACATATGAAAAACAGCATCCAATGAAGTATTATCCATGAGAAAGTTGAAATGCTTTGTTGCCATGGAGACAAACCTCCAGCCAGATTTGTGAGAACAATATTTGAACCCTCATCATCTCCGCTGGTGCAACAGTTCCTCTGACTCATCCGCTTGAAGTTTCTCACGTTCACAGAGAGAGAGAGAGATGAAGTCGAGGGGTAAAAACGGATGACATGCAGACAAACATCAGTCACTTCTTGTCACTTGCGTTGTTTCTCATGGAGGTTTGCTGCTCTTTGTTTAGCCATTCGGCACAGAGTGGTTTGGCTGCTTTGAGACCAGTTTATATTAGAATTAATGTGTTTAGACGTCGAGCTAATATCTGCATACGCTTTCACTGAGCACGTGCACACATGTGCCAGAAATCTGACAGCATCCAGACCAAAGATAGAGAGAGAGCAGCTAAGGCCAGTGGTTGGATTAAAATGTGTGTGTGTGTGTGTGTGTGTGTGTGTGAGAGAGAGATAGAGTTGTTGGAGATCAAGAATCGAGAGTGAGGGGAGGGGAGATCCCAGGCTGAGAACAGAACAGCTTGGACCTCCAGCTATATCCCAGGGGTCTCTGGGGCTCGACACCTGTGCCATTGCCTCACGTTAGAGGAATGAGACGTCTCAAGTCTGTGGTCCAAGCACATGTGTGTCTAAACAGGACACAGCTGCAGCCTGTATGTGTGTGTGAGAAAGAGCGAGAACTGGCCGGTCTCGAATGAGGTGTTGGCCTCACCTCAGAGAACAACCACCTGTGTGCCTGTATCGTGTGTCTGAGTGTATGTCTGCATGTAATGAAGTCCATCATGAGTGTGTTGCCTCTATAATCCCACGGTTACATTTACCACTGTGATTATAATGCCATTACAGCTTCCATACATTGGATCGCCCAGGGCGCAGTGACCTCCTGTTTATAAACGTCCACCAAGGAGAACTCCATTTCCCCAACAAAGCTGTTCTCTGACGTTGCACATCGCACCCAAGGGCACGGAGGTATGTATATCGACTTGGAGGGTAACAGTTTGAGAGGCCACAGGAGCTACGATGAAGCGTGAGAAAGTTGTTTTATATTTATTTTTTGTACTTTTCATTAATATCTGTTGTAATGAAGAAGGTTTCACCGATAACGTTCTTTTTGTATTGATAATTGATTAATCACACTTGATTTATCTCCAGCCTATGTAGTATGAGGTTGTGCTGCCTTTCTTTAATTTATAGAATTATAAAATGAATGTCTTTGTGTCAAACAGGCAATTTAATGATGTCTGAAAACCGGGTATTTTACAGACTAAACAATTAGTTGAATAAATGAGACAAGACTACGGCTGTTTTCGGGCTCTACTGGGCTACTTCACGGCTGTACATTGAGCTAAATGCTAACATCAGTATGCTAATAATATTCACGATCTTAGTTTAGAATATTAGCATGCCAACATTTGCTAATTAGCAAAGTATTACCAAGTATGTATTTGGTGACACACCTCTATAGCGAGGCTAAAATGATCAATAGATTAATGGATAGGGATAGCTTTATGTATATACTTTTCAAAATAGCGTTACACAGCGTTTTAAAAATAGTTAAAACAAATAAAACAACACAAAGCAATGGGGAAAAACCAGGTCTGGAATATTAGATTTATAGTCAAATAGCCAGCTGCGATCTTGGCCCTGATTAAAGTGGACTGCAGCCAGTCACATTAGTGTCAGGGATACCCATGTAATCCTTAAGGTCTCTTTCCTAATCCACCGACCCATCCAGCTAGCCCAGTTCACAGTCCAATCTTGCCAGTCTGGAAAAGTTTTTAATTTTTCCCACATAGGGATGCAACGCCCACAGCCATTCCAGCTATAGTGCAAATTACTGGATAGTTTGAAAGGGAGCAAATCAGGGCAAATGTCCATGTATGTATAATGTTAACTGATTGAGTTAGAGGCTTCTCATGTGACTATCTTGGGTATAAATGTAATTTACATCAAGTTGATATTCCTGGTTTCAGGAAGATGTAGAGGACAGTGTTTACCTTGACCTTGTCCATGGGAAAACCTTCGTCACATATAACACAACATTTCCAAAACGACTAAATTGGCAATTCCTGAGAATGAACCCTGCACTGAAAACATGTCTTTCTCAGAAAAGTGGAATAAATATAAGATGACTTAAAGGAGATCTAATTGTTTTCTCTGCAGCTGGCCACCGATGTATGTTTCACGACAAGGCCTGATGGAGAACACATGGTGTTGCTGTGGTGACCCACAACTCTGGTCACATTTTTCCTACAGCCCCGAGGACCTTCTTTGTCGACCATGACATTTCATGACTGCTGTCTGCAAATCACATGTATACATCCCAGATGACGTACAGCGTTAACACCTTATTTACCCAACTTTCCTATGTGATTGATGTGGAATGCATGGAGTGTGTGTGTGTGTGTGTTTTAAATGAGAGGGAGATGGATTGAGATGGAAACAGAAGACGTCTACAGGAGAATGGTGAAGAAAAAGTTCCAGAAATGGGGGAGGCTTGTTACGGGACATTGCCCTGTCTCTCAGTGAAAGGGGAGTCCCATGAGGCAACAATCTCCCAGCCACAACATGAAACAGAATATCTCAGGCTTATTATACTCATCTTGATCTCGTTTGTCCTTGTTACACTCAACTCCATGTGCTCTGGCTGATGCTAACACAGGCAGGCTGCAGATAGTAACACAAGGCCAGTGTCTACCGGCCCAATCCACACAATGTTGCACACATACTGGACTACTGACTGACTGTACTGTCAGGAGCAAAGTGTAACTAATCTCTTTCCTGCTGAAAAGTGGATAAGGTAATGACAACAACATGGAGGTCATTGAATTACATTCTGGGATATAAAATGACAAAATTAAAATAACATTTATTGAAATGTATTAAACTATATACAAGCATATCTGTCCAATCACTTAATAGTCCTACAAGCACCCCCCCTCTTATGCTGCGTTCACACCAAACGCGTAGCAAATTTTCGCGTTGCGTTACTCGCGGGATCATTTGTGGTTATTTGATATCAATTAAGCTATTTATAGCTGCCATCAACCAGCTGTATGAACCCAAAATAAACAGATTTTGCTGTGATTTAATTGCAATAAACGGATAAAAAAGGCGACAAGCAAATAACTTTTAAAATGCTTGTTTTCTCAATGTAGCTCTGATTGATCAGTGCTAGGCTATGCTAATATTATAGCACATCCATCCACACTCAAAATAACATCATCTAGGTGTAAGTATGACAGCTTTGTTTTCATTATTTGTACCATATGGTTTATACACATACATTATAATCACTAATATGACGTATCTGGGTGCCCACCTACAGCTACAATATTTTTTTCCTGATTCAACAACGGCAGGACGTCAGTGATGACATGAGGAGCATCTCAACGCTGATAGGCTTTCACAGCGTCATGCGAATTTCTCGCCCGAGTTGAAATATTTCAACTTGCGCAAATGAGGCAAATTTCGTGTTTTTCACGTTATTCATGTCGTGTCATGCGTGCCACCCGCCGCAAATTCACATTTACTCGCGTCCATTCCCATCTTTGTATGCAATCTACTTGCGTGAAAAATTTGCGCCTCGTTTGGTGTGAACACACCATAAGTTACTGTTGCGCTGCTGAATCTTTCATACATCAAGATCATACATAGAAAGATTTCAATGTTAACTTAAAATTCTTAGCAATGTTTTTAACAGTCCTTGATTTCAGCCAAAGGCATACAAAAGCAGCTTCTCAATTCTAACAAGCTAGCCAATTAAGCTAATGTTGACTTAGTTGGTCAAAAATGCAGTCTCAGACAAATTTTCTGATGATTCTAGCTGACTAGTTTAGGGTCAATATTCTCTTCCATCACTGCAGGTACTTTATAATTACTACATTTTTAGTGAAATGATAAACCCATATATGTGTGTGTTCCCCAATGTTTCTATATATATGTGTGAGTAAAAGTGCTTGAATGTCTCTTAAAAGAAAAGAGTTGCTTCTTTGTCTGCAACAACAATAGTCCTCTTGTTCCTCAAGCAGCACCCATCATCTTTAAATGTGAGAGGGAGCGACTTTTATAGGCTCTTAAAGCCTGACCACAGCTGGCTGCAGGACGGTGGGTCAAATGCTTCTTGGACAGAAACGAAAAAAAAAGAGCAAAGAGACGGGGAAAATAACTTCTGTTCATTGTAGAGGCCGGCGAACATGCCGAACACGCCATTGGATAAATATGATGTGATCTTGTGATGTTCATTTAATAGATGATGGTGGACAATTCTGTGTCTGAGAGCTGCAACGCATGTGTCCGACTTTTTGTTTGCTCTCCTTCAACATTCAAAGGTGCTTTGATATACTTTTTTCTAATAACAATGGAAGTAAAGATTATGTATAATGTTTAAGGGGTCACTCATAGTGATGAACCAAAAGTAAATAATCACTGCAGATCTCCTCATCTCTACGTATCATTTTAAAAACTTAAGCACATTGTTTTTGTTTTACTTTGCATAACTTTCTGTTCTAATTAAATCTCATCATATCGTCAAAGTTTCCAGACAGCTGTTATTATTATTTTTTTATTCCTTTTTTCCCAGGACCAAATGTCTGACAAACAGAGCATTTATCAGCTAAATGGCCAGATATATTTCAAGGGAGTTGGTGGAGACCAAACCAGAGCTAAAAGAAAAGTGAATATTGGATTTACACTCATTAATTAAGGAAAGAGAAACTTGGCTGTGAATAAATGTTGCATTATATCTGTTAGATGGGTAAATAGGCAACTGGTTGTAACCAATGCTATTTCTTCCAGATTTTGCCTGATACATCATGCATTAACACAAACAAACAGCTGGTCTATTTGCCTAAACCTCTCCCAAAATATTTCCAATTGCTCCACAGCTTGAGAGCTGGAGGGCGGAACTTTTGTCTCCCCCCTCTGGTAGCGAGAGTAATTACCAATATGGAAGAAACGAGTAAGGAAGCAGGAACTATAGGAGCATGATGGCAGTTAAGAAGCAGGAGTGGATGCTCCGGATAAAAAAAGGGGGTTCAGAAGAAGGATTAAAGAAAAAATAAAATAAAACACTGCTGGGGGTGGGAGAGATCCGGCGAGCTCACCTGCAGGCATACAAAGCGCCAGTATGAAAGAATAGACGATCAGCAATGTGTGAACTTGTTTGGAAAGGGCTTGAATGAAACATGAATTTCATACAGGACAAAGCCAGACTGTGACCCTTACTGAATTCCATTTTCCAACAATCTTTGGAAAAGAAAATCTTCCTGTCAAGAGTTTCAGTGATAGCAGCAGGTTTTTGCTTCCTTTCTCTTCCTCCCTAATAGGGCCTGTCAAGATCAAGGTCAATAGAGAGGGAATACAGGGACGGATGAGTCTCCTGATTGCAGGTTTGGATTGAGGGGCTGACAGAATGAAAACTGACACTACGCATCATGTCTTCTACTGATATGTGAGGCTACAACACGCCCCGAATACAAACGAGCATGTTATCAGTAAATCAGTTCACTAACTTATCTCTCCTCCTCTACTGACAGACAATTAGTTTCTATCAGGAAAGATACATCCTGTTACTGTTGGTGAAGCAGCTCTAATCAGAAAAGTTCAAGTTCAAGAATTAGGAAGAGGTTATTTTATTCACAAAATAGTTCATATTGACTGTTTTCAGGCCAAAATGTCTGCTTTCAACTGCTGCCAGTTGAAAATAATATGCATATGAAAAGGTTTTCAGGGACTAAGAAGAAAACATTTTTGCTTCACCATGAATGTCCTGCATTTGTGAGTTTTGATGTTTTATATGCTGAGGACTCGTAAAATGTCCCTAAGGCTTAGAGGTTATGATCCTTCAAACAAAGAACCAGAAAACCATCAGTCCAGAGCTTCCCCCCTTTGGTGAAAATATATTCAAAGGGGTCTTTGATCTTATCCGAACCTGCGGCATTCCTCTCTGTGCCGTCATCCTGTCCCTGAGCAGACAGGAAGGACCATGACAGTCATCATGGGCACTGGATTCAGAATGTACTGTTGTTTTCATGGAACAGGGAGATCTCTGCCATTTACAACTGAAGCCAAAAACACAGACCATCTTGTTCCGACAAAAACAGAGAGCGTCTATATTAAAAAAAGATCAGTGGACTGTCATTGTGCTCAGCTTCCTGAGACGTGTGTCATTTCCTGTTCTACATCAGCTGTGGCGGCTTTTCCCATGGTGGAAAGGACAGCATCTCTCAATCTGCGTAGTGTCTATGTTTGTCCCATGTCATCCGTCTCTCTCTTTTTCCTCTAGATGTTTCTTTATCTCTATGTCCAATGTATGGGATGAGGAGAGACCGTGAGCTCATGCAGATGTGCGCTACTGTTAAAAAACCCGGCGCCGCTCCCTGTTTCTGAGAACTGAGGACGGAAAGACTCCCAGCACAAAAGACAGCATTGATCTGCTAAACATGTCGTCTGGAGAGGACGCAGGCTGCCTTGTGTTCAGTTTCTCATGCTGCCCTAGTTTGTCATGCTTTAGATACCACAAACAACTCGGTTTTACAACATCACCTTTAGCTTGCTGGACTTGGGATTCATATTCCTTTACTCGACCACACTTGTGGTCTTGTGAACTACTTCAGATGCTTTGTGTGCCTAATTTATTTTCTCATTAATCCATTTTAGGGTTGCTTGTTTCCCGTTTTATGACTGATTTCAGGACTACAATCCACTAATGATGCCAAAGAACAGTGAGGACTTTTGGAAGTGGGCTAAGGGGAGCTTGATATTTTTCTGCCCACTTGCAATGCGCTCTCTGCCAGGGGAGTGGGTGTAGAGGCTGGAGAGTCAGCTTGCCAAATCTCTGCTCTCCATCCAAAGCAGAAAGACCCATGAAATGAATATTCATTCCCCACCAAACAATCATTTTCATTCTTTCACTCTCTCTCTCTCTCACGCTCGCTGTGTCTGTCTCGCGTCCGTGTCCGGACATACAGTATATCCAACTTCACACCCAACGTCTCACTTGGTACATAAAAATTCCAGCATTGATTCATGAAGTACCTCATATGACCCTCTTTCCAGAGAAACTGGATTGCTCTTCCTGCATTGCTCACATCTTTGTTATTTATGTTGAATGAGACTTGGGGGCTACTTGTGGGCAGCGCAACAAGCTGTACACACAGTATTGACATATTATCACCTTTTTAAGTTGTCACGGCCACAGTGCAAACAATTGCCTATTGACCCATCCAACAGACACAGAGAAACATAAGTATTTATTGTGTCAAGTGTCGGTTTACATAATGAATGTAAGGCCAATATTCACTCTCCTTTAAGTTCTGTTTTGGTCTCCACCAACTCGTGAGGGAAATATCCAGCTCTTTAGTTACTAAATGCTCCACTATGTTCACCAGCTAGTCGCTAACTTTGTTTGTCTGCTTTTTGGTGTTGAGCAGTGGGTTTTTAAGCTTTTCTTTTGTTTAAAACAGCTGCCGGCTCCGGACGAAGACCACTGCTGAGACAGTGACCCAAAACTGAAAAAAAGCAGAAAAATACTCAAATGTTCAGTAGAGCCATGGTAAAAAAAAAAAGGGAAAGGAAGACTGGACACAGAAATGATGATGCTCAACTAAAATAATTCTACTTGCACATAAAGTAGCCACACCAAGATGTTGACAGCCCCCATTTACTCAATTAACAACCATCACCTAATCGCCACAGCTGTGTCAGGTCTCAGCCAATCAAGACAGCTGCGAAGGAACAGTTTGACCTATTCAGTAAAGTGCTCATCGCCATGACTAGGGAAACATTTGGACGGAACGGAGATAGACGTAAAGCTAGAAACCCCAGAGGGATGAACACATCTGTGAGAATCCATCCTGGTTTCCATTGTATTCCCAAACAATACATCAGTTGGGCAATGCATACAAGGGGAACATTTCAGTTGCATCAGTAATGTTTATGACTCTTAGGCCTTTGGAAATTTACAGCTGAAAAATGCACGCGATGAATCAGGGACAACAAGAGTGAGAGAAAAACAACGGAGAATTTATAATGTCTGGCACCTCGGAGAGTTTAAGAGCCAAATCAGTGTGCGTGAGAAATGTTTTTACACTTAAGTTTTAGCAAACCAGATGTGTAAAGGACGAAAGACTTAGAGTATGTTTTTACTTCTTTACTTTTTCTTGTTTTCATAGACAAAGCACGAACAATGCCATGGTTCTACTGCGTACTGAAAGCTGTTCACTCTCTTGGCATTATCACTTGAACTCACTGACCGATCGCAATCCTTTCCTTCACAAAGTGTGAGAGAGGGGGGGGGGGGGGAGAGGTGGAAGGGAAAGGTGGTCTGCTGATCCTGTCATCAGGCTTTTGCATCCTTCAGATGTGGAATGTGGGACTTACTCTCTATGCCTACTTACAGGGTTTCCTGTATCCACAGAGAGCGTGCAGGTCAAATCTCAGGCCGACTGTAAAATTGGTCTGGTAAATTCTCAGTGCATGCCAGAGTACAGTTGTCGGGCCATTCCTTTCTTCACTTCTGTATTTTTTTAAGATTGCCTCCCACAGGAGCTGCTCTTTACTGGTAGACGGCGAGTTTTACAAGAGTCCATTTCAGTCCTTGAGTTTACCATATCACACTGCTGAACTGAGATATTTATAGTTCCTATGAGCGCTCTATTATCATATTTATACTAGTATTTTTAATAATACCTTCCGTGCAACTGCTCTTTTTAACAATCAAGTTTGTCTATTATTAAACAGACGTACAAGGCGAGGCACTGTGACACAAGGTCCACATCCAGAGTCCTGTCTGTGTTTGGGTTTAGGCAACAAAAACACTTTGGTTAGGGAAAGATTGTGGTTTCAGTCAAACGTTAGAAACAGTTAATTCAGTATCAACATTCTTGCAGCTTACAAGATACGTTAATTAACTTAGAATGAGTTAGTCATTTCCTCATCATGTTTTTAGAAAGCGTAGTCCGGTCAGCATTACGTTTCCTTCAAAACGTATTTGCTGTTGCAAATGTCTTCTAAATACCTTCCCTTGTCTAGTACTGGGCACTGTTGCATTCACCAAACAGCAAGAGACAGGAAGTAACAAATACGGATATCAAAACACACTTCAGACCTTGAAAACAAGTCTAATAAATAACATGAAAATAAATGAAAAAATTAGACCTTCAAGCAGGAGGTAGAACGGGGTCCAAGTACTTGATGTAACTTGGGGCCATAACTATCTCACTGCTTCTTTTTGTTCTTCAGGCACAGCACAGTCCAGAAATCATGCTTAGCGTGTAGCTAAGATGTTGGAGGTGTTTATAGCAGCTCTTCTACAAGCCTGTGTAAACTAAGGTTAGTCAGAATCCACCTCTCATCCATGTCTATCCTGGAAAAGAATGAATTTGCTGAACCAATTAAATTACTCCTAAACACGTCTTGACAACTGTTGATTCTGAAAGTTACAAAACTGTGGGATTGTTGAACCTCCAGTCCATGATTAGAGAGTGATCTGATGATCTGGCCAGCACGTGTCAGAAGCATACAGCAGCCTTTAGTCATGCAGAACCCCAGCCACTCACTCTAAGCTTGTTATCTCAATATGTTTAGTCTATGTCTGTCTCTTGACTCTTCTGTCAAACCTATGGCCCCTATCTCTTCTTTCTGTCTTTCATTTCTCTCCCTAATGGGTCTCCCACACTCCTTCCACTCCGACCTCCTCTTTTAGGGGGTTAATGGTGTGAATTTCAACACTTAAACTCCACAGATGTGTGATTTAAGAAAGGAAGTATTTATAACTAATGACTTTCAGCAGCACAGTCTTCCATATGGCTGAATGCCAATGGCAGACTCATACATTCACATGATTTTACATATTTACATTGCATTGTTGTGAAACTTTAATCTCCTATAAGAAGTTCTTCGGACATGATCACAAATGATGCTGCGATGAGCTTTGCTGGCAGTTAATCTGAGGTATTAAAGAGTATAAATAAAATAAGTAACAGCAGGATGGATGCTCTCATATATTCTATATTTTTCTTACCGTCAACAATTCACATGAAAACCAACAATGTGTCATGTCTTAGTCCCTCTAAATCTTTGAGACTTTTCAACATTGTCTGTAGCCTCAAATGTTTAAAGATGGGTCCCAAACCAAACCATTCTCACTCCAAACTCGTCAAATCCCCTCCCCTCGGTACCTGCACCAGGCTTTCAACTAACTCCAATGTAAAACCCACCCGTGTCTATATTAGGCAGTCAGACCAACTAATGTTGTATAAAGTCTAAAAGTCTGGTTGGGCGGGTCAAACAAACACAGGACTTTCACCCAGATGACTGCTGTTTGTGTCCTGTGTGAAATGAAGTCAATGTTGAGTTATTTTACCTTCCTTTAGATATGTAAATTCTGTATTTAACTAACATCAGTTAGATAACAAGCATGCTTATTTTACTTAACAAACATACTTATCTTAACCCCGACCAAAATCTTTTCCTAAGCCTAACCAACTACCTTTGTTGTCTAAACCTAACCAACCATCCTTTTAGCGGCCCACTACCGCAGCAGCTACAACCCCTACAGCCGGCTCAGTGATGTCTGAGCTGGCGGGCTAGGAGCTAACAGTCCTAACGGCGGCAACAACGGAAACAGACAGACAAAGCTAAGAGTTTTAACCTGGAGGAGAACTGTAGGGTGTGCATTACGTTTCCGCGACAATGCCGTCCTCCACTGCCGGTCAGAGGACGGCGTTGTCAGCGTAACCACTGCATGAGTGTGGTGCAGAGAAGCACCGATTCGCAGTGGCTTCCGATTCACACAGCTTCCATTCACATGATGGTTATAGAATGAAGTACTCTATTGGTATTGGTATCACTTTAAGGGTACTGGAAGTGGTACTGGCATCTTAATTTGTTAAACGATACCCATCCCTAACAAACATAGTTTTATTTTTTGGAAAAAGGCTACATCATTTCCTGAATCAGCTGGGCAATCTCATTTTTAGCAAACATTACTCGCATACAACAGTGACTTTGTTAGGGACTATTTTTAGCCGTGGCTTAATGAACATTCGGTGCGCTTCTGCGTACTTACAGCAGCACAGACAATACTGGCTAGAAGCATCAATGCGTTATTAGTTTAGCTCTTTTTATGTTATTTGTTGACATTGTGAAAAATATAGAACAACATCAGCCTTATCCTTTTGAAGAAGAAGATGTGGAGCCATTTTGAACACATAATATACCATAGGGATCTATAAGAAGCTATTAGGTTTGCTACAGGCTCTGTAACATTTTGTTAGAAATATTACCACATGGTTGAGGTATGAAAAACCTGAAGCACTGACATATGAGCTAGTTATTGTCAAGTTATTGAAATTACAATCTGCAGAGGCCTTTATAAAGCATCATATAGGGTCATGTCCTTGTTTGTTTTTTCTGACTAAAAACCAAGAACTGGTTAACACAGAGGTTAAGGAAGATAGAGATAGAAAGAGAGAGGGGTGCTTTCAAAGTTAATTGGACCAGAAATTACAGTATGGGACTTACCCTGGCACCCTTCTCTGGGAAACATTTACAGCCTCCGCTGCAGTCTCTTCCTCCACAGGGGCCACTGTGCTTCTTCCCACCCTGTCAGACACAAAACAGACAACATGGAAGTTAGAGCTGGGCTATTGGACGTCACATATATACAGGAAACTGCAACATTTTGCTGTCCACTTCAGTTACATAAACACAGTAGAGATATTTGTCCATGTGTTGTGGCTTGCTTTGCTCTTTGTGGCTTAGATGGGACACGGTGTGGGGTACAACGTTGTGTACTGTAGGCGCGACGTGACCGGCTATGTTTGTGTACGCTGTGGCTTGTGAAAACACTTGTTGTTTATGTGTGTTTTAGTGTTGCCTGCACTGTTTATATTGGTCTGGTGTGCAGAGAGGATGTTTTGTATGTGTCTCGAATGACTCATGATGGATGTCCACACATAATGGATGTCTCCTGAAAATCCTATTCATCAAATAGTCTGAGTCCGGCCTCTGACGGGGGCAATTTGCCTGTAGATGTCTGCATACCAAGAAAACCACCCACCATCACAGGCCGATCTGTGCTCGACGTGACACAATCACACAGTGGACATGACACGATCAAAGAGAGCAGTCACACAAACGGGGTTTCCCAACCCACAGGTCAGAGGTGGGGAGACCCTACGCTGGCTGACATAGCTGGAAACATAATTAAGACAGAATGGAATCTTGTAGAACTTTTTGTGTTCATGTGGTGTTTCAAATAAAAATCACATGCAAAATCCAAGTTTGGTTTTCGGGATCATGTGCCACGACCACATTTCTTGCTGATCAGAAACAGAAGCAAAAACAATTAGAAGCCTTGACAAAACTGTAGACACAACATAACGTGTTGAGAGCCACACCTTAACCCTCAATGCTTCAAAACAGACGCACATCAGCTCAAATTCATAGCTGAAACAATTCACTGAACCCAAATGTTTATTTTAACAGAACCGTTTAGACCCTATTTAAATGCATGACTGGAAATGTTTCATTGAAGTTTTCACTCTTGTGCCTGAGTGATTAGTTATGAAACAAACACACAGACACACACACTGCATATAGCGTTTATTCAACTCCAAATTTCCAAAGTTTGGGCAGTTGGGTGACAAGGCCCTTCAGTGGCCTTTCAATTAGCATGTGAGTGAAACTTTGACTATAGACATGCAGAGAGGCTCAATGTAGCTGGTTATGACGTCTGTCTCTTGTGTCTGCCTACGTGCTCCACCTACACAGCCATACCATAGCGAATGCCTCAATACCCCTTGTTAAAAAAAAAAGAAGAAAAATGGGCACTTTATGCCCACAGTGGCAACAAAACGGCAGAAAAAAAAAATCTGAATAATTCTCCCTCTTCAATTTGACAGCAGATCCCAACGGTCTCTCTTACAATGGCCACATTGAGACTCTCCACACACACAAAGACCTTCTTTTACTCTCGAGACGTTGTCCTTTACTGATCCCCTATCTCCACAACAAAAAGACCCTCTTCCCCTCCCTTATGGAATGCACAAGGCTGCATTTCTTGGTTAACTACCAGTGGATCTAAACGGTTCCTTTCAAACCCCTGTTTGATAAAGCAAAGACATGCTGTGATGCGTTTAATTTAGCCTGCATGCTATGGCAGCAAACTCTGTCCACACACAGCATTCTTTACTTATATCCTTCATTTTGAACTGAATAGCTGAACAAGGGTATAACCAAAGCAAGTCTCCTCTGCAGGGGGAATACTTTTACAATACTTTTAGTTTCAGGAGTGGAGACAAAAGCAGAAGGTCACATCATCCCAATTAGGATGTAACAGAGTAACGGCATGACCTTTCTCCACATTGAGGTGGAAGTCCAAAACATTGACAATAGACTGCGTCATCTGCGGACAGACACACAAAGGATTGGCTCCCATAAAGGCAATTACACATTATGGAGCTATGCACCATCAATTCAACTTTACGGTTTACAGGCTCAAAATAGACGATGGCTGCTTCAGCGGAGGACAATAGGATCAAACTACAGTATCCTGTTTTCTCCACCCACCGTCACCGATGACCCACTCTTTGTCAAAATCTCCTTTTCCATAGATACTGCATTGCATTCCTTGGACGATATTGTGCTGCTGCGTTAATTTAGATCAGCGCCACACAGCTCTATAGAACAACAATATTCCACCATATCAAAAAGTACAAAATATCATATGTTTACAAAATTGACTAAGTTAAAGAAACCCTAAATCTGACATCTATGTAAATCTTTAGTGAATACCAGACTCAACTGCCAGTCATTTGTAAACAGACAAGAGATACATTGCTACGTATCTGCTGCATAGTGAGTGTCTCCTATTTTTTACTAAAGAAACCATTAATAATATCTATTCCAGAGGTTTTAAAAATATAAATGAGAATGTATAGTTATGTCTTTGTTATGAGAACAGTCAGACAAACCAGGTCAGTTTGTCATCTGTCTCGTTTACAGTATGGCTCCCCAGTGTTGATCATCTTTTATGTGCTGTAAACTACCTCCAGTGATCGAGGGCATCCACTGCAGTCATCTGCGCTGCTTCAAAACTGCAATCACGTGCATAAACGTTATCATGCGTTCCACAACAACAACGAAAAACACCCTCTTACTATATAAATTAACCTGTGCAATTGTGTACATCACTCAGACCACACACGGAAGTCAAAGGAGAAGTAAAATGGGCCATAAAAGATGGATTAGAAAAAAAGGCCAAGTAACAACATGCAGTTTTCCTCTTAAAGCCAACACGGTATCCCCTGAGACAAAACAAATCCTGTTCCTCTCTTGCCAGGTTCCCCCGTTTTGAAGTGTGTCTAGAGTGTGTATACCAGTTTATCCATCGCTATAAGCAGAGCTACAAGAACAAAATATGTGTTATTGTGAAAAACAATAAAGAGATGTTTCATCGGGAGAAAATCTACATTTTCCCTTAAAGAAACACTTTAATTAAGGATTAAGAAAATACAATTAGAGTCTTAAGAGTTCAGAGAGCCACAGTGCCTTACCCTTAATAAAAGTTCCGTAAAATATATCTAACTTGGATCGGTCTGTAGAAATAGAGCCAGTGAGTTGATATTTGTATGATAAATGTCTGTTACTTATATTTGTGTGTATCTATGGCCATGTGTATGTATGTATGTGTACACTAGGGGCGTCTACTGCACACAAACCATTCATGTGTACTATTTTTGGATTTCTTATCAACCTGCCTTTATCAGTGTTTCCCTAACATCAAACAGAGTTTGAGTTCAAGGTCTTCAAGCCACATTGGTCAGATTAATGCCTTTTTTAATGAGGAATGTTGTTTTTGTTGCCTCCCTGTTCTTTATGACTGCTCTGGTGCCTCGCTCCAAATGTCCTTCAATGTACATTAAATTAAAAAAATAAACCCAGCTGGATCAACAGCACTGTTTCTCACGCTCAGATTTATTTTATTTCCGCTACTGCTGATACCCAATTACTGCTATTAATGCTATTAGAAAGACTTGTTGGTTTGGACTATGGTTTCTTTGTCGATACAGAGACAGGTGATTCAGTGCACTTTGGTTGTCAATTACATTTTCTTCTTCTGAAAAGAATATATTTCATTAGATACAGGTGCTTCTATTTGTTGTTATTAAGCAATAATTTGAGACAGTATTGGACCAGTTGGAGACATTTTCCTTCACCTACTCTGTTATTCCATTATTGTCTATGCCAGGACTCTTTGTCCACACGCAGGTAATGATAATGTTCCTTAGCGCTTCATTAATTTGTCTACAAAGAATACATCCCACAATATCATGTTACAGTATGATGGATCATAAGTATTGTTGCTATGGTTAAATAACGTTCAACTGTAGTTTAATTACACTTGTACTGATTCTTTGTTTGTTTGCTATATCCCAAAATAAGATTTTAAGACTGTCAGCTATTCAGAGGTGAGTATTTTCCATGGTCATAACAAAAGTCTGATAGTTTTCATTATATATTTTCTTTGGTGATATACTTCCACACTATAGATTTTCTGAATTAAGAGGGAGCATTGCCTTTACCCTTGTGGGTGGTTGTCCAGTTTGGAAGCATTTTCTTTTAAACTTGCGGATTGTTTTTAATTACAACAAAAAATGTTAAAAATATGCTCATCACAGGTTCTCAAGAGAGAGGCCAAGAATATTCATCAATTTATATGTCAAATGTATTGAGATTTGTATCAATGCTTTGATTAAATGATGAATTGGTTGATCACAATTGTTGGTTTGTTAATTTTCTGTGTATTGACTAATTGTTTCCATCATCATACAGAAAATGCAGACATGATGATGGTTGGTTTGTGTGGCTTGTCTGTGGTCAGCCTGACTCACCATGGTCTTTGGCTTTTCCATGTAATATATACAGTAGGTTTACCACAGACATAAGCACTTCCTAACACTTCCTGTCAATGTCAAAAGAAGCCAAAATCAACACAGCATCTCAGCCACGGGAACAGGATGATGACAAGACTAAAACGGAAGAAAAAATGCAACTAAGGATGGAACTAAGAGGACAACGTATGGCTTTGGCTTTCAGCTAGAGACGGCTAAAGAGGCAAAAAACAGAAGGATCATGGGAGGATTTATGGTATTCCAGAGCAATCAGGAACCCGCAATAATTTGACAAAATGGACCCATAATCCTTATATGGTTTAAAGAAATTCCAAATGCCACCAAGAGAGACATAAACAGAGACATTTTATTTAAGATAATCTTTACAATTTAGGTTGTTACTTAGCTTAATTCAGATAAGTACATAAAACAATCAATGGAATCTAGAAAATACATGGTAAAGCCTCTCGCCTATTTAATGAAACAGCAAACAGGGCATAAAACACACACGGAAAAGAAACAGACAGATGGGAGACCATGATGTCGACACACAGCTGTACATTCCACATCTCCCCCGGTAAATTACTCACTAAAACATCCCATGATCCCTGCAGATTCTTAACAAGCTAAAACCGTCAGAACTGTGCGTGATGTCCTTGACTTAAAGGAGTAGTGTTGTTGTGACAGAGACGGACACATTTCAGAGGAAGTCAGTAAATCTCCTGTTTCTGCCCGTAATTTTCCACATAAAACCATAATTTTTGTGTTTGCAGATCTCATACTTTAAAAAAAAAGTCAAGCACTCTTTTTGTAACACAGATAGTATTTCGTACTCTCTGTTGTTTAAACATACGAGCATTCACATATCAACCTCGGTGTCACAGAAAGATCATGTCAGCAACAGCAACACTCTGAACCTCAGGTGATGGAAATGACAAACTGCCTCATTGAGATGGTTTCTCAGTTGTCACACATGAAACGACACAGTGAAGCCAAAACAGTGTTTGTGTGAGACCCTCCCCCCCCCCTGTGTTTGTGGTATCGAATGAACAGAGATCACAGACTACTCCAGGTCAGGATGAGTGTTTGATCTGGGAGTGGTGGTGACACGGTTTGTAGGCTACCCTTCAGTAACTCACCCTAGGAGGACAGACGAAACTGAGGAGAGAGATGTAAAACATGGCTGCTGTGATAACGCTAATGAAGGCTCTTAAGGCTCCTTGAGTCAACAGAAACCAAATCTGACTACAAGGAAAGCTGTGACCATAAGTGGTTGATCTGTGGACTGTTTGTCAGAGGCTATTGCTCATCCTCAATGAAGGATCTGACCTGTGGCCTTTCCACTTTGACCTTGGCCAAGAGGAATGCCTGATCCCACTATTCAATTTGGTGGACGCCAATTCACTTCTACAACCACTTGTCTCGTTAACTGAACCCTCAGAAGGCTGCTGCCATCATCACCTAACTTCAGAAGAACTGACTAACATAAAGACACCATTAAGCTCTGGACTCAAGAGATGTAGGCTTTGAAAAACCAATTTAACCACAATACTAAAGAGTTGGAGGTACTTGTACAAAAGCAAATTAATCAAACCAAGTTAATTTGAGGGTTTGCAGATTATAAGGGAGACCTTGTGCAAGTGCAAACTGCTGATGTACTCTATGCAAGGTGGCAACCTCTGGTTCTGAAGGTGAAGCCAATGTTGAGCAGCCTTAAACTTGCATTCTTTCTAATGGCCGTCAGAGGCGACTCCTCTGGTTACAGAAAGAAGTCTGATTGTATAGATGTCCATTAATGAGATGTCTACGAGAAAATGATCTTATTCTCATTTCTCAGTAAACATTGTAAACTGAGTTTAAATTGAATTTACTAGTCAAATACAAGTTTCGACATAACACAATAAGAGAAACAAGACTAATAGTCCGTAGCCATGCTGGTGGCTCTGTGAGGCTGCACTCAAAGCGGTTCTTTGAGCTAAATGCTAACGTCACGTTACAATTCATCTTAGAGATGACTGAATGCATAAACCAAATTTCATGGCAATAGTTTTGAAGAACTTTTACTCAAAGCCGCAAATGTCAGCGTCATGGTGGCGTTCGACAAAAAGTCTCAGGGTCACCGAAGTTATTAGGGTACCATTGATACCAGCAACTCATTTCATTGCAATACATCCAATAGTTGCTAACATATTACGGACCAAAGTGGTGGCAGGCTAATAGGCCGCCAACCAGACAGGCAAAAAGACAGACAGGGGATAATAGAGAGAGACAAAGAGTGAGAAGAACAAATTGGACATGGTCATGTTATCACATATTTTGCATTTAACTTTGTTAACATTCTTCCCATGACAAGAAATAATTCAGTTTAATCAATCAGGCCACAGCTGCGATGGAAATGAATGGTCTGTCTCCAGTCCAGAGGAAGAAATGTGTAAAGCCTGACAGTGAGATCAGTGAATGGCCATGTTCCTACTTGATGCTCCTACTAATTTAATCACCATGTCTGCACCTGTTGAACCAAACAGCACATCATCTAATAAGCCAGGAGTCATTTTGTGAGAGTACGTAAGGTCTTTGTGTAAACACAGCTGAAACAATCCTTCCATCTGAGCTCACTGAGAAAACTCACCTCTACTGAGGAGACACAGACGAGCAGAGACTCACGTGTAGGATGGGGACACGAGGGGGAGGAGGGGGAGGAGGGGGGGGGGGGGCTGAAATGTGAAGGAGACAAGCTGAGAGAGGAAGAGTACAGTAAATGAGAGGGAGGACAGACCGTCTGCCAAGTGTCCCTTTAGAGATGGATGGAGAGAGCGAGGTGACAGAAGACAGGGGGAGACCAGGGGCAAAATGAGGCTATAAAAGGAAGTGAGGGACAGAGTTGTACAGAGAGACTGAAGCCTGGAAGGATTGGGAGGAATTCTTGCAGCACAGCCTGATGGGACCCCTGTGTTTCTCCATTAATCACTGTGAGATGGAGTGAGGGCAAGGGACAGGGGCGGATACATATCCAGTATATAGGGATTTTCCAGAGGCAACGTCCACAATGAATTTACTTCCGAACTTCATTCCAAGTCAAATACAAGTCTAGTTTAAGTTTAAACTGACTTTACTGCATCAAGTTACATTCACACGAATCACTGATTTACTGTTACTGACAAATAAGATGCTGTAGACGTAGAAAAGTACAGTAACCAACTACAAAATGTATTTCCTGCAGAAATTTCAGTGTGAACACTGACAGGAGGAAATGCATTCCAAAGCCTTGCTGGAGAGACTGAACTAGAACTAGTTTCACCGAAAACACGAGTGAAACCATGAGTGTTGGGGATTTGCCTGACCACATAAGCCCTGGCCCTTCGGAAGGTTGTAAAAGCTCAATATCACTCAATCCTATCATGATATCTGCAGGCTAATATGTAAAACAGAAGAGGGTTAATGTGATGTCAGGTTTATGAATTATGCCGTAAATCTCTACCTCAACAAACCACGATAATAAATCATTATTGAGAACCATGATTATAAGTTGTGCTGGTCCACATCTGTATTTTGGTCCCTTGGAGAACCTCATGAAATCCAAGGCTGATGAACTTGGTTCCCATGGAAATTACTTTGACTTCTACTGTGTTACAATTACAATACTATTACCTCCAGTACATAGCATTTACTATCTTTTAATTTAGCAGTTGCATGATTGTAACTGTGAGGTATATTTCCTCATCAGAGGGTGTACATGTAGGCTCTGTGCGGTCATCGGCGTACCTACAATTTGTTGTGACCACGGGAACTTATCATTGAGCGGCCACACACACACCACTGACTTTCCGCGCTTTTTATATATATATATATTTTTTTTTTATATGATTGCAAAACAGACAAAGCAGCTGATGAAGAATGAAGACTCTTCATAGAGTGACTGTCCAATTTACATTTGAAGGAACGCAGCAAATCCTGATGGTTTTGTAATCAATTAATTCAGGACATAATTGACAGATTTATTGATAATGAAAGTTGACCCTGAATATATAGAGAGAAACTGTTTAGCATAATCAGTCAATGTATATATCGATAAATTGCCCAAACCTAGTACTGCATAGGTAGGTATGTACAGATCCGTTTTTTCGAAAATGGAAGTAAACTATCTTTAAGTACCATTTCTGTGAGAAAGACAGAGAGTAAGAGAGTTTGTGTGTGTGTGTGTATCTGCACACACAAAGTACAGCATGTATTCTACCAGGGCAGCGGTACTGTGGCTGTCACACATGACTGGGAATGAAAATGAACCATGAAGAGTGATTATCCACATTGAAACCACTGGTATTCTAATCTCCCTGTGCCCTGGGATATTGAACTCTGACATATTTTCACATCATTATGGCGTCTACATAATAATAAAATAATACATTTAAACGTCTCTATGCCAACTAAAGGACTGACAGACACAGACTCAGGATGACTGTATACAAGCTTCAGTAGACTGCACACATGTGTATACTTTAAGTCTGTGTGTAGATTAGCAGACAACCATTTGAATCACTGCAGAACTATAAAGGTACAGTACTATAACTCGAAGGCAGTGCAGTAATGTATAATACATGGATCAACGTTCTGAGATGGGATCAAGCCACAGAGACCACACAGCACCCAGGTGACGTCAGTCATCCACTGGCAGGCAAACATGAATACTTCAGAGATAAAATGTAGACTGTATATACTTTATAAACAGTCTATGGGTTTAATGTATTCAAAGTTTATTATATAGACGTGTGAACACTTTGAGGTATTTGGAATGAGACCAGAACAGATTCAACACAGATTGTCAAATACAGACGTTCAGACTGCCATCATGCTCTAGTCGTCACACATACGGTACCTTCTCCATTTCATGATGATTTGTATACAGTATGAACAACACCGAGTTCACATTGCGAATATGCAACAAACTTAGTAAACTCTGGAATACTATGTGGGGTCCAGCGGGTTGTAAAGAAATTCTTGACACATTCAAACTCCAACCCGTTTCCTTTTCCTGTTTGGAGAGCTTCTCTGGATAATCTATTTTCTCTTTACACAATGCACTCAGGATGTGTCCCATAAAACTGAACTTTGCTAAGCCTGCAGATAAAGTCAGTCCACACTCTCAGCACGTGCGAGAAGGGCTCACACACTCACAGATCCTGCCTGTACTGGACAGATCTCCTGAACTTTTAGTCCTCGGCTTTCAACAGTATTCATCATTGTACATGTGTGCTTGTTTAAGAAAGGCAATTTGTACACCAATGGGGGGCAAACTGCCAAGCTCACCAGGCCGTTCCTCACCATCACAATGTCGAACCGCAGAGACTAATCAAATAATCACCACCACAAAGTCACATTTCAAACAGCTGTTCCTGAGGAAACAATACTTAAGCAAACAAAAGACACACATACTGTACATCCATTCACATGTGAGCGCGCATGCACGCGCATCCACATGAACGTCACGCAGTTAAAACCGCAGCGAGGTCAGAGAGGTCCGTCTGTGAAGCGAGGGCAACACCTCAGTGGAAAATGCATGCCACCACACAACGCACGCATCCGCGCTGGCACACACCGGTGACAGGGAAGCCCCACACATGGGCTTCTCATCCGAGACTGCGGCTTCCTGCAGCACCGTACAATGGGCTCTTCCCCCGATTGTTACAGCCAGGCGATCTCTGTATCACAGTCACGATTTTGGCAGGGAATGTGCTGGCCATTTTTCTATCCTTATCACAGGCAGACATCTTCCTCCTCGCCCCGGACACACGCCTTCCTCTACCATAAAACAATCACTTTTGGGAGGTCAGTCACGTGTCTGCTTTCCATCGGGTGACCCCATCACACAGCACTCATTCACACTTAAGGCTTAAGCTTTCCCAAGTCAACTGCGTGGCTGTGAAACCAATTTTGACTGCATTTCTATCATTTGCATTGTTTTCTCTCTTATGGCTCTTCACAACATAATCTGTTCGATTTAGTTTGACCGTGTGGTTGCAAAGTGAACCGTGCCAAATAGGCATATGCAGCAACAACATCTATCACGATCATCCACTTAGCTGGTAATTGCAAAAGCAGATGTTGCTGCGGGGCCTCCAGGTACTGTAGGAATCTTTAGCCAAAAATGTCTCTCTTCCAGGGTCCCAGCCCAAACTCCCACAACTCGGACATCCTCTTCCAGCATCATCCCCGCATTCCACCGTGCTCAAACACATCTTGAAATATATTCTCAAAAACGCGAGAAACAGAGCCCCTCAAAGGGTCCTATACGAAACATCCTGTTAACATTACTGCCCCAAGAGCCTTCCTTCCTCCGCCAACGGACACTGATAAATGGAATTTGCGTGCGTGGTTTATGTACATGTGTGAAGGGGAAGTGCACATGCATGGGATCATGTTTTCTAGTCTCGCATCTCCATGTAGAATGCAAAGCAGGAAATCCAGAAACCAGGATCCTCTGAAGAAACTGTCCCCAAGGCCCTGTAATGTGGTACCTTAGAGTCAAAGCATGTGGCCCGATAAAGCTGACTTCAAGGGTTCAGAATGCTTGAAGTGAACTTGTACAACTGTTCCACAGGGCTACACTTCAACGTGGGTTGAAAAGCTTGTCATGATGAAGAGGAGTGAGAGACACACTTTATCAGTCAGTCAATTTCAGTGATTATCAAGCAAAATATTTGTTGGTGCCAGTAGTCAAATATGAGGATTTGATGGATTGTGGGCATGTATGGTATAGCAAACTAAATGTATTTGGGTTTAGGACTGTTGGTCATTTAAAACAGGAAACTGGGAGAGACATTTTTGTCTTTACTTTCTCATTTTTCAAATTTATGAATGAATCAAGAAAATAATTGTTAGTTGCAGCCCTAGTGGACGTTAGTTCCCTCCATCAGAACCGCTTGTTGGATGATCAAACCCTCCTCCGAAACACTTTTCCAGAATTAAAGAGGCCGCTTCCGACAATTTCCGTAACTTTTGGAAAATGTCAATTTGACATTTACAACCATTCAAGCCGTGATTGGCCAGCAGCCGAGGTAAGAAAGGAGCCAGGGTTTGAACTTCTCTCTCGAGCTCTCATTTTTCATTCGTTACGCAATTACTTCTGTCAATTTTAGTGTTAACAACTGAGCGCAATATTATGAATGATTTCCAGGAAAGCCTGAAAATGTGTTCTGCTATCCCCCAAACTGTATTTAAATGATTACAGAGCCCCTCTCTCCACAATGTGTGACTCTTCACCTCGGCTTTAAGTGTGGCCAATTGAAGAACAAGCATAAAGACATTTGCCAACATCACACAATACTTTTCTCTATCAAATCAGAGAGGCTTTTGCAGCTCAGTGCGCAGACAGAGTGAGTCACATCACCCCACCCTGTGGAGCCCCGCTTGTTTACGAAGGAAGATGCGATGTGAAAATTCTGAAAACAACAAATTTAATCACACATGTGTAAAATATCTTGAGGATAATATTTTCAATAGAAAGGGGAATTCCAAATGTAAAACATCACATGGAGACGGATGGTGGGAAACAGTTGTTCAACACAGAGGCTTGGGTCTAGTTCGCAGAACTGAAACAGTCCCGTGAGTCAGATTTGGATTTGATATTAAACAGGAACATATTTTTTGAGAAGCAGATTGAGAAATCCTGAGTCAGAAGGGAAACTTCACAGAGTGTTGTTTGATTGGTTACTGCTTTCCTTCACCCTTTTCTACACGTAAAACCAGTACGTCATTACCTGGAGCTCATAACTGCTAAAGCTGACTCCTTATCATCCTTTCAACAGCTTCTTTAATGTGCACAGATGGGGCTGTTTTACCAAAAGGTCAAATGCTGGTACGTCACACTCAGAAACTGAAGCTATTTTTCTTTCTAACTCAAGCTATTTGTATAATCATTGGGAGCCGGTCCTTCATTTGACAGTTTGCAGCCTGCACAGAGCACATGGACGATGCCAAACTAAAATTAGACTGCTGTCTTCCAGTATCACCGCCTTGGAGCAAAGCTGCACAATACACAGAGGAGCTGAGCTGTGTCACACGCTTTTAATCGAGGCCTGACCAAATCTGATAAAAGCAAGAGACAACGGGCCTTTTCATCGCGACCAAGAAAGTAACTTGTTCATCTGAGGGCCTTACATATGATCAAATGTCTGACATAACAACTGGCCACCTGACGAGCTGCAACACACAGAAAAGCAAAACACACTCACAAAAACACTTAAAGAGTGCCCACATGGATTCAGCGTCATGTGTGCACTTTCCTTCCATCAAGCCCACATTTGTGAGCTTGATGGAGGGAAAAACAAAGTGGGTCATACAAAGTCAGTAGGTCTGGATAGAGAGAGAGAGGATAAAAAGTAATTGGGCTATTACTTCGGCCCAGTTTTGAATTCATTAGAATTGTTTAATGAAACATCTGCATTTTCTCTTTCACGTAAACCACCTGAAGGTGTTTAAGCATATGAGGAAAAACAATAAATCCATTTACGTCAACAGGAGGGGATTTATTTTCAAAGCAGGAGCAGTGAACTGTAATGTAACACATGGAGCTGCTCCACTGATAAAGAACACGTATGTTGTCATGGCATGGCCTCGTCCATTCACAGATAGATTATACTTCACTGTCACTATGTGAATGCCATCATACTACATTCAGTGGCTTTCCAGCCATCTGTTTTTATGCACATTTACAATTTCCAAATAAAACTAGAATTACCTTGGTGTTTTTATGCCTCCGTCAATCATTCATGTTGCAGTTTACATCCCTGCACTTCATCATTTGATCCTATAAGACATTTGTGTGAAATTGTCAATTAAGCTTGAAGAAAGGCGTTCCTGAGACACGAGAATAGGATGAACAAGAGGTCACAGGTCAAGGCCACTGTGACCAGTTCATCTTTGAGTCCATGTGGACGTGTGTGCCAAATTCGAAGAAATTACCTGGAGGCTTTCCTGAGACATCGCGTTCACGAGAATAGACCGTACGTGTGGACGCACGGACAACCCGAAAACAATGACAACGCGATAAATTAGAAAAAAAAGTTGAAACGTCGTAAAAAACGTTTTTACACTTGGCTGAGGTGGAAAAGTTGGTGAATGAATAAAAGCAAAATGCAAGAAACCTTCAGATCTGTGTGGACCGATGAGGAGACCATAACGTTCCTGTAATGAATACATGAAACAAACGGATATATTTCACATTTCCCACCACATTACTTTCATTCGTTTGATGTTTAATTGGCGCTCTTATAATTACGTCTTTTCTTCTGCAACGGTTTAATGGTACATGACTGGACAAAATTGGCGCCACCAGCTGTTTATCTCGATCCTCTGAACTCCTTATATTCACATAACAGTAGTGGATGGAAACGCGACTTAAGTCACATTTTCTTTTGTCAATTGACTGGAAATATTTTTTAAGTTTGCGCTCTTTGGGATGGAAACTTGGCAACTTTCACTGTTGATTTGCTTGTGACATCAACTAGTCGTCTAGGTTCCCTAGAGTTCTACACAATTTACTTTAAACAAGTGAGTAGAAAGAGGTTCAGCATCAAGCTTCAGGACATTACGCTGATGCAGGGACCTGCCCTTTGACCTCTCGTTGACGCAACTCTTATCAGTTGTTACGACCCCTCCCTTCCACTAGGGGTCTGTGTCCTGTTTTCTGTCTCTTTTCTGTCTTTCAGGATGTTGATCGTCAGCTAAATGAGCCACACCTGAGCCTGGTGTGGTTCCAGCTTTAAAGTCTCTCCACCTGAACATTGACGGTCTCTTCTTTGGCTGACACGGCTGCTGATTTATTTAGTTTGTTTCAGACATTGTCACATGCTGACACTACTGATTACTGACTCTCCATGTTTGTTTTGTATAGTTAATGTTAGCCTTTAAATAAATGTGTTTATTTATTATTTTTACACTCGACTGGTCTCCCATTCATGTTGCAGCCTACGAGTCGGGTTGTAACGTCAGTAGGAACCCACAATGGTAAATCTTTCAATTTGGATTTAAGGACAAGACATTACGGCCCTGCTTTATGTATCATACACTACCATTTTATCCAAACTAATTAACTAATAATTAATTTAAAAATGAGTTTTAATTCATAATAACAGAGGCCTAAGTTAGGTAGTTTGCTAAAAGGCTCATACTGGTGTTTTTTCAAGTTTTATCTTCTTTGATTACAGACTTCCCTCTTTGTCCTTGTGTTTCCTTGCTCAGCGACAGTGGAGGGTCATCAGCACAAAGAGGGACTTTCATACTAAAAAGACTACAGCTTTGGAAGATTTGTCTAACTGAGACTGCTTAAATGTCATATTGGCTTCAGCTGAACTTTAGAATGCTCTTTGCATCGACTCAAGACTGATTTTAAACCCCATTACTTACAGATGAGTTGTAAAGGATCACTTAATGGCCAGTATAGACAGGAGGAATGATATACGTATATTACCATTAGCACCAGCAGATATGGGAACAAGAGTATTGTTTTGAGACGGATTTGAAAACAACTCCAAATCATGAATATGGTACCTCTGACAGTTTTTAAATGCATGCTGTACAGATTCAGATCTTTTAATCAGATTTTCGCCAGGCTATTCGGAAGCTGGTTGCCATTCATTTATGAATATCAATTAGCAGTCTCTTAAAACCTGCTACAGACAGGTAATCCATCAGAGTGAACGTATAGTGAAAATGTATTTCAGTGCCATAACGCAAATGTAAGTACAGCAACCCCTAATCCCTGCCAGGTCAACGGTCAAACAAAGCACACCATACATGAAACCCCATTTCTGTTTATTCAGTTTGCAAAAGCAAAAAAAAGAGTGAATGTCCTAACTCAAACCACTAACATTTCAACATGAGTTATTTCACAAGAAACTGTTTTGAGCTCTGCTGTTATTTACCGGTATGCAAATCCAAGAACCCTCCTACAGGAGGGAACTCCCCAAACCAGACACTCCCACGGTCTGCTCCAACAGAGTCAAACCAATCCCGGACACACCGTCGGGTTCATTTTTATACCTTTACGACCAACTGCGATTTGCAAGTGAAAGTTAAGCAAAAATCAAACACAACGTGGGAGAGAAAACTTACCGCGTGCGCTCCCGAGGCGAGGATGGCAAGGTAGAGGCACAGGAGCAGCAGCCTGTAGTCAATGAGAATGACAGCGTTCATAATAATGCCACAGATTTTTGTTTTAACGTGATGATTTTGCAGCGTAATGATCCACTCACCTCAGATGTTTCAGTCCTCTGTTGTGTTGTCCCTGCATGGTTCCACTCATGCGCACCGAAAAAAAAACGTCAGTCCCGCTGTTTCACTAGTGGAGACACTTACAGCATGTCTGCCCGACCTGATGAGCAGATAGAGACCCTGTACGTTAATAAAAACTGTCAACATATGAGTCCATACATGTGATCCACCTGGTTAGTGTCTACAGAGACGACTTGATCTTTTGTCACAATTTCTGCTGTAAATAGAACCTCACAAAGGTGCTCCGCTCTCGTGGAACAGCTGCAATGATCGATCGATTTTCAAGAGTAGCCTATATGTCATCAATTTGCCATCACTTTAGTAAGATGTGTTACTTACAGTCACAACCAGGCGGTAAGGTGAAGGAAATGGCTCTTACGGGGCAAAAGATGCGCAGGATCCCGGGCTGAAAAGTTTTCGGGTTAAGGTAATAAACTACCTGCGGCACCAAAAACCTGTTCAAATATTCTCACAAGAAAACACACCAAAGTGAGCCGAGCAGTCCCTCTCCCTACCGAGAAAAGTCAAAGTGTTTGTAACATGCACGGTTGAGTCCGTTTGCATGGAAGCGAGGGTGGTCGTTTTGGGGAGGGGGGTGTGGTGCAGCAGAAACAAGACCAAGTTGCATTGATCAGGACCTCATATCGTTTCAGACAAAGATGCAGCCAAACGTGTCCGTGCTCTGCCGATAAGTTAATAGTCACCCGACGAGAGAGGACGAGAAGCGGCCAACAGGTGGTTGTTTTTGGGCACCCTGCACTGGTCCACTGCGCTCCGCCACAATGCTGTTACCGTCCGGCACCCTGTTGCTGCTGGCGGCTGTCTACTGCTGTGTAGACCTGACGGGGGCTGAGGTAAGTGGACGAAGCATCTACAGCATTGTGAGGAACTTAAAAGTGTTCTTGCGCGGAATGTGTATCTCGTAGACGTTATTTGATTAAGTTGATGTGCGCAACTTTCAAACAAAATGCAGTTATGGGTGATTTTAAACTGTCTTCGTGTATTTAGGAGAGCCATGCACACAAGTAGGCTAGTATATACATATATAGACCTAGTGTGTCTTTGTGCAACCATCTGTTTTTCTGTGACAAATTCCGACTGTTAAGACAAACCATTAACTGTGCTCATCTGTTATTGAGCTCCAGTCCTCCAAATATACACATTACCGTGTTTTAGTGTCATAGAGACTCTTTATTCCAGATTTTTGTATTTGAATATACTCATACATGTATATATATATTTTATATATTATGTGTCTTTTCAACCACTTCTTGTCTGTTTGGCTTTATGAGGCAGTTCTAATACTTTGAGTTGAATCTACTCCCAGTCCAGCCTCCTCCACATTGCTGGAGAGAGGAGAAGAGAGAGAGAGAGAGAGAGCGAGAGAGCGAGAGAGAGAGGGTGGGGCAGAGAGAGTGCGCGTGCGTGTGTGTGAGGTAGGGGCTAGGTAAGAGGATAAGAGGGAGACTGAGATGCATACTATAAGAACTAAATCATTGGTATCTTTAGATAATCCAATCAACTTTTTTATGAATGTGTCTCTTTAGAATAGAGACACACTTGTTATGCTCCTGAACTCGTACTGTATGGGTTTCGTCCAGAGCACGGACAGCCAGAAGAAGAGATATAAGTCCTCTAACTGTGTCCATGTGTTGCTGTTGGTGATTTAGGCCTGCATGATGCAAAGTTGCACACTTGCATTGCAAATAGAGTAATATGAGATATTAAGAATCATCAGGAAGAAAACACAGTAAAAGATGTTTTTTCATATTCTAGTGGATCAACTGACGGAGCATCTCTTCCCTCAGTTTGGATAAAACATTGTTTGATATGAAACATGCTAAGACATTTGAATGTTAAGATTTAAAAATATGTACTAATAACTGTTAGTGGGAGGGAGTGGAACTACCAGCTAGCTTTCAACCAGTTTTGTCAGTAAATCTTTCTCAGGGCAAATGTTTGACAAATGGGAATTTCTCAGCTAGACTACAGTAGGTGGCATCACACATGGAGAAGGAATAAGCAATGTTTGGATACATTTCCACATCCGGATTTCCCATTAAAAAGTATAGTTTAATGGAAAACAGCAGTGGAGCAGAAAAACCGGTGCTTCAAGTCTCCCCTGAGAACAGAAAGAGTTTTGGAGGCTTGCTGCTCTGTATGTTCATGTATGTGGAGAGACCCATCGTCATCGTGCTATTTGTTGAAATGTACATAACTACAGAGGTCACTCTCTGCTGAGAGGCTTGTCAGATGTGGTGCTTTATTTTGAGGCGTGGGTGGAGTTTGTGGTGGAAACATCTCTCACACGAGTAGCACAAAATCCAGGTGAGGGGGAGGAAAACATTTGTGGACTGTGTCAAGAGTAAAACCTGAGGAAAAACAGGCTGTTAATCAGTTGGTTTTATTGCACAATGTTCAGTTTCAGAACAAATTGACACCCCTCAAGGGAGCCTGGTATTATCTTGTGGGGAGTTTCTCTATCTTCCGGGGTGTTTTAAGAATATATTTTCAGATGTGATGGATTGTAGCCGCGAGCTGTTGTCAAAGTACAACAAGTCAGCTCAAAAATGAATGATCCACATGTTAAAAGCTTTTCCTAGTTTCTCCTTTGGCAGCAAACTGGGCAGAGTGGCTTTGACGTCCCTTACCCTAGATGTTTAATTTAGAAAACAATCTCTTTATTTATTACGTATTTCTCTGCAGACAAAGCTTTGATTCAGGGAGCTGCGTAGGCTAGAAGTGTGTGATGCTGAGAGGCAACATATCAGGTTAAACAAAGCAGCAGAGTGAACTCCTATCCTCCGCCTGCATGGATTGAGAAGCATAAACATGAGAGAAACGTATGACATCTGGACAAAAGGGAGGATGGCTGAGGAGGTGTATATCTGGCTGAACATCTTGTCACAGATCAGATGAAGCCAATGAAATCGGAGTAATTCAACATTCTGGATTCATTGTTGGGATTTGGAATATTTTCCCATCCACCCATGGGAGGTGCACAACAGGAAGTTTGTGATCCTGTCATCCATCCAAAGCTGCACGGTGAACAGAAAGGGGCTTTCCTCACCAGTCATATCCAGAACAATGACATTTATTTACTTAACGTCCTCTTGCTTTTGTAACCTGCATCTTCATAAATGTGAATCCGGCAAAATAAATCAGTGTTTGGCCGATGATCACGGGGCGCTTCAGTGTGTTTATCTCTTCTTTGTCTCTGCATACACAGGGACGTGACGCTGAGTATCACAGTCTCCTGTTTGGGCTCCTTCACAATCAGTGGGGCTAAACAGAGGCCAGGAGGGAATATACAGCATAAACAATTCACGGTCAATCACTAATGCATGCAACACACACAAATGTGATAACTCTGAGCCTTGTGTGGGTCAGGTTGACTTTTGCAAAGGTCATAATGAAAAGATAATGCAAGATTGGCCTTAAACTCGACACTCTGGTTAAGGATGAAGCAACAAGCTAATATTTACAACTATGTTGAACTTTGCTCCCAATATTTTCACCACAGCATCCGATCCTGAGTATATTTCCCCACTGTTTATACCAACAGAATAGTCTCTCTCTCCCTTGGCGGTCATTTAATCAGGCCAGAATGAGTCATTAGTAATTCCTAGAGGAGGAGGAGGAGGAGGAAGAGGAGGAGGAGGAGGAGGAGAAGGAAGAGGAGCAGATTAGCAGATTCCTGGAGTGACAGCTTGTGTGTGGGATGTTGGATGGAGGGGTTAGGAAAAGCAGTAGCTGGTGGGAAAGATGAGCCTCTCCGTGCTGCCAGGTTCCTGCTCCCGGCTTTGCCATGATGTCCCAGGACAGGGTGAACCTCAGGGAGGGCCACTACTTACATATGGTGGAAGCAGTGAGAGAGCTGTTAATGTGGGTGTATTGTCTGTTGAAAGCTGAGAATCATGCTGCCCAAAGTGCCGACAAGGCTGCTTGTCGTTTGGTCTAAGCACCAACCTCCTCCCCATCACCCCCTACTGAGACAACAGCTGACCCCCCTTACTGTTACCGGCCACCAACCAAGCAGGGCACCCTGGGAAGCCCTGACCCCTGTCCCCCAGTGTTGTAAAAATGCCTACATTTGGAAGAGTTGTGATCATGTTAGTGTCCCTGTATTTTGAAAGGTGTCTCTGGGTGGCAAAGATAATTCTTCCCTGACCTTGATACTCAAGTAGTGTGGCAGGTATTCCCCACTTTCCGCCTGTGTATGTTTCTGTGTGTGTTCCTGTCTGTGCCAAGTGGGGAGAGGATTAAGTAGTGGTTAAGCATGGTAAAGCCCTTTTCAATTCCCTGTGCTCCAAACGTCACTGATAAGGCATTTATTGAGATTCGTCACATTTGCTTTTCACATATGAACCACGTCTTTTGTCCCACGCTGATATTTTTCCGCACTTTAACAACCTTCGAGATCCGCTTGTGTTGCTGCTCGAGATCGGTTACTTCCCTGAAGTGTATTGTTATGGTGAAAGTGCAATTCAGCCGTTTAACTGTGAAATTGGTGAGTCATAAAGGCCATTTGTGGTTTGGACGGAGATGGCGTAATGGATACGTCTGTTGACAGGGAGGTAGGAGGTGGAGAGTGATGGCGGGATGGAGGGGGAGGCTGCGTGGGGTGAGAGAAGGAGATGGCAAGGTTATGAGCCCCAGAAGCTGAGGAATGTGGGTCGGAGCCAGAGATGAAACCCCGTAGCAAATCTTTTAGTCTCACTCTCCGGACCTTGACCTGAACTTCCACCCGCCGCTGCCAAGTTGTTGGAGGATAATAAAGACAGTGATGATGGGATCATTACATGTATCACTTTGTGGGGGTTTCTTTGTATTGGTCCACACGAAGTGAAGTGTTTACATTTTGTCTGTCTCTTCCTTTAGCTGTTACTAATACTTTCAAATAATACAAAGGCTTCACTACTTTATTTAATATAAACATTTCCAGACTACATTAAGGTTTGTGGTTTGGAGTGTTTGTGTTACCTCAGGATAGTGCAATTCTGGGTCTGGGTGTGTCTGTAAACAGATTTGTGTGTGTGGGGAGGTTTGCAGAGGGAACCTGGAATATTGCTGGATTCAATGATCTGGATAAGGGGAAGGTTTGCGTTGTTCCCACATTAGTCTGTTCCCACCTGATCTGGCCAGATTTCTCTGTGAGACTTTGCATGTGCAATGCTTGGTTTGAATCTAAGATACTGCATCTTATTGATGCTTTGTAATGCAGAAGAGAGCCTATTGATGGCCTTTTAACTGCACCAGGACGCTCAGCAGAATCATTTAAAGCCTTAATAATACAAGAAGCTAACATGTTATTGATCATTTTCTCAATGCAATTGCTGTATTCCATGCTTGATTACAGTGAGGTTGAATTCAACTCAGCGAAGATGTCAGGCCTTCTCATCAGTGAGTGGTTATTCATGCCTTGTTGAACTAAACACTTTTTTTGCTTTACCTGGAAATGTTGCTGCTTTTGCTTCAGACCTTCAGACTCTGGTAAAAGGTCTTTGGACATTTTCTGAGCATCTTTACGTAATGATATTACAGATGAAACAAGCACATGCTTCATATTTGTTCCATTTAAAGTTAACTGATGAACGCTCTCGCCAGAATGTGGAGTCTGTGGTGTGTGGCGCCTTTCAGCAAGTCTGAGCATTAGATAAATGGAGACATTTCTTATTCAGCTCAACATGACAGTGGTGCAATCTGGTTTTTAATTCTGCCTGCGCCTCACAGCTCTCACAGACCTTATATAGAGCAGCGGGCTTTGAAGCAAACTTTACATAGTGGTCAAAACATAGAAAATCTACCTCGGATAGGTATGACATTATGGCTAATAATCAAAATCGATTCAGACTAAGAATGGGATTTTCACTTTTCACGGAAACTCACTGTTTAGCTCTAATCCTGCACACTCTTCTCGTCTTAACTGAGCAACAGTTACTCTGTATTTTTACCAGAAATGGTAGTATTGGACTGTTATGACACTGTATTTACAGAGGAGGATTGATAGAAAGAGCAGATCCGGCTGTAATTCAGAGGACCTGAGAGTGCTTGTGTATCCATACCCAGAGCCTTGAACCTCTTTCCTGGAAGAACAGATGCTTTATCTATCTTTTCCTTATGTTGCTGCTGGCGGTTTAACTCTGTCTACTAGCATACAATGATAATTATTCATTTATGTAGCTGTTATTCTACTAAAGTATTCCACACTAAAAAGAGCTTAATAATCAGATAACTTTAGGGAAGCCGGTCACATCCCGTGGTTCACATCAGGAGCAGTTGAGATATGCTGATCTTTCAATACATAGCTGAGTCTCGGGGTAGATTAAGACATTTTGACTGATACGAGAGCAGATCTGTTCTTCAAGTTACAGTCTCCATACGTCCAGCGGAAGTGATGTAATGGTGATGGAAGAGATAAGGCTTGATATGGAAACAGGAGAACAATAGAGAGCAGCTCTGTCTATTAGATAGCTATCATCTGAAGTGTATGCTATGATGATGGGGCTAACGGGCTCCATTATCCATTAGGGGTTGTTGCAGACTTGGAAGTGAAGTGCAGGGATAAAGGCCGTCTTTCTCTGGTCTTTGGAATTTCCTCTTGTTCTCACACTTATTCTTTACTCCTGTAGTGCCGCCTCAATTATGTGTTTCTGATGTCAATGATGAGGGGTAATTTCCTCACTGGGAACAAACAACACCAACATATGTGGAGCATGCCCACATGGAAAAGCCTTTGTTAAAAAGGATGTGAAACAGAGCTTACATGCACACACACTTCCTGTATATGCATACTCCCTGATGGATGCATTGTGTCTCCCTGTATAACAGTTATGGTAATGCTTCTTTGAATAAATTACGAACTCATAACGCAGATGCTTCCATGTAACGCATTGGTCTATTTTTAAGAGAGAGCGAAATACTTGGTTTTCTTTTTGAACTCATCCTCCACCCTCCACAAATATATTTGATATTTTTGTGTATTTTTCTTGTGTAGCAAAATGCTGACCTGTTGCCAGCACGGCCGTACCCACCATTGAGGTCGCCAAGGTCCGGACCTCTGTATTTTGGGACTATAACTGCATTTCATTGAACAACCCTGTTTTGTACAATGACAATAAATAAAACCTTGAACCTTGAGCGAATGTCTTCAAATTTGGCACAAATGTTCACTTGCACTCAAGACTGATTAGAATTTGGTGGTCAAAGGTCACTGTTACCTCACAAAAGACGTGTTTGGCCATAACGCAAGAATTAATGCACTAATTGTGACTGAATTATGACTTGTGATGAATTCCAGACAAATATCTGATAGGATAACATTGCTTGCTAACATGACATTTTGGACGGACATGGATGTAAACTGCTACATATTTGGTTGGTACAAAGTCGCAGAGGTCGTTCCTTGTCCTCCCGTGCTGACGCTGTACCCAGATACCAGAGCATTCTTAAGAGAGACGCGAGGCTGACCCAGCCCCTTCTTGTCTTTGTGATCATAAAAGGCAAGGAAGAGGCCTTCCTCCTTGTAGAAAGAATGGCTTTCTAAACCCCACATCCTGTGGCACAGTGCTGCACATTCACAGAGGAGCAACCGGCAGAGCTGGAGTACTCACAGCACTGTAGCCGCTGACATGAATGGAACTGGCCCTTTCTCAGAGAAAACAAACGTGTGAACAAAGTAATTGTTTCTTTCACCCCCCCACCCCCCGTCTATCTCTGTTTCCACCAGCCTGACCATGCTCTCCCTCTCACTGCCTCAATACCAGATTTGTTAGCGGAGAAAAAGTGCAAACTCTGTTCCAGATTATTGTCAAATTCTATTTCTAGGGTACAGGCATCCAAAACGGAGGCAGCTGCAAACAAGATGAAGTGCAGAGGTAGAGAACTTTCAGTTTGATGTCTGTGTACTTGTACTGATCCTGTTCCTCTGGGATTGTAGAGGAATGTTTTTTTTTACCATGGGGAACAATAACCACTCAGACCAGTGATGTGTGGGCACGTGAACAGAGTCCTGCACACAAACCAAAAAGCCCATCTTTCCCGCTGGCTGAAACTACACAACTGTAGCAAGATGAATCTCAATTAGCTCGCCAGATTTCTAACTTTTCACACTTGTGTTTTATATGAGAGCCAAACAACGTATCCTGCATTTGAGAACTAAAACGTTTATTTTCTCATCAACAAGTCGGCTACACGGCAAGGCTGCAATCAGCTGTTCTTGGGTGGAGTGCTCGGGTGTGCATGTGTGTGTTTGTGCAGTAGAGCCAGAAAGTCCCCTCTAAGGCCAAATGAATAGTCTTAGATCAGTGTTTCTTAATTCTTTTAACAAGGTAACATTTCATTCACATAAACACTGACAGACACTGAGGAAGAACAAAGTTATAAAGATGACCCTTATATGGAAAATTCTGTTTGAATGTCTAAATCCCCTCTAATTGTCTGGGCAGAGGTTGGAGGTCAGCGGGATGAGCCTGTGAGGCTCATTTGTTACTGCTCAGGCTGGGATGCAGATGGACTAGCTGATTAAGAGAGGTCAGGGACCTTTGTAATCTAAGGCAGGATTATTCTATAGGATCTCTTAGAGGCATTGACGTGGAATTTGTCTGAAATGCAGTTGAGTGTTTGGTGTTGGTCATGATAACTAAACCATTGTAATGAAATATAATGATATTGAGTCATTGAATTAGTGGACTTTTTATTGCTCTTTTGCTTCAGTCTAATCTCAACAACAGTATCAATCACATGTACACGGTGGATGATAAGCAGAGAACCGTTTTCTGGAGCTCCTTCCACCCGCTGTATTTGACCCACCAGATCCAGTTCTGGAAGATCAGCCAAGTTTTCATTTTACCATACACATATAGTACAAGCACACACACACACACACACACACACACACACACACACACACACACACACACACTCACAAAACATTATGCAGACCAGCAATTCCTGAGAAATTGTCTGAAACAATTTTCCCATTTGTTGAGTTCATTTAGCATGTGAGACTTCCTGGTTAGACTGTTGATACTGCTGGTTCTGTTCTGCTAAAGAGGACTGTACAGTTCTCTTTGCATGTCCGCTGACATGTTCAACAACTTCTGCAGTCCCAGAGGATGAGCTTTTGTTTGAGGATCTGTCCACAGTTAGCCATGTTTGGCTTCATTGAATTAAAGTAGGTTTGTGCTCATGTATGGTCATGAGTTTATTGAGCTGAAGTAAAACGTTGACCTGCACGACATTGATAAGTGGGTGATATACTTGATGTGTTTTTTTTGGTAGAGTAGGTTTTCTTAGCTTTTAGACCCCACCACTTTAGAGCCATGCATTTACAGCTGTTCTGGTCTTCTGGTCCCAAAATTGATGACAGGCAACATTAACCTGGTCACGCATGAGCAGACTGGTGACTGACTGCTGTTTATTAATTGTGTGTGTGTGTGTGTGCACACGCATTAATCTTCATTTTTGTGTTTACATGCATTGCATGTGTGCGTTTCTTCACATGTGCATTTTTGTGCAGACATGACTTGTGCGTGTGTGTGTGTGTGTTTGTGTGGAGCTCCCTGCAGATGCATCTGCTTTTGGTTACAGAAGCCCTGAATTATTTCTCTTGTGTAGATGAAAACCTGCTGCCTGCAGCCAGAGCAGGACATGTTTTACATCAAGTTGGTCTCAGCAAATGAGCACTACAGGACTCCTTCAATAAAGGAAACAGAAAACATAGCAATGTTTTGTTGCAGAATGTTATTATTATTATTATATGTCTCCAGGTATAGGACTCTCAAACTTGGCCTTTGGTTTCTCTGGAGCTTTGACATGTAACCACTGTGTCGTTTTTAGTGATAAATGAGGTAAGAGCTTATCTCTTTTAGACAAGTGGCTTCCCCTGTAAAACCACATGTTATGTTACTTTACACTTAAGTTTTTGTGTGAATTAAATGAGATACAATGTGCTTATTAGTGAGTTTTAGAAGTGCTAGTAGTCTGACTTTGCTACCTTTGGACAGAGCATGGCTATTTGGACAGAGCCAGTGGTTGTGATAAGCTAAGCTAATGGGGGGGCTCTCCCTTTCCCTCTCCGCCGCCCCTGGTCTGGCCTCTCACCTAATTGCAGTGAGAATGTAATCATAACTATTATGATGGTTATTATAGTTATTTCTTATATTATCATTATTATTATTATATTGCTCTTGAAGCATGTATTTATTCATTACCACTGTAAAAAGTCCACCATATCTTTTGTCTTTCCGCCACACATCTCATAGACTACTCGGACGGATACTCTTGCCTCTCATACAAACATGCACACACACACATAACCTACATAACCCGATCTAATTGTAATCTATACTGCCGGACTCTTATCATTTCATTACCTACGTCATCGGAACTGCTTTATGTAACTGTCTGTATGTCTCTCTTCCATGTTTCACTATATGAATTTATTTTTGTCATATTGCTTCTCCAATAAAAAAAGAAAGAAAAAAAGACATATGGTTTTGCTTAACTTGATATCTATCTTGGTATTTTAGAAAAATGTTTCACATTGTAGCATTCCAATTTGTGCATGTGCTGCTCACCCACACCCACACACACACACATGCTGTTTACAGAGCAACTTGCACCAGGAGACTTGTCTTCCAAGTATGGCAGTCAGACAGAAAATTCCCCTCCTCCACTTCTATTCTCTCAACCCAGCCTCTCAGTACCACAGAAGGCCAGGAATGTCTGAGCAGCACAGTCTGAAATAACTTATCTATCCTCCACTCATCTATTATTATTTTAGTATTGTTTTTATTAATTTTCTCTCTCCTGTTTCAGTGTGTGTAGCCCAGGAGTGTTGTGGGAACAGCGTAGTTGTGGTCATTAGCACCTGTGATCTTATTGACTGTGAAGAAAAACCACCATTAAAAACCTCAAACCACAAAAAGCTGGAGTGAGTAAACATTGCTGAGATACTGATCTAATAGATTATATGACATCAGAATCAGCTGAGTAGTCGCAGCAATGCAGCTTGTGTCTGTGCTTTCTAATCAGCACATGTGAGAGTGTATATGTTAATGCTACATTTATTACGAGGTATTGTATTACTTGTATCGCACCGTGCTCCATAACTGTCTCATTTGGTGTTGCTTAATGAGCACTGCTGCCAAGTGAGATCCTTGTGACGTTAATGGAGTAAAACTATCCTGATTGTCTCCATATGGAAGCCATGTTAACGCCATGAGCATGTCTTTATGGGGTGACTTACACAGGTTAAACATCTTAGACCAACTAAGTCACTGTGGTAAAAGGACACAGGAGCTTCTCAAACTCACTTCAACAAACACCGGAAAGAAAAGTAAGAAAAGAAAGAAAAAAGCTCTACCTGTTATTTCAGCGGGACTCACTGAGTCCAAAGAAAACCTCAAATGTTTATGCGAAAGTTCGTGGATACGTTCAATTTAACAACGTTGCACAATATTTTGCTGGAAAACAAAGACAAAATCTCATCGTTAAGAGTAATTACATCAGCCAACTTGACATCAACCCAAACAGCCAATTGCCCAAAACAGAACAAAATGTAAACCCGAAACTAAGTGATGCAACAATATGGCTATAATAATACCTCTGCTCACATGGGGAGGCTGGTGTTGGAGTCATGGCTGAATAAAGTAAACTGGATACAGTGTTGGAGGTGCGGCCCCGTTCGGTATGAAAGTGGCTTAGTGACGCATGGAGCCAAAAGTATGTCTAAAGTTACCCGGGTGTTCCACATCCATGGGCCAATAGAGCAAGAGCACCAGTGTTTCTTTAAGCTCCGCCTCCCAGCCCTCAGTATTGGGCTCATTCCAACTTTTAGGACCTAATGAATTGAGTAATGGCTATAAGTGTTCTTACTGGGAAGTTTATTTCCAGAAAAAATATTATCCGCTGATTTACAGACATCTCTTTATTTATGTAAGTCATGGGTAAAAAATCTTTTTGGGCCCAATAGCATCACGTCCAGACGTTGTAACGCCACGGTTTGGCCACTACGAAAGTAGGCTTCCTGGGGGCTTGGTTGGAGTACACATGGTTGAGTCAGAGTGACAGTCGTTTGGGCTGTTATTGGCATTAAACCTATGCAAGAAATCCAGGCACCATAATACTACTAAGGTGCCCTTTAGAAACCTCCAAGAAAACAGTTCTGTGACTGACAATATGGTTGCACCGGCGGTTGCATGAAACCCTTAATTGCTAAAAATTATTGGGGGCAGAACTCGTCAACAAACTCTGGCATACTATAATGGCTGGTTATGTTCAGTAGCTAGAACTTCCTTTTATCAGCACCGGCAGTCTCACTCTCTTGTTAAGCTGCCAGTATACTCCATTAGAACTGCTTGGTGCATGGATGTTTGAGACAAGCATGTAAGCGCAACAGATCTCCACATTACAAAGTAAAAAGGGTACAACTGAGTACGCTATCTGGTTTCCCCCTCAGTGGAACTCATATCAGTAGGGAAGGAAGGCTCCTCTCTCAGCGCAGGAGATAAACTGAGAGGGAATTCTCCAGTCAAATCGTTTTTTCTGGCTTCACAGATTTTCACGTGACTGGCTCAGGAAAACCGTTTTTTTTTGTTCTGAAAACAACAAAAACAACAGCCTTCCGCAGCACTTGATTCCTGATGACATCAGCCAGAAAAAAAGTTCTGGCTGATGTCAGTTTCCTAACTTTACATTCGGTCTTGTGAACAAAGTGGCTGCTGCCTATGGTCTTACCATGTATGTGTGTGTGTGTGTGTGTGTGTGTGTGTGTGTGTGTGTGTGTGTGTGTGTGTGTGTGTGTGTGTGTGTGTGCGATTCTAGGTTATTATTTTCAAAGTATCATGAGTCTTGGGAATTAATTGAATCCATTTCATACAGTAATAAGCATAATTGCGATGCCTTGATGGAATCTCATCTCATGATGCTTGTCTGATAACCATTACTGTATGTCAGGAGGTTATATCTAAATGTCAGCTTCTTACTGGTGTTTAGTCTGGTTTTGTGAGTTTGTGATATGTGTATAGAAGAAGAGGGGATTTGAAATAGCATATGCTCCATCAATTTATGTGCTCAGCCGCTCCAGGAGGCCCCGGTGGTTTGTGAGGTACTACGGCAGTGGTGGGAAGTTATGGCAGGAATGTGATGTCATTCTAAGAAAAGTCTGTAGATGACCTTCACCAGATGTTTGTGTGATCTTCAGTTCCCCTTAACATGATAGCAAAGACACATCCAGCTGTTGTAAATGTTCAATCAAAGTGGAGCACTCCAGTGATGGGAACGTTTCTACCCCCATGTGGTTAACATCAGTACTGCTGCAATACTTAGTGAAATCTGAGTACAAAATGTAGCAGCAGGCTAGAATTTGTGAAAACATTGTAATTATTACACACAAGATGAAAGAGTTGAACATTTAAGGAAACATTTAAGCATAAAGTTTGCAGGTTGGCTCCAATACATGAGGGGGGGATTTGCCCACTTGGGCAAGAAGAACAGGGGCAGTGAGTCATGCAGTCACAGCAAGCTGAAGGGCAAACCGAATGACTGAATTCTGCAACAAAGACGTAAGTTCAGGAAAATCCAGCTGCCTTTTCCATCCATTGTTTATCCTTTGAATTCAGTTAAGAAGCCTCAAGTCTCTAATGGGATGTTTTATGAGAACCGTCGGGTCAAGAATGAAGTTTGAGTCTGTGTATTGTATTGATTGGTTGTTGGAAAGTTAAGAAATTATTTTCCCTGAAGGCCCCAGAGATATACTGAAATGACATCACAGATTTGATTGTAACTAATGGTAACCAGTAGTTGGCAAAACAATTTCAACTCAAGGTCCATTTAGTTCATGTTCTGGAGCTTTCATTCATAGCACATGATCTTCGTCAGCAGATTGTGTTTGCCCAGTTGTCATGGACTTGCAAATGTTCACATTTAAATATCCATCAAACTCCCTCTGCGAAGGAAGATCATGTTATATGATTGAAATGAAAGCTCTGGAACTGCTGCTACAGAGAATATACCTTGTGGTGAGTTTGTTTTGTCAGTTAGAATATTGTACATCCTTTATCTCTGCCCAGTAAGGTGAGGTCAATGGCCACACGAAATTTAAATCTGGGAAACGTCAGAAAAGATTTAAAATGTCCGATCCAACCTATTCTGTAGCTGTAGCTGTGCTTGCCTCAGCCACGACGACGCTGCTCTTGCTGTGGCTCTTTTTAGGATCCGGTTATGCAACAGCTCTATATACTCACCCTTGGTTTACATTAAGAGTGTTTGTGTTAACGTCTGGATCTCTGGAGCTGCCTCTCTTGCTCCGTAAAGTAAACATTACTCATCACTTCCTCCCTCCTGGGCTCATCTCACTGCTGTGATGTATCTAATGATGTCAGACATATCAAGCAGGTGTTATTGAAACATCAGGCCTTTTGGGAGGAGGCCTGAACTGATGTTACCTCCAGGACTGAGATACAGCGGCCTACACTGTGGAAGGCCTGTGGACATGCCCGTGTGCACCACGATGCCACAGATCGCTCTCATCCCTCCCACCCCATCTTCTGCCTCTGTTGGAATTTTATGCTTTCTGTCTCAGATTCTGTCAAAGCAAACCCTCAGTGTGTTTCCCTGCCAGCTCCGGACAGCTTAAACAATCACAAACACACAATTATGATGAGGCACTGTTTTTGCTCAGCACCCAAGAAATGTAAACACTCTGCCAGCACACGTCATATTGATTTTTCACAGTTTGGAGACATCCAGGCCTGCCATCCAGACTCAGGAATGACATAAACACTTGTCCAGAGGCACGTCAGGCTGTCTGCGGCGGAGCTCGGCTGGATCTGATACAGTTCCTCGAGGGCTCAGTGACTCACCAGCCACTGTATATTCACAGTGGACACTAACACTCATCACTGCAGAATCTCAGGCTTCTGCTCAGTCTGTTTGCTCTGTGGAAGATCATGCTGTTTGTGTAACCTCACTGCGAGGATCTGATGGGGATCATTTAATGTAAGGTATAACATTGGGAGACAGTAACTGCACTACTCAACTAGTACAAACAAACATGCTCCCTCATTCTTTATCGATATTCATATTTATATTCAAGACAGTTTATAAAAGTGTGTTTTTGTTGTACAATGCATCAAAAAATGTTTTAAATGTACTCTTTTTAGATAGATTTTGATGAGTATCAATAGTAGTTTTTTTTATGCAGGTCAGTCTGTTATAAGGTCAGTATGTGGTGGGGTAAAAACTGTAAAATATCCCTCTGACATGTAGTGAAGTAAAAGTACCTGTATCTCAACATTTTACAGATCTTGAGTACATTTTGTTTTATCTTCCACCACTGTCCGTACGTTCTTTTCATCTCAGGCGTGTGTGTGTGTTCTGGTAAGGCTATCATCCATCATGACGTCGGCCTTTAGAAATGGTATTTATGCTCGATAATCAGACCTGTCATCATTCGATATACCTCGATCTGTCCTCTTAAGATCCCTTTTCAGACATCCACTCAATGGCTGCAAGACTCATTAGCATCATGTTCTTTTTTGTGCAGATGTCAGTTGGGTCTGTGTGCCATCTCTCCCATCTGGTGTTTGGGTTTTTGGCGGTGCATAGTGGACGTAGAAGGAAAACAAGCAGGAAAATTCGGAGAAGCACTATTTTGATCCACCTGCAGATTACTGAGCAGTGTTTGGAGATTCAGCAGTAGACATCACATGGGTGTTTTTTTTTTCTTCACACATGAGCGCACCTTCATCATCGTGAGCCAGTTTGAGGCTTGAGTTACGAACATGCAGGAATGTCTGCTCGGTTAAGTTGCGCCTTAAAGAGGATGGAGAAAACTGCCGAAAGGAAAAAAATAAATCAGAGACAGAAAGCAACAGGTGACTGAGAGAATACTTAAAGCAATGCTTAAACATGAGCAGCTGTGATTTATTTGAGTGGTGCTGACAATATGCAAGTGTCAGGTGTCCCTTCATTGCATCAGCGTGCCTGAACTCCCTTGGTAAATTGTCAAAATCATGTTAATCCAGCACCAGGAGCCCTTATTGCTGCGTGCCAGCAAGTTTGCCGTAATAAAACACACATGTGCTTCATTCTGAGAGTTAATTTTCCTTTTCCTCTGTTTGTCTTATGACACTAATCTGATCTGAAGCAGGTGTTCCTGAAGTTTTCTTTAAGTGGCATAATAGTAATACATCCTGTGAAAAAAAAACACTCAAGGGACCAGAAGTTAAGAGGTGCGATGGAGTGAGTTAGACGTGTTTGAGAGAGCAGGAATGAGAATATTTAGCAGGCCACACATGTGTTATAATAGAATAGATGAGAACAAGTGCTCTTGGTCAGGGCTGAAGGTCCTGAGAGTGGGGTCTGTTTTCTGAGCTTTCCCATGGTTTTAGAGCCACATATTGATTCAGTTATCTGGTATGTTGGAGAGGATTGCATGTAAGTAGGAAGATATGGAACATGTTTAATATTTGGACAGGACACAGAGTTATAGAACATGTAAAATTAAGAGTGACTTATATATGAGATACCAGGTTTAGAAAGTTGGGAGAGGATCATGATTAAGGGAGATGGAGCCATTTATTTGTTGTGTATGTGTGTGAGAACAAGAGGCAGACGGAGAGAAATATTTGTGTGTAGTGTAGCTGTTCACTCTCTGCCCAAGCTTGCTGAGCCCGTCCAAAGCTCTGACAGGCTTTTGGCTGGACGCCTTCCACGTGAGTCCAGCAACAGCTGGATGATGGAGAGAAAAGGAGGAGGGGAGCAATGAGAGAGAGAGAGAGAGAGAGAGAGAGAGAGAGCAGAGCAGGCCAGTTCCCAGGCTCCATCCTCTGGAGACCCCAGAGGAGAGGAAGCAGGGTGGAGTGGGCGGGTGGGGGGAGTTGGGAGGGCTGAAAGGGACAGCTGCATTGATGTTGTGCCTGCATGTAGTAATCAGTGACGCTCGATGTGGCTTCAAAGTAACATGATTGCACTAAAGAAAGCCATCCTTCATTTAAGCCTTTCAATAAGTCATCAATAGAATTAAAGCTACTATAGTTCATTAACAATGAACAACAATTATCAACGGATCTGATGACAAGTGTACGTGAACAAACCCACTGAGAACTTTCACCCCACTGCAGTTCTCTTTAGCTCTACGGAGTGTTTTAGCATCTTTCAGCTCACTGTTTTGGTTTTACTGTCAGCAACTTGGCTGTTTTGGTTCACTGTCGGTGCTTAAACAAAGCAGCAAGAGCTCTAAAGACCAACAGTATGGAGGTAAAATCAGAGTGAATGTTAGATTTACTGTAGATTCACCAGTCAAAAACTCGGATGATGCAACTGAGGGCATCCGTCTCTGTTTTTGAATTTAAAAGAATCACCAGAGTTTTTTGATTTGTCAATGCTCACCTGTGAGACAGATCAGCAGACTCGCATGAAAACACTGCAGAAGTCGGTCTGGCCGCTCACTGTGGTGATTTGCAGCGTCAGTGGGGATATCTATGAGCCACCTGACAGAGGCAGGACACTAGCATGCTATAAAAGAATGATTAATAACAGAAGTCTGATGAATGACATCAAGTGACTGTCAGCGGTTGGCTGTTATACTCAGCTGGCTAGCACTGTCTTCATTTTTGCTCCTCTCTTGATGATTATTATTTTCTTGTTTTGTCACACTCTCCTTCCCAAATATTTTGCCTTCCAAGTGACGTATCATTCATAAGTATGTTTCTCTTCATCCTCAGGGCTGCGGGACATCATGTGGAAAATGCGACTGCAGTGGTGTGAAAGGAGCAAAGGTGAGATTTTCATTTGTCACTGTCAATCAATGCTTGTGCATTTTCTTCACTTATTTGATATCAAACCACCTTGTTCGTTTGCAGTTGTTGCAAAGGGGGCTTTTTAAGTTCACAGCAGACCGAAGCAGTCGTGGCAGTGCTTGCTATGTTCTGACTGATGGGTTCAGCTCAGTGGGACAGACTGCAGCTGGGCCTGGGTGGAAAAGCAGTGGATGGGGCTCAGTCACGGAGCAGAGACCAGGACGGGAACAAAGATCAGTTTGAATTAGAGCATGTCCGGACACACAGCTGGGCCGAGGGCCTTACTCCCATCAGAGGGAGGCTCTCAGATACAGTACAGATGCACAAGTGGTGGGGGCACTAGCCTGAACTGGCCATATGCCTTTGAGCTGTCAGCAGCAGCATGAATGTTAAATCACTGTCCTGAAACGTGAAAAGTTGGTATTAAGTGTCTTTAGTAAAGGCGGTTTTGTTGTTACTTCATTTTTTTCTTCTCTAAAGCAATTGATTAGAGACTGTCAAAGCCTGATATATCTCATTCAATCAGTAACGAGTATATTTATGGGACAGCAACTAGGAAAGAAAAAATAAGAACATTTCAGACTTTCCTCTTATTTTTGCCTTTTTGCAAGTGAATTATGGGATATTTGTGTACCTCTTAATCACAAAAAATCCCTCTTTGGTTGAATTAGTCACAAGCAGTAGACATGAGGGGTCACTAGTCACATTGCTTTGTTTTATGTTGTCGCAAGTAAAGGAAATTGGGAACCACTGCTATTAAAGTTCATTTGTTTTTCCACTGCAACTCCTGCTGTGAGTGTACATGTGAGTTATTGGCTCAGTTATATCAGAAGACTGCAGCGTGTTATCCATCCTCTTTGTGCAACAGTCGGGCCTTTTATGGCTCATTCTTACAGCAACAGTAGCCCCACAAAAACAACAGATGTACTCACTGTGTTCAATGGAGCTCGGCCAACCCACTGTGGATTCAAAGCACTGCTGTGTTTTGAAACGTTTCTGAAAGGCCCCAAAAAAACCCATGTGAGCTTTATTTCCAATGATGTCACTTCTGTACGTTGCACAACAGGAGTTGCCGTGGTAACCCTATTGATGATTTCCCACGGTTCAAAATACAGTTTTTCTCCCGACTGATTGAAGTCAGATGTGTTGTGGTCAGAGAATGGAAATCGACCCAAAAGGTTTCAGTATGTTACACGTGACGTTCTCATGCTTGACAGCTCAGAGAGGGTCTTGAAGATTACTGGAGCGTGTCCTTCAAAAACGCAATGCTGCCATCTAGTGGCAGGTAGTGGGAACAAAATCCAGTCACACTGAGTCACTGTGATTGGTTGTGACCAAAAGTAGTTTTTATTGTTTTGTTTTTTGTTAACATTGCGCATAATTCAACAATCAAAACAATAGTTTTCATTATGAAGTCAAATGCAATTTTTAAAAAATATGTTTATAAAAATAAGTGCTTATCCTTTGATTTTTGGCAATGGATTGACTGAATGGATCATAAGCTCTTACAGGTAAAATGATCTCAGTTGACCTAAATGCATGAGATGCACATTTTTGAATGCATCTAAAAAAATGGAATCCCTTTAAATCATTATAGATTATAATGTTACTACAACAATTGATACTAATACAGTAACTCAGTCTAAGACTGAGTTAAGTCATTAAGTATCGAATTGTATAGTTACTGTTCCCCATTCAATTTGCTTTGGGTATCAAACCCATGTCTGATAAATTTATGAAATTATAAAATGTCTTAAATCTGTTTTAAAAGTTCTGTGCCTTAAATTGTTCCTTGTAATCTCAGTAAATATGAATATTTTTATCCTTACATCATTAACCTGACGGTCTGTGCTTCACAGGGTGAGCGTGGATTTCCTGGTCTTCAAGGTAATATGGGATTTCCAGGGATACATGGACCTGAAGGTCCTCCAGGGCCAATGGGCCCCACGGTCAGTACACACACACACACACACACACACACGCACGCACACGCACACGCACGCACACACACACACACATTAAAGTTAATAACCTTACCTGACCTAGTTTGTGTCCCCTTGTCCACACCTGTGACATTGTGAACCAATTCTATACACATCAACTATTAAGATTATAACACATATTTCTCTGTTAAGATGATCATGATGTCATTTGTTTCTTTTAGGGAGGTCTGGGTGAACCCGGAGCTTCTGGACTGAAAGGAGTGCGGGTAAGTAACTAACCATCACAATCATGACATACAGTATGATGTGATAAATGAGACAGGTATTGTCATGAGACAGGTATTGTCATGAGACAGTAATGCTGATATGGCTGTCATCTTGCAGGGTCCTCCTGGTCTGCCAGGTTTCCCAGGAAACCCGGGACTACCAGTAAGTTCCTCCGATCTGTCTAACATCCTGCAGCATCCAGTAAATTTACCCCATAACAATAAGAATGTTGTAAGATGCAATCGCTGACTTAAAAGTAAGACCCTCTAGATAACACGGTTTTAGATGATGCTACTTTTTAGGCTACGTCTTAGGTGTCTGTGGGGAGCTTAGTTGTTGGACTAGTCAGAAAGCTGCGGAGACTTTGTCACTGTAACTGAAAATTGTCTCAAATGGTCTATTTATGTGCTCCCACTCTTAGGGCATCAATGGAAATGATGGCTCACCGGGTTTGCAAGGTATCCCAGGATGCAATGGGACTAAAGTAAGCCACTTCTAAAAGTTGTACTGTGTTTCAAACTGGATTTGTTCACTGTTTGTGCCTTCTGACTGTGTTGTGTGTGTGTGTGTGTGTGTGTGTGTGTGTGTGTGTGTGTGTGCGTGTTTCAGGGAGACAGAGGGAGGGATGGCACTCCTGGTTTTGCTGGTCTTCAAGGACCTCCTGTAAGCAACCGTGACTCGCATGTCAACCAACCAGCACAAATTTCAGCTATTGCCACTGTCCTGTGGAGAAAATATGAAAAAGCATCAGAATTTCTTTAAATGCTTCCTGGTTTTTATACTGACTGGCACACCTTTTTGGGAATAGTCCGGTTGTCTTTGAGCAGCTCTCCTCAGCTCATGTAGAATCGTGTTGCAGTATGAAGTTAAAACATCACAACCATAATAACATTTCTACATGACATGGCAATATGTTACCTAAACAGTGTCTGAAATCCAAATATTCATCCTATCAGAACATGTATAGATATGTTACTACTGTCCTCTCTTCTCAGGGCATCTCAGGAATTCCTGGATTGAAGGTCAGCTGAACTTTATGTAGCTGTTACATTTGTATGCAAATAAGAATGTCCCATCTTCATGTATGATGAGACACTGTTCTACCAAACCATTTATTTGTGTGTTTTCTCCTACAGGGCGACCCTGGTGGTGTGATCGGGATTGTTCCCCTGAAAGGAGACAGCGGATTCCCTGGCACACCTGGATTACCTGTGCGTTGTGTGTGCATGTTGAAAGAAAAAGAGACAAACTAAGACTAAATGTTATCTCAATTTTCATGTAAGTTCTTCCCACACATGTCATTCTCTCCCAGGGATCAAGTGGATCTCCTGGACCTATTGGACCTCCAGGACCTCGAGGCTATCACGGACCCAAAGTGAGTTGGATTGTTTGTCATCCTACAGAGTCAGTGATAGACCTTATGAGCTATGCAATATTGGTTATGCAGAGACACATGATAACCATTAAATAAGAACACCAATCTGTGCTGGAAAGAGCAAACATTATAAAGTATAATCTGTGTAGATGTTTAAACCTGGAAGATGCTGTTGGATGATTTGTTTATCTGTAATATACAGTACTGATATTATCAGTTTGTTTTACTAACTGAGTAACCGTTTGACAGGGTGAACCTGGCTTCCCTGGCCCTCCTGGAGAAATAGTAAGACTATTAAGATAAAGAGTTTACAATTGTAAAACAAAATTCACCATTCTCTGACTTTATCACACAGCTGAGATGTCATGGAACTTCTTTTTTTTTTTTTTTACCTCCTTGCAGGGTGACAAGCTGTCCTATCTGAGTCAGAAAGGAGATAAGGTGAGAATTTCGTTTTTTTCGTATGTTGTCTGCAAAAATGCTGCATTTCTAATATGATGCTTTCACTGTAGAACTAGAGGCAGCAGTAGCACTTCAGTAAGTCAGTAATAAAACAGTAAGAATGGGCTAATATATTTCTTAACGTGGGTTTTCCGGTAGGAAATATTTAAATAAAGTTTTGATGGTATTATCTTAAAAAAACAACAACATATAATTCTTCAGTTTTTAAAAAAATCACCAAATTTGGAGAAACATTGTTTTCACTGGATGATTTGCTTTTTTGATTACATTTTGTAACTAATTGTTAACGCATTGCTCTCGTGAAAATGTATTGCTTGTGGAAGTTGTTGTGATCATTGCGGTCTTCCTGAAGGGGGACCAAGGATTTCGTGGCCCACCCGGACCTCCCGGACTTCCATTAGAAAGAAGGGGAGAACCTCCCACAAAGATCATACCTGGACCACCGGTACTCGGCACTTTAAAAACAGAACAGATATTGTGCTAAATTTGGCTATAAATAAATCGCAAATATTTGTTTATATGTACAAGATGACTTGGATTCTGTGTTATTTCCTGAATGTTTTTGTGCTTTTTTATTCGTAAAGGGTGGGAAAGGAAATCCAGGGGATAAAGGAGACAAAGTTAGTATTTTACCTTTAAATGTTGAGGTGTATGGTTTACAGTAGATTACTGTCCACACAGGCTGTTTGCTATCCTTTTGTTCATTTTTTTTTCCTTTGCAGGGCTATTGCACCCCACATCACACTGGTGTCAAAGGGGAAATCGGTCCTGATGGACCAAGAGTAAGTGATAAAAAATGCGTCTCTATGGGATGGTACAATAAACGAAGAAAGACTTCAAGAGACAGCAAAACTAATTAAAGTGAGTGTTTCTGTAATTTCAGGGTAAATCTGGCAAGGATGGAGAGGACGGGCTGAAGGTAACAATAATTTACTATATTATTCACCTCCTATACTATACTGCCCAACTGTTGTTTGCTTTAATCTTATGAAATATGTATGCTAAAGTACATAATACTTTCATACAGGGAGAAAAAGGCTTCCCCGGATCAGGTGGATACACTGGTTCTCAGGTAACTGATTAATCTTGTATTTACTCTGCACATACTCAAGACTTTAATCTGAAACTTAGATGATCTCGGAGGTGTTATGGTCAGACAGAGTAAACTCTCCGTCTTGTTTCAGGGTGAAAAGGGAGAAAGAGGACCACCAGGTCATGTAAGTAATCCCTCTCATCCCTCTTTCTTTCACTCTTATCCTCTCCCTCTCTTTCCCATCAGCTACAAAGACATGGATGATTTCTAAAAAGCTACCAGCAGATGTAACCACATATTCATTCAGTTAAAATGTGAGAGCATGTTAAATGGGCAATCTATTAAACATCATGGCTGTGGCCTTGACTTGAGTAATCCCTCAAGGTGATTATCAGCAACTTAAAATTAGTCCCCGAGAGGCTAAGTAGGGGAGACTAACCTGCGGACACGCTGGTAGTAAATGATGATAAGAAGTTCAGCAGTCAACTCATTTGAGTTTAGGTAGATTGGTGGATTAAAACTTAAACATAATCTTAAACAATCTTATATAATTTTAGGGTGATGGTTCCCCTGGTTCTCCCGGTCCTCGTGGTTTTCCTGGGGTACACGGAGAAAAAGGTAAAGTGAGGTCATAGTGTGCCACTAAATGGTCATACGCATATGCGGACACGCACACATGCATAAACACCTATTTTGGATCAGGTCCCATGATATGATATATTTTCTCATAATCCACAGGTTTTGCTGGTCCTCAGGGAGAGGCAGGTCCACCAGGTACAATGACACAACATTTCAACATAATATAAGACCACTGCATTTAGACGGCATTTGTTAGTCAGACACATGCTAACCTGAATAACACACTAACTGGCTTTCTTGACTTGTACTTCAGGCCAGCAAGTGGAAGGGCCTCGAGGGGAGAACGGTCAGAAGGGAAACGTTGGTGAGAAAGGAGAAAGGGGTGTAGAAGGAGAGTCTCTCGTTGGACCTCCAGGACAACCAGGGACCACTGGATCGCCTGGACCACCTGGACTACCGCGTATGTCTTATCTTTGAATAATATAACTAACATTTCAATAATTGACATCAAGGAACACCTTGATAAAGTGCATACCTCTATATATAAGTGTATATATGTGTGTGTGTGTGTGTGTGTGTGTGTGTGTGTGTGTGTGTGTGTGTGTGTGTGTGTGTGTGTGTGTGTGTGTGTGTGTGACAAATGTTTGTGTTGTATGCTTTGACATGGCCGCACAGTTGACCCTAATGAATGTAACAACGAGAAAGGAGTTCCTGGCCCAACTGGACCTCAAGGGTTACAAGGGGAATTGGGACAGAAAGGTAAGAACGTCTACAATTAATGCTGATTAATACGAGTCATCAAATACATTTATGGAAATTCTATGTTTTTATCTTTGAGGCGTAATGATACCTTTGTGGGCCCATGTACAATATGCATCATGTATTATCTGCAGCTGGACAAAATTTTAAGGACATTTAAGTGCATCATATTATTTTAATTGATAAGTCTGTGCCTCCTTTCAGGTGACAGAGGAGATACCTGTGTTCAATGTGAAGCCTTCGGCCCACCTGGATTACTTGGCCCCCAAGGCCCTAAAGGAGATCGAGGTGAGTGAACAGTGATCATATTCAAATAAAATGGTGGTGTCTTGCCACACGACTATTAGGGCTCTGAGCTAAATATGTGAGGATCTCTTTCGCCTTCTGAGTACTTCTGATCACAGCTGTGAATATTATTTTATTCCAACATTTTTTCCTTTGCATTGATACTCACTAGATTACTATTGAATGAATATGACGTATGTACAATTGTCCATTTTCACCTGGCAGGACCTCCTGGGCTAGTAGGCGGCAAGGGAGAAAAGGGTGTGTCTGGCTATTCTGGACAATCTGGAAGACCTGTGAGTAGAATAATGTGTGAAATACTTTGGGCAAGGTCTGAGCTGAATAATTTCACAATTTATCCTTCATTTCATTGAGGAAAATGGAGCAACAAGACCTGTTGCTCCATTTTGACCTATGTGCATTTTGACCTGTGTGCAGGGTTCTACCGGTATTCCTGGGTTGATTGGGGCACCTGGTGCTGTTGGTGAGCCAGGAGACATTTTCGCAAATCCTGGTCTGAAGGGGGACAAAGGTCTGCATGGTATTTCTGGTACACCGGGGCAGTCAGGTCAGGATGGACAGCCAGGGAGAGATGGCCTCCAAGGTATACCTGGCTTCAAAGGAGAACCAGTAAGTGTGTGTCTGGTTTGTTTGGTTAAGCAAACTATCAGGATATCAGGACAGCATGAGCTAGTCTATAATATAGTTTCAGGATTTATTGTCAACTTAAATCAAAGTAGATTGGAAATCGCCTTTCTCTGATTGCTTTCAGGCCAAAGAAGGCATCAAGGGTGAGCGTGGACCAGATGGGGACCCTGGTCTTATTGGGCCTCTCGGAGAGAGGGGTCCACCTGGCCTGCCAGGCTTCGGTCGACCAGGAGAGAGTGGAGACAAGGGCAGTCATGGGAGACCAGGCCTTCCTGGAACTCCTGGACCATCTGGTAGGCATGCCATGTACACAATGAGAGACCAACAGATACTGTGAAAAATGCACTCATCTAGTCAAAGAGAAGTAAAATCAAACTTTAGCTCAACCGCACATCTGAAACTCAGCAAACACACACTGAACATTAAGCCAGTGATAACATATACCTTGTGTGCACCAGGTACAAAAGGTGAGCCAGGTAAAGGTGTGAGCACTCCTGGACCTCAGGGAATACCTGGAACACGCGGAGAAACCGGCATACCTGGAGTTCAAGGTGAGCAACACCATAGTCAGCATGTTTTCATTTTAACTCCACTGCAAAAAATATGATTTACAATTAGTCTTTTGAGGGTTAATCAGTGAACTTAATCTTATGTTTGATCAACAAGTATCAGCATGTGATTACAAAAAAACGAAATAAATTGTGGTGTAGAATTGTTGGTGATTGGTCCTGTTTACCCTGTAACGTGTTGTTGGTTGCAGGTGAGAAAGGCCTGCATGGAGACTCTGGGTTGCCAGGTTTCCCTGGAGAGAAGGGTGAACACGGACCCCCTGGAATTGGATTTCCAGGCCTAACTGGCCCTGAAGGTAAGTTACTCCATGATGACCCTATTCCGCCTCTCCGTGGATCAAAGAAAGTATGTGGATACTTACAGGTCCCTAAAGAAAAAGATCAGCATTTGGATACAGTGTATGAATTATATGTACATAAACAGAGCACATGTTTTATCCATGTTTCTAGGAATCAGTGGAATTCCAGGAGGTCCAGGATTACCAGGAGATTCTGGAAGACCAGGACAGGATGGCTTGACTGGACAACCTGGTACACCTGGGCAAAAAGTGTGTATTTCTCTGCATTTGTATAATTCAACATTCTACCTGACGATTAGTGTTCTGTGCAACTTCCTAAAGTTAAAGTTAGATTTGAAGTTAGATGATGTTTCTTTCTTTGGATGTTGCATTGAAATATATATTTGAGAGGACTTGGTTTATGAACATTACACAAGTGCCTTGTTTTTATTAGTCCAAAGCTCTATTGTTACAGAATACAATTCAAATCCAACAACAAGAACAATACTAACATTTATTTTTCATGGACATGATACACTGTGAGATTTGAATGTCATCAGTCATCAGTGCTTATGTCTATATTCTGCAGGGTGACCCAGGGCGGGGTCTTCCAGGTCTAAAAGGTTCTCAGGGTTCCCCAGGAATTATTGGCTTCCCAGGAGAAAAGGGTATCATTGGACAACATGGTGTTCCTGGACGAGAAGGCCAGACAGGAGGACCAGGACCTCAGGGAATCAAAGGTACTGCAAGACATGCTTGATTAGTCCATGCTGCAGAGTTAAAAGGCCCATCATCTGTGCCATGTACAACTTATTTTTTCTTTGTTCTTCAAAATAAGGTGACGTGGGACCCCCAGGATCTCGTGGAGTGGATGGCTTACCAGGTGCTCCAGGTAAAGGCTCCCCTGGAGCTCCTGGACCACAAGGACCAGCTGGAGAGTCAGGACCATACGGTGAGCACAAACTTTTCATCCAAACATATGGACCTTTTTAACGGAAGACATTTTGACCTGTCACTGAAGGTAAAGCAATTATTGTATAATATGGTAATAATAATGTTCAAATAATATGATTAATGAATGCGTGCATGAGTGCATGCATGGACACTTGAATGAAACACAGCCATTGTAATGTTATCAGTAACTCCTGTCATAATGTCAGATTATGAAGCAAACTCTTCGTATACCTCACCTGTCAATTGTTATGGAAGTCACTACAAATATATTTGTATGTGTGCATGTTGAACAGGTAGGGAAGGTGTTCAGGGAGAAAAGGGCTACCCAGGTCCTTCTGGTCTGGACATGCCGGGGCTTCAAGGAGATAAGGGAGCCAGCGGGTTCCCAGGAAACCCAGGTTCCAAAGGACTAACGGGGCCACCAGGCTTCCCTGGCAGGGATGGACTCATTGGAAACCAAGGTGAGACTGACTGATGTGCGGGTGTTTTTTTTGTATTTTTCTTGTAATTGTTGTACTTGCACAAATACATAAAGGTTGGTCCCAAATACAATCAATGTAATGTTCGTTTCTACAGCATTAATTCATTCAGTCTAACAATGTAGTGAGTTTTTATTTTTTATCAGAAATACCTGAAGTAATTTCAATGCATCTACTTGCCATTCTTGTCTTCAGTGTGTATGATATTGTCAATAAAACTCAACATTTCCTGTGCACATTTCACATTAAAAGCCTTCAACGTAAAGGAGGGATTATGCCCTTTTAGCTGCTAGAAGGCTGACATATCTTTGCAGGAAATGTTTGGGAGTAGCTGAGCGCTGAATGAAAAACAACAATGTGGAAATGCGGAATGGAATTAGTTATGAATTGTGAATGAGTACATGTAATGTAGGATGTTGAGTATTCGTACTACCATTCAATTTGAAATGAGGAAGGAGCAGGGTTGACTTTTAGAGAATTTTCATAATTTCCCTCCAGTGGTGCCGTACTAGGAAGGCTGCATGGGATATATGTGTTCGATAATTGAATCCTCTGTCTTTTTTTAATCTACATTCATCCATCCATCCATTTTCCTCCGCATTCATTTCACTATAAAGTATGTATGTTTGTTTACCAGGTTGGAAAGGTGAAATGGGGGTCATAGGGACACCGGGAGTACCAGGATTTCCTGGACCACCTGGTACATCTGGATCTACTGGACTCAGAGGTGAGGAAAACCAAACTGTGAAAACTAGTTCTTTCATCAGCCTCCGTCATACTGGTAAAAAAAAGATGTTTTCAGTTTAAAAAAAGATTTTTACTTCTCACCGTCTCTCTTAGGTGATCCCGGTATTACTGGACCTAGAGGTGATATTGGAGTGACTGGAACTAAAGGAGAAAGGGGAGACCAAGGTCTTCAGGGACCTCCTGGGAACATGAGCGACGTTGACATGGAGCACATGAAGGGCGAGAAGGGAGACCTCGGAAACATAGGTATAAAACAACATACTGCCTTTGGCTCAATAAGAGTATATGGTTGATTTACTACAAACAGGTTCATTGGTGATTCTATCTATTGACCCACAGTTTAAGAAATATCTATTTTTAATACTTTCTTTTAGCATCTTCCAGCCAATCATTTTCTATAAAGTTCATTGCAGATATTTATACGTTTAATGAAGTAGAATTAACAAATACCAGAAAATAACTAAGAGACCCCCCCCCCCTCAACCTCTTTCCAAAAGATTATTTAAATTGGACTTGTATAAATTATTTTTTTAATTCCATTTTCCCATCAGGTACACCTGGGGGCTCTGGAGAGAAGGGCCACCGTGGACTTACTGGTAACCCTGGAGTGTCAGGCAAAGATGGAGAGTCTGGATTACCTGGACAACCAGGTGAACACATGATCACCTAAACAGCAACCTAACATGTGTTGAATTTCTTTATAGGATATCTAAACCATATAGAATTCATGTCGTAATCATTTGTGTCCTACTCATTTAATTTGACTATTATTTCAGTCAATTCTCTCTGCACTTGCTTAATCACGTGATGAAAATGGAGGGAAAATATAGTAGATATTAATTTTCAGGTGAGAAAGGAGACCCTGGTTTCCCCGGAGACCCTGGCAGGATGGGACCAACTGGTCAGAAAGGCAGTGGTGGAGAGATGGGAATACCAGGTATGATCGCACAAACAAAACAAACTAAATGTGTCTCATGACAACAACCAGTGACAGTGCGAGTGTGTGCAAACATGTATTGTATGTGTTACAAACAAAGACCGAAGTGTAAAACGCTGTATTGAGGATATTTCAAGAAAGGGGAAACCCACATTTCACATTCTATTGCATGTCTTGTGTGTGTGTGTTTGTGCAGGTGTGGTTGGTCCAAAGGGTACTAAAGGAGATTTTGGTACATCGGGACATCCGGGATTCAGAGGCACCGACGGACAGAAAGGAGACAAGGGAATATCTGGTGAACCAGGTATTGGGTTCCCAGGACATTCAGGAGAAAAGGTAATCCACTTCCTATAACAATTCTTATTTTTTTACAACACTAGTTCTATGAAAATAAGTTTTTGAGACTTTCACTGTGGCTCTATGAGCCCGAACAGTTAAAAAAACTGTTAATCATCAGTACCTACCTGTGTTTACTTCACTGCACTCCCCTCCCCTCCTCTACTCTCGCAGGGTGAGACAGGCCAGGCAGGTTTCCCAGGATCACCTGGAGAGAGGGGTGTGAAGGGCCATGAGGGTATGCCCGGCAAGCCAGGAGTGCAAGGAATCAGAGGAGACAAAGGACTCATTGGTTATACAGGTCAGATTTCAATCTGTGTTGTTGCATTCATCACATTTGTCTACAACACTAGATGTAGTATTTATACATGTTGTTATTCCATGTGAGTTCTCATCGGGCTGTATGTGTGTTGTACAGGTCAGACGGGTAGATCAGGTGAGAAGGGAACCCCGGGGCTGCCGGGGTCTGCAGGAGAATCTGGTCGTGACGGTCGGTCTGGTCAGTAACAGGATTATTTACTCAGCTAGTCAAACAAATGGTCACGTATTAATCACAGTAATCATTTCATTTGTTCAAGGTTTGATACAACGTTTACTTCACAAAGACAGACGCAATCGTGCGAGATCAGTTTTTGTTAAAAGGGTTTTGTCTGTTAAAAATCCACTGAGGATTTAATGGTTAGTAACATAGTTTGTCAATTTGTTCTCCTCCAGGTGAAGGCGGCTTGCAGGGACCGCCTGGTGTTCCCGGAGAGAAGGGAGATGCTGGAGTGGATGGTATCCCTGGATCCTCAGGGGAGAGAGGAGACCAAGGTTAGTGTCAGAGGAGTTAGGAGGATGCTACATGGCAAAAATGTACTTGTTTGTTGATAAGCTGTCACGACACAATGAACAATAAACCTCTCAGCCTAGTATATCAGCGTCACTCTGGCTCGGGACCCTTTATTTACATTACATTACATTACAGTCATTTAGCAGACGCTTTTATCCAAAGCGACTTACAATAAGTGTATTCAACATCGGTTTTCGAGAGGACAACTAGTCACCAGAAGTAATAAGTGCATGTCCCTACCTCAAACAAGCATCTAAGAGCATAAACCAGAGCCAACGTACAGTGCAGAAACAAAGGAATGCAATAAGTGCCACAAGCTAATATAAAAACAATAAGTGCAATAAGCTAGTATGAATACAGTAGATGCTAGGTAAGTGCTAAGCGGAAGGGTAGGCCTTCTTGAAGAGGTGAGTTTTCAGCCTGCGCCGAAAGATGGGCAGCGACTCTGCCGTCCTGACGTCAGTGGGGAGTTCATTCCACCACTGTGGGGCCAGGACAGAAAACAGCCGCGACCGGGTCGATCGGCCGCAGGGACCTCTGAGCGACGGGGCAACCAGTCGCCCCGAGGTAGCAGAGCGAAGTGGTCGGGCCGGGGTGTAGGGCTTGACCATGGCCTGGAGATAGGAAGGAGCTGTTCCTTTCACTGCCCTGTAGGCTAGCACCAGAGTCTTAAACTGGATGCGGGCTCTTACAGGTAGCCAGTGTAGAGAACGGAGAAGGCAAGTTGTGTGGGAGAACTTGGGGCAATTGAACACCAGGCGAGCTGCAGCTTTCTGGACAAGCTCCAGAGGTCTGATGGCCAGCGCCGGGGCTCCGGCAAGTAGTGAGTTGCAGTAGTCCAGGCGGGAGATGACAAGAGCCTGGATTAGCACCTGCGCCGTCTCATCAGTGAGGAAGGGGCGAATCCTCCTGATGTTGTAGAGCAGGAATCTGCAGGAGCGTGTAACCGATGCAATGTTTGCTGAGAACGACAGTTGGTCATCCAGGGTCACACCCAGGTTTCTCGCAGTCCGAGTTGGCGTCACCACGGTATCATCAATGGTGATGGACAGGTCTCGGTGCGGGCAACCCTTCCCCGGGAGGAACAGTAGCTTGGTTTTGTCCAGGTTGAGCTTGAGGTGGTGTGTCGTCATCCACTTCGAGATGTCAGCCAAGCATGCAGCGATGCGTGCCTCCACTTGAGTGTCCCCGGAGGGAAATGACAAGACCAGCTGGGTGTCATCGGCATAACAATGGTAGGAGAAGTCATGCGAGCGAATAACAGAACCCAGAGATGTTGTGTAGAGCGAGAAGAGAAGGGGGCCCAGGACTGAGCCTTGCGGAACCCCCGTAGTCAGTATGCGTGGTTCCGACACAGAGCCCCTCCATGACACCTGGTAGGATCGACCTGTCATTTGTATTCAACCTGTATTTAACCTTCGACCAGACTCTCAACCACTACTCGCACATTTTACTGGAAGACACAACGTCTTGTTTGAGTGGTCAAACCACCCATAAGCTTAAATCAGGGGTTAGCAGAGCCAAATCAAGTGAAAACTAATGATGTCCGACACGTGGCAGGTTCAGGTCTTTTTCTTAGGCAGCCCTAATATCTGCAGACCCCTCACTACCAATCCAAAAATTACAGAGAATGCCTGTAATGTACTTTTTGTCTGTCCTTCCCCCCAGGGTTACCTGGACGAGATTTCCCTGGACCACCTGGGGTGCTTGGTGGCCAAGGTTAGAGCCCTTCCGCCATTGATTTGTATAATCCGTCAATCACTGGAGCCAAGCAGAGTTTCATCAGGTGAAATTTCTCTTTCCCATTCCAGGTGACAAAGGTAGTCCTGGCTTCCCTGGCACTCCAGGTAATCCAGGTGTCCCTGGTATCAGAGGCGACAAGGGACTTCCAGGCTCATGGGGACCCCAGGGGGAGACAGGAGAGAGGGGGCTCACAGGTATCTCTCTGGAGGGCCCTAAGGGAGAGAAAGGAGAGACGGGACAAGCCGGAGAATCAGGTATGCCATATAAATGACAGTCAAGCAAGTTATTACGTGAATGAGGACCTGTTGCTAAAATGTTGTAGTACAGAGCCACTGATGCAAGACAAGCGTGTTTAGAATACCAAAAACATTGTGTGTTATATTATGTGTTCTTCTTCTCTTTATCCAACAGGATCCTCAGGAGTACCAGGACTCGCTGGTGGGCCAGGCAGAGACGGCCAAAAGGGAGACAAAGGAGACCAGGGCCTCCCTGGTTACCAGGGAGAGTCGGGACATAAGGGTGACTCTGGAGTCACTGGACTTTCTGTACGTCATTAGGCTGTTTTCCATCACTTAAGCTTTATACTGTACATGTTATTTGCTCATATGCAGGTCAGTGCTGCTTTAATGCTATTTCTGTGTGTGCGTGTATTACAGGGACAATCTGGCCTTCCAGGTATCGATGGTCAGAAGGGAGGGAGGGGATTGCAGGGTGTCCCTGGCTTCCCAGGTGATTACATAATACAGTGTGTGTGTGTGTGTGTGTGTGTGTGTGTGTGTGTGTGTGTGTGTGTGTGTGTGTGTGTGTGTGTGTGTGTGTGTGTGAAAGAGTACTGTATTTTTACAGAAATATGAGAGGAAAGATTCGTTTTTATTCCCGTTATTGACAATTAAAATGCACTATTCTTGAAACTATAGGTACAGGGGGTAATTTGGGGGACATTGGATTCAAAGGAGAACTTGGAGACAGAGGATTCCCAGGAGTAAAGGGTAAACATGGAGGGGAAACCCTTCAGTGTTTTATTACTAGAATCATTCCAATACATAATTCAGTCTCTGGTAATCTAAATGAGCAACTGGAAAATGTTGTCTAAAGAGATTGTATATTTTAGGCAATGAAGGACCCCCTGGTCCCCCCGGCCCCAGCACCTTCATCAAAGGAGATATCGGGTTCCCAGGGACACAAGGCTTACCGGGTCCCCAGGGGCCATCTGGGCTTCCTGGACAGAAAGGACAGCAAGGTGACATTATGCCTAAAATTGTGTAATACACTGTGTAACCAAAATGTTCTCCTGCTCACCTCTCCACCGCATCTAATTTTCTTATTGATTCAGCATTTGTGTTATTTTTTCTCAGGTGTGACAGGTCTTTTGGGGCCAAAAGGTGACGATGGCATTCCTGGATATCATGGTCAGTCTGGATCCAAAGGAGATCCTGGCCTGCCAGGGCCACAGGGTGAGAAGCACACAGGGATGAAAGGTGATAGAAAGGTAAGAACTGCTGTGCTGTTGCTGTCATTAATCATTCATTACTCTGTCTTCAGGACCCAGAGGATACCCTGGCCCTTCAGGACCTGACGGTGTTCCAGGTCAAGTGGGTTACCCTGGCCCCTCATCCATGGATCACGGGTTCCTGGTAACCCGTCACAGTCAGACGGTGGATGTTCCACTCTGTCCCGAGGGAACCTCCCTCATATATGATGGCTACTCCTTGCTCTACATTCAAGGCAACGAACGCTCCCATGGACAGGACTTAGGTGAGAAACACAACATGTGGATGGAGAAAATGGGTTTGTGGCTTTAGTTACATGTCTCCCCTCTCTGTGTTGTAGGTACGGCGGGCAGCTGTCTAAGGAAGTTCAGCCCCATGCCCTTCCTGTTCTGTAACATCAACAACGTGTGCAACTTTGCCTCTCGCAACGACTACTCCTACTGGCTCACCTCCCCTGAGCCCATGCCCATGAGCATGGCACCCATCACTGGTGAAGGCATCAAACCCTTCATCAGCAGGTATGTCCGCATTTCTATCCATACTGTTCTGTTTTAGGTATTCATGATCCTCATTTGACCCACTCCTCTCCTATATGTGTGTGTGAACAGGTGTTCTGTGTGCGAAGCCCCAGCCATGGTGATAGCAATTCACAGTCAGACCATCATGATCCCAACATGCCCTCACGGCTGGGACTCTCTATGGATTGGCTACTCCTTTGTCATGGTAAGACAAACAGGATCAGGTTTCAACAATACATTCATTTCTTCCTTACACCGCTGACGTGCCAAGAAAGCCAAAGTTGTGCGGACTATTTTTTGTTGCATTTACATTATTTTATCCAAGAAGTAAAATCAATATCAAGTTAATTGACAATATTAAGAGGAACAGTAGATGTGCTACATGTGAATATTCCACGTAAGCAAATGTTGAAGGACTTACGTTACATCATGCTGTAAATGCAAGTACAGATAACTTGTCCTACCTTATCCCCAAACCATCCCAACCACATACCCACCCCAATTTTCAAAAATCTCCCATTTACCCCATCCTCCCTACCAATGGCAGTGTGACCATAGTAATCCATACATATACAGTACATCTATCCATTTACAGTGTCTTTGCAAGACAATCCCCTCTGAGTAACTCTTTTTGCCTGCACAACTTTCAGAAATCAAACAGTAACTCTTTTCAAGATGTGCTTAATTTGGTTAATGAGCTGTTCTCACTGTGTGTGTTTGTGAAGCACACCAGTGCTGGCGCTGAGGGATCAGGCCAGGCTCTGGCCTCTCCTGGTTCCTGCCTGGAGGAATTCCGCAGTGCTCCATTCATCGAGTGTCACGGCCGTGGAACCTGCAACTACTACGCCAACTCCTACAGCTTTTGGCTTGCCACCATTGAAGACACTGAGATGTTTAGGTAAGACAGAAAAACAAATATTGTATTTCTTGAGCCCCCCCCTTTCACATGAAAGAGTAACTTAAGGGACAGTTCCCCCAAAAATCAAAAATACTCTTTTTTTCCCCTCTTACTTGAAGTGCCAGTTATCAATCTACATGTTCTGGTTTGAGTTGCCTAGTGTTATAGATATCAGCCATAGAAATGTCTGCCTTCTCTCAAATATACTATATGACACTAGACGTATTCAAAGCGCCAAAAAAATGAATTTGAACAACTCAACAGCAATGCCTCTTTTCCAGAAATCATGACTCAGTTACTCAAGATAATCGACAGACATTGTTGTGAGCAGTTTTATGTAGGAACTGTAGTTTCTACATGAAACTGATCTTTTAAAAGTCTGTGGATTACCTTAAGAGGAAAACAAAGCTTTCCTTGTGTATTTGTCTTGTTTGGTGATGTTTTTGCATCACTGCTTGGTGTGGAACAGAGCACACCCAACCACACCCTTCAGTGGTGCTGTAGGTGTTCACAGCTGAAAAGCGTCTAAAAATGTAAAGCAGAGATGGTGGTGAAACAATGCTTTTTAGCCTGGAGTTAAGTTACTGTTTCAGTTTTGGCCATTATCTAATTTCCTCCACATATACATTGTGAGCTTGATAACAAAGGTGGACTTCTAATGTTTTTCTCTCCACCTCTTCCCAGGAAACCTGTCCCCACAACACTAAAAGCAGGCAACCTCCGAACACACATAAGCCGCTGTCAGGTGTGCATGAAGAGGACATAGACCTCCACTCCAGAGTCCTCCTTCCTAACAATGCGAGCAAAAACGTGTACGCTGACGTCCTCAACTTGGCTTAACTTGCTGTTTTCAGACGATGGTGCTATTTCCCTGCATGTGTGAGAGGAGAGGGACAGAGACGTGGTTTGCAAAACAGTCGGAGACTAAACATTACAAACACAGAGACCAAGCGGCCTTTTGTTCCATGCAGAACACAACATGATCACAACATGTCTCTAAAGAATTGCTCCCAGTTTACCACTGCACTGAGTACATGCCCCCTAAACTGGTAAACTGGTGTTCATATTGTGTGAGTCAGGTGCTATACAATTTTACTTATCTCCCTTTTTGCATTTTGTTTTTTTTCCTTCTCCCTTCCCGTGCCACAGCATTCAAAGATATAGCCTCATTTTATTCTATATTTTTAGCTCTTTTAAACATACTAATGAAATGGATGGGACTTACCACTGGTTACAGACGCTTGCCATTCGCTAAATCACCGCAATGTTGCCGACACACATATATACTTATCACTGTGTTGTAAATATAATGCATTCCTCTCTAACGTAGTCCAACATACTCTCCTCAGGTTATTATTGAAATACTTTGTGTGTTATTGAGTCCATTTTTATTTATAAGATTTATGAGAATATGTTGGACTTTAGTGTATCTGAGATTCCATTGATCCAAAAACAGTGTATCGACGTCTGACAATCAGCGCCTTATTAACAAACAAAACAGCACTGAAAGAGCATCGGCGGTGTGTGTGCGTGTGTGTGTGAGTGTACATATATGAATGGTTTTGAGCTGCTTGGAAGTGGTGTGTGTTTTGTGACGTCTGCATGTATATCGTTGCACAACCCTGTCGATCCAGAACAGATGCACAAAAAGAAATAGACCAACAAAAAAATAAATCCTGTACCTTTGCTCTGTCAGAACGTTGTGTATAACAGCTTGTGCGTTCGAGGATTTACTCTTCTCACATTACGTGAGCCAAATGTTTGTGATCCCAAAGAAATGCACATGTGTATATATATATATACTTACACATAACATCTACCGGCTACTTTGCTCATGTTCTGAATTACTTTTGTTATCTCTGTCGATCTAACACAAAAGAGTGAAGGGTCATCACATCATCGCTTTACATCAGAGTCAAACACAGACAGATGAGGAGGATTGTATTTATAAGTTTCTATGCAAGTTGACATGCTTTAAAAGCTCTTAACAGATGTTTGGGTTTTGTTAATCCCATAATATACAGTATTTGGAGATCCTCAGTCTTGTTCAGTAGGAGGAAGGCCTCTGGATACCAGGCATAGTCCCATTCAGAGCTACTTTAAGAAGCAAGCTATTTCTTGTGTTAATGTTACAGCGGTTACTCTACACTGACCATAACCTGTATTTGTTTGTGTTGCTTGGTTGTGATTAAATGCTCCATGAGTATATACAGTATCAGTAGTGTTAACAGACTTGATTACAGTGGGGAATAATCTTACCTAATAAACACACAGAACAAAAATAACTGCATGAACCTTTGAATGTTTTCCAGATCCCATACTGTGTACTCAATGCAATAAAAGGATTTGTAGAATATCCTCCTTAATTTATGATAGGTGATATTTTTCGTTTGTTGGTTTGTTGGTTTAAAATGTTTTAAAATGTGACGTTCAGATACAGTACTCTGCATGGGCCACAAGAAGGCAGCACCAGCACACTTTGTGGGTAAGTTGCTGATGATTCATGATTTCAAAGCTCTCCTCCATTCATGTGGTTCACAAGCTCTCTGCATTTTTTTATGGGGGGGATTTACTGCCACAGGCAAACGCTGACCTCAAATTCTTGAACCCTAATTTAAGTGCAGTCTCTGCTCCAACACTTCCACAGTGCATGCGATGCAGCCAACACCTCAGCATTTCTGCCATGACAACAAACTCGTTCACCCCATGAAAACGCAAACAGATCGATATGCTCGGCAGAGGACCAGATAACCCCTCCTTTCATCTCCACTCTCGTCTTTCATCTATTACCGGATTCCTATCCCTTGTTTCTTCTTTTGTCACAAGACAGACAAACACAGTCCTTGACCCCTGGCTATCTTCATAAACATGCCGAACAAGGCCTAGACCTCTGACCAGCGAGTGCAAGATCAGTCAGGTGGGAGTCACACTGGATAACCACACAACACCAAAAGGTCAAATGACAGATACAACCGAGAGCAATGGCCTAACGATCAAGATCATTCGCTGCAGTGAGGCTGAGGTGTCAGCAGGTAGGGTGAAGAACACACTCAGACATGTTCCTCGGTTTATGTAAAGGGTAACCTGAAACACAAGAGACAGTTTATAAATTGACCTAAAAAGCCAGTATTGGTTTTGTACCACATTATTATTTTTCTCAAGTGGTGCTTGAAAAAGTCTATTTCACGGCTGCATTTACAGGAATTACTTAGATTTAGTTGTCGTCGTCTGGCGTTAGTGAGTTTTGGAGCTATCTACTTAAAGATTTCATGCAGCACTTCTTCCATTATAGAGCTCCAATACTTTGGAGTGAAATGCTTCAAATAAACAGAACAATTAAGGCAATAAGTTAATGGAATGTACAGTTTCTTTGCAATAGGGGTGAAAGTAATTACATTTTACATTTACAAGCATACATTTAGAGTCCACAAAATAAATGTAAAAGTAAAAATGTAAGTTTTCAACCATGTCAAGAAGCATATTCAGTTTACATACAATTGTATTATTTCAATATATCATTGTAATTATAACTGAAGACTCTAGTATCTGTAGAAAACTATATCTGACATCAGAGAGTGACCAAACCCACCTTGAGAAATTTGTCACATTTATTGTTGACGACAACACAAAGTAATGACAGTAATTCACATGCAAATCCATTTACAACATGTGATTAGGATCAATGCTGAGCCTTGCTCAGGGGGCTTTGGAGTTCAAAACATTAACCTCTAAACATTTTAATCCTATTGGCTGTTTGGTAACACTGCTAAATAGAGACTTGTTTTAAGAACTAATCACTTTAAGATAACGGGATTATGCTGGTAAAAGTTTAGGGAAATAATTGGCCATATTGTTGTTTAAGAGCAAACTGACTGCAAATTGGTCACACAGTAGCATAGTATCACAATTTGTGATAACGGTTTGCAACAAAACAACAGCATTTTAATGACCCTTGAGCCTGGCCTACACTTATTATGAGGTCATGGTTTTTTATGCCTTTTTTGATGAAAAACTATGGGTTTTGAGGCAGTGATGGCCTTTCAATGTCATTTATAAATGCTTTGTAAGGCATAAATAGTCCTCACTTTAGATGAAGTCACACAAAATACTTTACTAATGATTAGTAACTACCTGAATTAATCATGAATTGCAGTATTGATACGCGTTTATAAAGCATATATTAACATAGTCCCTAACCATTAGTGCATATCTAAATCATTATATATATATAAATGCATGAATAATGTACATCTAAATAAGTTCTTAATCCTTTACTTACATTTTATAAATGATCTTATTAATCATCTACAACTCCTCAATAATTGGTTTGTAAAATATATATAATACTTCATTTATTTATTCATACTTCATGGGGAATCCATTATTTATAAAGTATGAAAACACAATCATGAAACACATAATAGACGAGCTTATTAATCAAGAATAAAACATTTATAACTGTTGTTGTGAATTGCATACTAATGAGTGTTAATGAAGGAACAATGCTTTATAAATGATGAATTAAGTGTTTACTCATACTTAACTGATGCTTCATAGTGTGTAGTTATTTTAAAGTGTTACCGAGTTGGGTAATATAAGTCAAACTGATAATGAATACTTGACTCAATACCTGTAACTTAATATGTCATGTTTTTTAGAATGTGTTTACGGTAAAGTGCAGGAATGCGTCAGGTTAGTGTGACCCTGACCCTTTTCCTGAGTGGATCAACCTCAGGGGCTACAACCTCCACCCCCTTGACCAGAGCTGAGCCAAATACAGATTAGCTTGTGACACAGTACGCAATGCAAAACAGAAGTCACACGGGTCAAACACTCACAAACATACTCTCACACAATTGTAACAGAGGTACTTGCACGCCAGTGCTTTTTGCATCAGTCTGGGATTACAGTGAGAGCTTTCGTAAAAACAGCTTTCCTTTTCTTACACAAGCAGAAGCACTCAGTTTCAACTTTTTGTTTTGTGTCTATTTTCATATAAAGCAGAATGCGATGTTGATTTCAGTACAGGTACCTGCAGCATTGTAGTTGGAGAGAAACTAATAACATGGAATGATTGTCTCTTTCTCACCCTAATGACACACACAACATGTTGAAAGGACAGTGAAATTGTGAACAAAATTCACTTAATATTCTGATGTTAATGTGACTGGAGTCTCTGTGGTACCTCACCTGCCAACAGTTGAGCTCATTAATGGGTAGAACTCTCTCAACCAGTCACATTGCCTGTTGGTACGTGGACAGTTGCCACTTTGTTTCTATTTTTCACAATAGGTGATGCAAACAGCTAGATTGGCTGAACCCCCAAATCTCAATGACAGAAATTGGACTTCACACTTTCAAAAACACGTCTCCTTTTTCTTATTTTTCTTACTTAAAATTGCTTAAATAATGTAAATATACATAAACGACAGCTTGTGGAGGGCTTCATTTTCTTTTGTGACACCTTGTTCTCCATGCATAAGCAGGATGCCGCTTGAAATCTACACAAAAGTGGACCAATTTACAATTTCGGTGGTGTATCGCAATTTCTTCTGGTAAAACTATGATTGCCAGTGATGTAATTTAGGATCCAGATAATACAGTACAGTTGCAGTGTCTGAAATTAAAAGATATAATCATAAAAATGGCATTTTTCCCTTGTTATCAAAGGTTAGTCTTAGCCTAGTTATATTTAAGTCAATCACAGTCCAATTGCTTTAATGCACACAGTTCAGTTCCATTCACATAAAGTTATGGCAACAAATTAATTTGACCCTTTTACAAAAAAAGTTTTACATCTAAACTGGTTTTAATGATGAAAATTAAATGTTGACTTACCCCAGGTAATTTTAGTTTTCTAGAATTAGTTTTGTTGAAATGATTTTTTTTGTTGAAGGAATTCTGCCTGAATATCAACAATTAGTAAACTGTAAACAGGATTTCCTGTTCATGTAATGTGATCAATTGTGTCATATCAAAGCAAAATACCTTCCTTTTCACAACTAAACAGCATGACATGTTTTTTATATGACTGTCTTTTAGTAAAATTGAGATGAAGCAGATTTTCCTATCAACATCATCTTAAAAACAGCCTGTTGTTCTGCCACTACCTTGAAAACAATCCTCCAGTTGTTTTAAAAAAATGCATTCAGCACTTGGACACATACTGCTGCTTTTACATCCTGTTAGACATGATTGAAATGAACAATACCACTAATTATATGCTAGTTCACTACATTGCTAATTATCATGTTTAATAATTAGCAACTGTTGTGTTTGTTATTTGTGCGTATACTTCAGCTGGTGAAGAGGTAGGAAAAGGAAAGAAAAAGCTCAAAGGCAATAAGTAGTGGTACACCTTCACTTTACTCCTTCCTTTGCTTCCTGATTGATGTTTGCTTCCTTCTGCAGCTCCATTATTAGCTCTAAGACACAGACTATTAGCAGAAATGGGTTCCTCCCTAGTTTACCCACCAGTCGGTTTATGAGTAAAGGATCATGAGTTGAGGTTCTGACTGGACATGGTGCTACCAGTTCATACTGGACCTTTTAAGCTTCCATGTCTTCCTCTCTGTGGTATTGAGTTCCAGGCAAGACGCAACATTTTATATGGAGACATGTCACCACCAGTTATTTTATCCAAAGCTTTTGTTGCCCCTAAACAATCACGATCAAGTGTCCTCAACATCTTAACACCTAATTTATAGGGCAATCTTACCCAAATTACAAAAAAGTGTTACAATGGAGATGAATGGATACACAGACCACATAGTGAGCAGTTAGAACTTCTATATACTGAAGACGTACTTTGTGAAAATGTGGCCTTGAATGGTGACTGCAGGGCAGGGCTGTTGTACAAGTTATTCATTAGTCTGCCAGTTTGGGGATAGTAACAAGCTTGACCTTGTGGTCAAGGCCTCACACTTTGGTGAGAGGATTTTTTATTTTTTTTTGTGGGTGACACATTTTGAACTTATTCTGTTTTTTTTCACCATTTTATGATCTAAAAGAGGAGTTGACTGAAGGACAAATCTGCTTTTCATTCACATTAAAAAGAGAAAACTAAAACTTTGACAAAATGTATTCTGCTACTATAAAGAAATGTGTTTTGAGTTTGAAGCACATTCCCATGCTCAATAAAATGAACAAATTATTTGCATTATAATCAAGTCATCAGTGTCAAAATGTTTTTATTAAAAAAAAAAATCTTTGAACAGATGAAAGATTGAACACATTTTTACTGTGTAAGCCAGAATCAAACCTAATATCACCCTTCCTTCCTCAATGCAGTGTTGACATCAGAGTGTCACGTTAAATGCCAAAGGGTGACCCTTGCACTGTATGACACACATTAATACCATACCATTACGAACACACTGCTCTCATTGGTGAAGACTGTAATTGTAGCAGTTTGTAATTGTAGCAGTTTGAGCAGTTTGCAGTACTGAGTTTACTGACCTCCCACAATGAGTAGTGAGATCAGCATAATATGGACCTGAAGGGGTGGAACTTTTTTTTTAAATGCTTGTTTTTAAGTTAAAACAATACAATTGTGGAGAATATGACTGGATCATATCCTCAGTTTCCCATGTACAAAGATGACATAATTCCATCTGTAGAGCTTGGCTCTCATGTGAGGTCTGATCACGGTCTCAGCATGATCGGAAATCTGAACGGATGAAGCCAAACATGGTGCTCCCTCCTCTTCCGCCTCCTCTTCCTCCACAGGAGAGTTTCAACCCAATGCACAGTGTCCACTCAGAAATATGGAAATAGTGTGGCACTGTATGAATGAGAGGGGAACAGAACGCCTCCACAGCCGAGCGGAGGAGTAACAAGGAAGAGTAGACGTCACAGTGACAGAGAGTGCGTGGGCACGGGAGGAAGAGTGGGAGTGAATTTGTGGGAGGCATTCCAGTATTCTCATTCTGTCTTTTCTCTTTATTTATCTCAACTATATCACTCTTAGTCTAATAAATTACTCTTCATACTTCTCTCAGTACCTTCCGCTTGATTTATAAGCAAATCAGTACTGTCCTACAGCCCTGCACTGTTATGTTTATACATGCAATTAACACCATGAGCACCAGCCAATATTTTCTGTCGCCAAGCCTCTTGTTTTGCAGCAACTTGTCCATCTGCTGATGAGACCTCGACAGGGAAGACAATCCGACTAAAAGACACTGGCTTACCTCATGCAGGGAGAAACACAGAAAGAAAAGAGAAGCACTGTCATGGGAAAACGATTAAATCTAAGCTAACAACAAACAATTGTCATTCTTATTCTTAAAACAATAATTTGACATTCCCCTTGTTCACTTTTTTTTGCCATTTTAAATTTCAAAATGAATACCACTTTAAAAGCGGAGTCGATCTTCTCATCCAACTCTCGGCAAGAAAGCAAACAGGCACGTTTCCCAAAATGTCACACTGTTATATTGAATACTGAAGAAGCTGCTGAAGTGTTTTCACAGGTATCTCAGAATTAAAGATCCCATTTTGTACAAAGTTAGATTGTCTTTTTTATTATAAAGCAGGTGCTATATAAATACTGCGAAAGAATAAAAACGTTCAATCCAGAGGTAAATACACACAGCCTGTACCCAGAAACTGTGCCTTTAACATGTGTCCAGGTATATTTCCGGTTGCAGTGTATGTGAACGGCATCAGCTGACAGGAAGTAAATATGGACCCAAGCTGTTGCCTAGCAACGCAGTTCCATATTTGAGACAGAGGGTGAATACAGGTATATTCAGACAGACCGTATGAAAAAAATCATTAAAGGCTGTAAACATGTTCTTGTAGAAACCCCAAATGAACCTGTAAATGAGCACGATATGTCTCCTTAGATCTGTAGCAGGAAGAAGCTTAGCATTTGAGACAACTATTGTGGTAAGATGGCAGTCAGCACAGCACAGGAGGGTCTGCCCGGCCCTTCTGGACCGTTAGTACGATCAGATGGTTGGCATTCATGGACCGTCCATGTCTAGAACTAGAAACGGAGGAAGGGGATGGGACATTTTGAGTGGAAGTCAGACAAAAACTAATTCAGAGAAATAGAGGCAAAACTGCCAAACAGAAGAGAGAGAGGACGACGAGGTGATGAAATACACTGTGTGAGATTATGCCATTACAACCTGGCTCATCTTGCCGGTCATGACACTTGATTGATATGTGGAGGAAGCCGAGCAGGAACGTGAATATCTGGTGTTCGTGTAGCATCTGTTCTTTGACAAGAGCCTCTCAGACAGGGAGAGAGGCACAGGAGTCTGGAAGGATGCATCCGTATTCCTTGGTTATACATGCCGTTCACGTTTGCTGTGTTAAAGCATGGAGAGGAGAAAAATAGGCTACACTTTGTACTTTGTCCAGTCTTCACACCGCTGAGGAATAGTGATGAGGTACTGTTGTAGAAGAGGGCTGTGGGTGTTGTGTGAACATTTGCAGCTAAGGGTGTGAAGACTCATGGTTAAAATTACATGTTCAGTACAACACAACTTTTCCTTCTTGTAATCACCCAGATATGTCAATAAGAAACAGACATGATCAGTGGAAAATCATCTGTTTTTGTAGTGTAAGCACAAACATGAGTGACCAGTATTCCACATCATGATTAACCAAACTGATGGCAACACTTTCTTCAGCTTTTATGGTCATAATTTAAATCACCAACTAACGATTATTAAGCTATATGTTGAGAAGAAATGCACAATTGATTATGCGTGACACTGCCATCTGTCTTAGTGTCACCTCATCATGTAAAGGGTGGGGGGAGAGCTCCTGCCTCACTGCACAGTGTACATTGGCTGTGTTTAAAAGACCGCACCGTAACTTACATTCTAATTTACACAGCAGACAAATCTATCACAAGCACATCATACTTAGTAAATAACCTTTTACCATGCGTCATGCTAAATTACCTCAGTTAATATTACAAGCTGGACGCAGGAATCTCTCACCGACTTGGCTGCTCTGCGTGAAGTCATCACTTACCACAAGCACCATTAACAAATGTGCTCCCACTGAAAAAAGACCAACGACAACAGAAGAAAGGGCCATGCATGCTGAAGCTAACCAGCTACATCTGCTAACACTGAGTGCTCAACAACTAAGTGGATGGTTAAAATAAAAAAGTTTCACTTTCATGTATTGTACACAGGCTGCATCACAGGCTGTGCTGAACTTCTGAGTAGAGCTATCATACCGCACATACTCTATCGTGCCCTATGTGAGTTGTGCCCCTGGTTATCTGATGACATTACCTACAATGTTGTTCGCTCTTTTAGAAAAGGGGATTGTTTGATTTTCTCAGCAGCTGCTGAATTATTGAACAAAGCTATCATCACACCAGCAGACCAAGTATTTACAGTACTATTAGGGTTGTTGTGGTGTTAATGGGCCCTTCCATTAGCCTCTGTGAAGGCCAGAGTAACACCTGCATCAACAAAAACACATGTACACACACGCTCACAGACACAAATCCTGTGACACAGTTGTTGTTGTTGGGGAGGGAGGAGGACCCTCATGGGAGCTAGTTGTTTTTCAGCAGTGGTCTGAACACATCAGAAATATGCTGACACCATGGCATCACATGCTGGCTCAACAGTATTATGGAGCGTGGCTGTCCTTCAATGTCTCAGGCGACTCCAGATTAAATGCAAAATCACATACATGGAGCCCTATGGCGACAGCATGTGTGAAGGATGTCCCTTCTTGGTTACCTTCTGCTTGTGTATGCGTGTGTGTTTACAACCGTTTATATTTGTGTGCCATGAGTATTTTCCATCATCATGGGCAGCGAGGGGAAAGCTAATAAGAGTGTTATTGTGAGCCCCTCCACAGAGAGATAAGGGAAGCTTTTGGCCTTTCACATAGCTCTGGAAACGTCCATGTTTACAGTCTCCATCGGTGACTCGTCTGCTCCCCTATCAGCTGACAAACTGTTATGTAAAGCGACATGGTGGCAACAACATTGTTTGCCAGTATTGGATTCACTCGCTGACCCAGTTGCCCTTATCATTTCCCTCTCTCACACACACCTGCTCCAAATAAACAAAGTAGTTTGTATGGGTTATATTAGCTTTTTCCAAACAACACACCCGTCTCAAAGTCCTACCCCTCTTGGTTACGGCCCCTCTCTCAAACCTTCCATTCTACTACTGCAGGTATGTAAATTTAGCTTCAAATGGCAGATTTATCTTCCAAATTTGTGGGAATTCTTTAAAATAACGGGTCTTTGGTTTAATTCTGAACTAAACAAAAGCAGTCCTCTCATTTCTGGTTGGCCAAATTTTATCAGCAGTAGCTAGCTAATCAATGCTTATTCAGTGAGATGGCTAAAAATGTGATTTTTAATGTTTCCAGCTGATTAGTCTGAAACCGACAACTACAGTATCATAAACTAAAATGTCATAAAAATGTTGTTCGTTCCAAACTAACCCTATTTGGATGGTTACTGTAATCTACAAAAAATTACTCGGTAATGCAACACAGAGGTAGGCCTCAAAGTTTAGATTTTCAAAATGTCTCACTTTTGAAGAGGAAAGACTTTGAGGATGCGTGTTAACAAGTTTGGCTGTTAAAAGCAGGATGAAACCACTAACACGAACCTAAACTCTGATCCAGCAGTATCCAGGACAAGCTCCCTTGCAGTGAATGCGTCAGACCAGAACAGGGCGTATCTAACGTCAAGTATAACCTAATGGTATGTTGCTTAGCTTTGGGCGTAATACTAATGTAGGTAGAAATCAAACAATTAATTACATACTGTAGTTTTAGACCTAGATTAGACTTGTCTCCTACTGCTGGCGGATGTTTGTTCATTTATCTGTCTCCTCATGTGTCCATTTCTGTCTTTTGTCACAGTCTCTGTCACCAACATAACCATCTCCAAATTTGTGTCTGTTATAAATAGAGGTGTGGAGGAGATGTCTGATCCTTTAATCCCAGATAAAGGTTCATATTATTTCATAAAGCAAGACTCAACTTTGTTGTTGCCAGTGCATGTGAGCCCTGATTATTAGCTGTGAGCCTTTCCTGACTGAGAGTTCCCAAATGATCTGAAGTGATGCTGACAGTCCCCTGCTGTGTCTAGTCTGTATTTATTAAAGGTTGACAGCGTGTAACTAAAGAAAAGGCATTGCTGCTGATGAAGACAAGTGAAACCGTGGAAGGCGCTGGTACAGTAAATTCTCCTATTTCAGTACCGTCACACATGAAAGCTCAGATTGCCAACCACCCAATCTCTTGCATATAAAAGCTCCTCTCACACACTACCACTGTCAAGGCTCATCTCACGAGGCCGCAACCTGCAAGACCATTATTTCTTAGATCCCAAAGGCCTCCAAATGCAAATGTATGTCTAATTATCCTCCCTTATATATCTTTTCAAAATATAATTTATTCTGTACACAAGGGCAGCCATGCATTGACCAAAAGCATGTCCTCTATACCATGCTTCTGGAGGTTTAATCCTTCGTTCACCCACAGCTATTAGCATTTCCACTGCCATCTGTGTTCTGATTATTCTTGGTTGGAATTTAATCTCATATAGGGTACGTCCACATTTCTTCTTCACGCAGATTGAACTCACTCAAATAATATCTATTTTCAACCCACACTGTGAACCGCACAACGTGTGTGCGAATATACATTGCATCACGCATGATCACATACACACATGATGTTTGTATCTGTAAGGTATTCATTAGCTAGTCCTCACTCTTACAATCTTTTTGAAACCCCATTAAACAGAGAATGGCACCAAGAAAATGTGGGTATGTAAATGCATGTAAATGAAGAACTCTGCTATAGCGTCAGTCACACTGAATGGCGACAGACATTTTCAGTATTGCGGTAGCTACAGGAACAAAACCTCAACGCCATGTTCCTCAAGCTCCCTGCCCCCTCAAGTCAAACCCTCAGACAGGGATTCATTATTCAGTGCGCTCCTCTCTTAATTGTCTAACAAAATCATTATATCTGAAATTTAGTTGTGCTTAATGTATGCACAATTAGGCTCCATCTTAATCAATTGGTCATCTAAATTAAACCAAGGATTCATTATTGAATAAATGATCAAGAACTTAATGATTCTCTCTAGCTTGTTCCTATTTTTCGCACTGCTGGATATATAATATGTCTTGAACGTATTTGAAAAAAAGGTATAAAATCATATAATACCCATTGCTCAGTAATGTTGAACAGACAGTGTCTTTCAGAATAAAGCTACCAATATTATGAACAAAGGGCATTGCTAGCAGCATGCCATGATACCAAAACTACCTTTCCTGAGTTGATGCTATGTTTCAAAAAATATTTATAATTTGCAACACTTAATCAAGGTCTGTAGGAAAGCAGGAGATGTGTATGCATGGAGATACTATTAGAAATAAAGACTTGTAGGGCCTATACTGTTTTTTTTAGGTGGACGTTCCAGTTACTCAGAGCTACCAGAGTTGTTGGAGTTTGATTTTTTATAATAGCACCATCGGTTATATCTATTTGTTTAAATATACAGTATCTAAATGTTTGAGAACTAGTGTGAATATATAGTGTGGTCTGAATGGGTCAACATACAGCCTGTTTGCCTGAGTAAGGATCAAAGTCTCTTGTAGAAAGAAAACTACTAAAGAGGCATAGCAGGTGTACGGTAAGGCATGGAACAGGCAAGCGAAGGCTATAGGGCTGTGAGAAGGACAGCTGAGCAGTGATAAAGAAGAGCAAAACGTATGCTGGGCGGCATCAGGAAAAGGCTTTCAACTCCCACTAGGAAGATAAAGCTGACCATGACACATTGGTACATGCAATACACACATTAGAAACCATACGAACACAACCCACACCCCAATGACAGACAAAGGGACACACCATGTCACAGGTTTTAACAGTAAACCGAAAAAATATAGTGACAGTACACATGGTCTGTTGCGAATGTGTGGAGATTGGCCTGGGTTATTTTCCCAGTCTGGCCCTGCATTATTCTATACCTTTGTAATTGTTAACGAATCCAATGAAAGACATACCCCGGCGATGCGTTAGACTCTCTGAATACTTTCCCTACCCTGTCAGTGGCTCTCCCAAAGCGCTCCCAATGAATGACACAAATATATAGCTAGTTTTAAAATAATAAAATAGAAAGATAATAAATTGAACTAAAATATAGAAGCTGGGCACTGTTTTTTGCAAACATTAATTAAACAGGAGTATTTTCAGTGCATTTATTGGGGACTATTTTCAGCTGCGGAGTAAAACACATTTGAAGTTCTAGAGTATTTGCAACACTGTTTACATGTTTATGTGAGATTGAGTCAAATAAACTACAGTGACCATGTTAATCGTTGCAGAGGAGGATGACACCCAATGCACCGGTGTCAATAATTTACTGGGTTGAAGCAGTAGATTCTGGGCTCTGATTTAGACATCTCCCTAAACCATAAACACAGTTGATCATGGCTCAGTGAAGATGTTTCATTCCAATATTGTTGATTCAGGATGCAGACAACTGTCTGTCCCACAGGGGGTGTCCAGTACATGAGGAGGACATTTCCTGTGTTCTCTGGCAATCAGTCCACCCCCTCACATCCTTCCACCCCCGTGTTTGCCAAAACCACTCCACTACTCCTCTAGCCACTACCCACACAGCCAGCCTCTGACTGATGGATGCGCAAGCAGATAGAGTATTTTATCCTGCTATACGATACACTTGTGATCTCCATCCACCGCACCAGCTCAAACATGTTGAGAGAAATACGCCGATGAATCTGCCAGACTATATGAAGATGAGCTATACGAGAGGCCGTTACTTTCTCAAAATGGAGATATGTTTGATTTACTGTAAAAGAGGAAGATTGACGCAGATCATTCTGAAATGTTAAATATTTAAGAGCTGCAGGCCTCTGACAAATAGAAGGGAGGAAGGAGAGGAGAGATGATGGGGGAGGAGGACTGAAATATGAGAAAGATGAGGAAAGGAGAGGGTAGAATGATATAATACGCCATCCTTCTAATTTCAGTGTAGTATTCATTACATATTTATGTCATGGTGCAATCATTATGTATGTGTGCGCAGTGCAGCCAGTGATCATACATATTACCTCTCACTTCCACCTTAATTGCACACGGCCAAGAAAGGGTGGGCTCATATCAATAATTCTTATACATCAAAGCAAATATTCTGGCTTTTCAAATGATTTGCTTGAACGCTCTCTGAGTGTTGGATGAATGTCTTTATGTATGTAAGTGTGTCTGGGATATGCTATTATGACTGCTTCTTTCATTAGCAGAGCCTGTGTGCAGCATGGGGCCTTGTCTTTAGGCCATGTGTATGTATAGCTGTGTTTCTGTGTGCATGTTCATGTGTGTCCCCTTGCCTCCCTATCGATTTTCATTACAACCCCTATCAACGTCCAATTTATTAGATATCATGTTTTAACTTGTAGCATGTTGCACTTCAGATGAATGCGATTACGATGCTGTTGTGTGTGTATGTGAGGGGCATTTGACAAATTATTTACGTTATTTGAAGTTTATGTACCCTGACTGATACGATTTTTAAACCATTATAAAATAACTGTGGGCCCAGCTGGTAGCAGAATGAGAATGAGAAAACACAGCAAATCATAGATGGTGACGATAAAGAAATGATGAGTACATTATGATCACATTTTGCTTTTGTGACTACAGTGAATAGCAATCCTAGTTCAAAGATACAAACCAGGGACGTTGCAATAACATCGGATGCAGAGTAGACCACTAAGGCAATGTGTTGTTTTTCAGTGTGAAGTAAAATCAATACAACCTGAATGGGCACATTGGTGAAAGACTTCTAAATTGCTGGACATATGAAGTACAATTGCACTTCGAGATGTGATCAGGATGTAGTTAAAGTTGTATATCAGAGAAGTTAATAACCTACAAATGGCACCATTAGAAAACATACAAAAAATACAAAGGCTAATTTTAGACAAACAGCCATACTTCATGATCACAATAAGCCGGGAGTTTTTGTATGAGGGAATTAACATAGTTGTGCACAAACCTCACCTAATTGTGTCCCTGTCACTGGTAATTCTCTTTTCGTTGGGGAAAGCCCTCTTTGACCTGAGTGAGTGTCATCGCCTCATTTGTGGCAAAGAGTCATCAACATCTAATTACAACATCTAATAACACTTGATTGGCTGATTAAACTACATGCATAACTTAACTTTATGACCTCTCTTGCTCTCTTTTCTGTCTTCAGTAAGATTAGTACCACGCACACACACACACACACACACACACACACACACACACCTCAGAACACATGTATGGTGGAATTTACTGCACTGTAACACCATTGTCTCTCATATTAATACAGTAGCACCATTATAGTAAGAATTAACACACGCACACACACACACAGGCACTAATACTTGCATTTCCAGCCACTGCTCATAGGTTTTTGCCATGAACTATTTCTTATGAGCCATTAACTAATCTGATAGCAGTGTGTGTGACTGACAGTGTGCATGTGTACATGTCAGTGAATATACATATGTATGCCTGTGCATCACATTCCAAAGAAGGCCGAACGAGAGACAGGTTCTATATGTCAAAATGTCTTCCTATGATTGAAAACATGGGACATCTCTTGTGTGATGTGAATCTGGTGTCAGTCCTGTCAGAGAAGTTTTATATTGTATGCTGCTACAACCACGGATGTGTTAAATAGAACAGGATACCATGATCAAAGATGGTACCCTGCTCATTTCTATAATAGTTGCTCACTGGGCTCACATGCCAAAAAAAGCCTCCACTGGCTGACTTCCTGTTAGCTCCCACACATGAATGGAATAAAATGATTTAATCATACTGCTCTTCTAGATTTTCCAAATGTTATGAGACCGAATAGATCATATTATAATAATATAAAATAATAATTTTGTGAGGGGTTGTGACCCCTTTCGAAAAATGTATTCAGTGTTTTATTCAGTCATTCCTTTTCCTATGGTGTATAGGAAAAATGCTTTATGGGCCGATATCAATAGCGATGTCCTTCATTTGTAGTCATCGCCATTACTAAGCTCATCTTCGAAAGGTCCTGAGATGATGAGATCTACTGGGAGGAACAACAAACTTTGTGGGTTAATGACCACAGTACTACCTCTTTATGCAATTCTCTACTTCCTGTCCTTTTGTGCCATCTTTATTCATCTCTTTGATTAATCATCTAACCTTCGATGTGACGTAGTTGGGACGTCAAGAGAAAGCAGCGTGAGGCTGTACCAAGCCCTGGTCCTTAACATCATGAGACCCCAACACTGAGATCATAACCAGTGTTGTGTTTATCTCACCAGTTTGCCATTGTTGTCATAGTTTTTTTTCAAACATCCTATGGCACTGACAAACAAGGACAGACTTTCATTCAGTCTGTTTAACTTGTGGCCATCACACAGAGCAGCTGCTCAAGCATGCAATCCACATGGAACAATGTGATAGCCTGGCAATGTTCCTGATTTTATTATGTTTTTACGCCTGGCTGTCTGCCTGATTTATGGAAACTGGCATATGGTTTAAGGAGTGGTGTGGAGACGCGAAATAGACCCTCTAATGTGTTCCTTACAACTCTGAGACCTGAATTATTGTTTCCTCTGTGAATCCTTCAGATCCCGTGTCCTGAAACAATGTATTTATTAAGATTGTATCTACAGCCCGTTAAGGTGGATTCTAGTTCACTCCTCGAAGGGGAATGCAGAAAATGTGTCTCAAGTGACCATTGGTAATTGGATTTAGCTTCCCTAGTCGGAAACTGGGAGTATTGCTGTTAAAGAGAAAGAAATATGAATTTTCTTTGAGCTGCTTAGCTAGAGAAGTGGTTTGTTGGTACCTCGTCTTGGGTTTTTGACTACAAAAACAACAACAACTCAGAGTTGTTGTGGGCAATATCAACTGTATCTTAAGGTGTGTCAACGTACAGGTTTAAGAATATTACAAATCTGACTGGGTGGTCCCTGATGGTCATGGACTCATACTACACCCCTGATCACCTCTGAATGTGACACCAGAGGTTTGGTCAGACCAGTTTATTAAGAGGGGTCACTGGTGGCAGTGGAGGATGTAAAGTACAATTTATTCCTGTTGTTCCTTGCTGCTCATTTGTTGGCTGACGTACCACTGGTTTTACAACAGCTAGTGAAACTAACAACCACCAGATTTAGTAAGGGGCTGCAGCCACCCCCGGCCCTTCTATAGACGCACTTCTAGATAACTATTCAAATCTGTCCTCTTGTAATCTGCTCTGACACCAAATATGCATTTAAGTGCAAATTATGAATGCCTTTGCTGTTTTCTTAGCATTTCCTAGATTTAAATCGAAATATTGTGGAAGTACTTTTTATTAACTGAGTGTGTTTTATATATCATCATGAAATCAGTTTTTTAAATTTATTATTTTACGTCCCATAATGTATTTATTATTCTTAAGTTTGCTGTTTTATTGTACATTATTGTTATTCAGTAGCTTGCTATATTGTACTTTTTTAATTTTTTTTATTACATTTTCTCAAAGGGACAGTGTGTAGGATTTGCTGGCATCTAGCAGCGTGGTTGCAGATCGCAACCAACTGAATAGCCCTCCGCTCACTCTTTCCTTTCCAAGACTGTGGTAACGTGAGCCACCGAGTGCAGAACAGTGGTAATGTTGTCCTAACCATAATAACACTACTTTAGGAGCAACGGAAGTCAGACGGCGGCTGGCAGTACCATGTTTATGCACTCTGTGGCTCACGTTACGGCAGTTTCACAAGCGTATGATGGTTTTCAGGCAACGTAAAAAAAACGCAAACGGACACACAAAGATTCTTAGTTTCGGGTGAATATATACAAATGAAAACATAGTTATGAATTTTGTATTTTCTGCTTATAGATCCTCAGAAATGCTACACACTGGCCCTTTAATTAAGTTACAAATGTTTATTTATTCTTGAAAGTGAAACCTGCATCTCAATAGGGTTTACTCCATTAAGTAAATGTTCCAGTGCTCTTTGTTTTGCCACAGCTACGAGTTCTGTTGTTTGTTAGTCTGTGGTGGACATACAGCCAGACATATTAGACGAGAGGATGTAGTCCTCCAAAGGGACTTGTATCTACATTGTCCGTATTTACCTCATTTACCCTCCACTGCATCATTTTGGTTTACTTTACAAAATCAAATCACATAACAGTGATGAGTATTACTGCATTTACTTGTGTGTGTGTGTGTGTGTGTGTGTGTGTGTGTGTGTGTGTGTGTGTGTGTGTGTGTGTGTGTGTGTGTGTGTGTGTGTGTGTGTGTGTGTTTTGGAGAAAGGAATGATTATTAGATCAGCGGGTCAGTTGAGGCTAAATCACAGAAAAAATGAATGCCCGCTTAAACTACACACACACACAAACACAAGCAGGAATGGATAACTTCCTACACACTCCTACTCCTAAATACTGTAGATGCCACCCACCTTCCTTCAATCTTCCTTCTGCTGCTGTGTGGACTGTGTGATTACCTCTGAGGAAAAAGCATCTACACATAGATTATCAAGTATGTAGCAGTGGACAAAAATACAACCATCACTGCCCTGTTCCCGACATTGCCTACATTTCCCCCTGTAATCAATAAGCTGGTACATATCCTCAGTCATCAGGAAACCACCTTGAGTCCTGTGATAGCTTCAAATGTCCAAATGTTGCTGTTAACTGTAAAACGATTCTGTTTGAACATAGACACACTTGAGATTCATATTTCATGCACTCTTTCTGTCACAGTCATATACTCCTGTTTTGACCAAGGCAGAGAGCGGGCTCATGTATCATTGTCATTTATATCAAACCCTTTGACTGCGGATAATGCATAATTATGACAAATGACTAATGATGGTGTTATGGAGCCTGCATATCATATGTATTCACATCTGTTTAATCAAAGCTGGAGAGAGCAACGATTTCAGATTGTTGCGTCCCTCTGTGTGGCCATGAGAGTAATTTCTTGGGGAAGACGTGCTCATGAATAAATACGTTGTCTTTGCGTGTATGTCTTCAGCCGACATAAACCTATCGTCATTGGTTTCTCTTCTGGTCAACTGAGCATGCCGCGTCTGTGTCCGCCTGATTTGTCTCCCCGTCTCTTCTAATGAGCATATCAAATACATATCTGTCTCTGTGACCTGCAAAATGGGAGAACCAAAGTCCTTTTGAGTGTCTTTACAACTAATTGTTAGAAAGAGGTGGACGCATTGCGAAGAGATACGGTCGCGATGACAGTAAAGAGTAACATTTTCACAGTACAGAAAGGTGTTGAGTAAAACATATCAGCATCTCCACAGTTCTTCATCAAACTTGCACAACTGTTATAAAATGATGGTGCTAGGGCACTGAATACAACCTGGCAACTATGATTGACTTTCTTCTACCATTTTACACAGCTGTGCATTCCCTGTGTCCAATTTTCAAATGAATCAAAAAGAGATTATGTCCATTCCAATGAGTTGGTTAACTGAAGTAATCAAAACTGTAATCACTTGTGCTGTGGCTCAATACAGGCATGCAGCCATGTCCAATAACACAAAGATCTCCATCAGCACACGCTGTCTTTCCTCCAGGTCAGCCCGCCTGTGATCAGAAATTTCAATTTCACGTTTGCTGTGTTGATTAGAGAATTGAGTCAATTATGGGTGACAACATGAGATTGAACGGCGCAATCCATATTGTGTGTGCTCAAGAGCACAGAATACAGCCTCCATTATCATTTCCTCGTTTCAATGTCGGGTTCGAGAAATTACAGGGTTTGAAGGGAACGATGCAAAAAATATTAACTAAGAACTAAGAATAGGATAAGTTTAAATGGTTATCCGTAATACTTCCTTCGAGTGACGTCACTGATTAGTACATGTCCAGCCATGTTTTCCAGATTGTGCAGTTTTAACGCTTGAGTTTTGCTGACATCAGCTTTACTTCCTTGTAACGGAATATTAATGTATTAATATTAATAATAATTCAAAATAAATACATTACATTACAGTCATTTAGCAGACGCTTTTATCCAAAGCGACTTACAATTCAGATTCTATCACATTTCTACACCGTAGGCACAACTACGGGAGCTATTTTGGGGTTAAGTGTCTTGCTCAAGGACACATCGACATGAGACTAGTAGAGCCGGAGCCGGGGATCGAACCGCCGATCCTCTGAATACATTTTGTTTTCACCTAACCCAATTAAAACCCAATACGTAGATTAATACTGATCCTTTCCTTTGCCATACACTCTGCTTGCATATCAAAATGACCATAAACCCTTGTTATTACTACAAATAAGGAAATAGTTCATGTTTTATATGTTTTAACGGTTGTGTTAAAAATCATAACTTTATTGTGTTTGCCAAAAAGCCACTCACAGACAAAGAAATGTTATTATATAGTGATGTTACTTATGTTTGGGCCAGTTAGACCCTAGAAAGGTCCATGTTAGAAATCTTAACATATAGTTAATAATAACAGAAATCCAAATAGGCTCATTTGGGAGGGTGTTAAAACACCAATCATAGATTCTGAACATACAATTTTCCATTGTATTTAACAGTGTTTTACAGTAGCGACTGGTAAAACATGTTCTCAGTTAGAGATTATGTTGATAAGTAATTCTTGTAAAATTAGAAAAATGAATGAAGCGTCGAGCTTGGTATATATTCTGAGCTATTACTGTAAAGAGGACATTGGGGTTAACTGAATAAATTGCCATTGCACCAAAGGTTGATCAGTTCAGTCTCTGACACAACAATCCTGAAAAATAAATAAAAAACACAAAACATCCCCAACTCAGGACAATAAAGAAAAACAGGATGATATTCAGATCCCAAACATCAAAACAACACTGCCACAACAGTACGAATCAGACACCCCAGGCTTCGGCTATAATCTGTTTTGCCTATGACTAAGGAGGCGGTTGGGTGTGTGTGATGTTTGCATTCCAACAATACATGTTTGTTCTGTTCATTTGACGGGGCCTTATGTGGCAGTGACTGACTGAGCCTAATCTTTACCGCTCATCCTTAATCTAATCCCATCAAATCGGCTATTCTAATCTGTTTTGTGAAAGCTTATTTAACTAATCGTTGCACACAGTGACAGTGCAGTGGATGAGTGAGACATTATGTGCTTGTGACTCAGCAAATGGTGCCGGCGAGGCTGTTTGTTTATAAAGGTCAGCCTTAAGACCCTGAATGAGATTAGGTCTTCTAAGCGACAGGCTACTGAGTGAATTTAGACAATCTTTCACACTTTGCTTATTTAACCTTATTTGATTGGTTGCTCACATTTGAAATCTTAGCATTAACTTATCTTGCACTAGAGAATGAAATAAATCAAGAGAGTAAAAAGGGCCAATCTGTTTTGAGAGGATGCACCCTTAAAGTCACACCCCTATCCTTCCCTAAATAAACACAACTATAAAGACCTAATGGGTTCATACCAGGAGATGACGAGAGGGTCCATTTAGAGCCCTGTAAATCAGGTTCAGCTGGCTGTTTAATTAACTTGTAAATTAATGCACCATGCTGTGTAAATTGGAGGATGATAAATATGTATGTAGCTATCTAAGAAAAGGGCAAGGACGTATCACAGACAGAACCAGATTGGGTTTGCAAGCAGCACAGTTTATGGGACAATCGCCCACCTTATTGGTATTTTATAGACAGCTGATTTGCATTTCTTATGCTTCCTGGGTGATGCAAAAAGAAAGAGTCACTGCCCCCGCTCAGTTTATGTTTATCTCCCGGTATCATGGTATTATACAAGGCAAGCTGTTATGGACTTTAAATGCGTCTCACAGGGACAATCTGTTCGTCATTTATCAGAGGTTTAAGCAACTGTAGACGGTGCAAATGTTAAATAAAGCACCACATTCTCAATATAGTCAGTCTGCAGCAGTTGTTTGTCATCAGGGGGTGTGAAAGTTCAGATCCAAGCCCACATCTGTTATGTGGGAAACCTAATATCAACAGAGAGGGAACCCTCCTCATCCTACAGGGAGACATCTGAGCCAGGAGGTTTAGGCAGCCAGTGTTGCATCTATTTATATCAATATGCCTAAATGGCACTTTAGGTAAGGCAGAGGTAAACACAGTTGCTCAAATTGTGAAAAGAAAACAAACTGCAAAGAGCACAAAATCTACTCATCACTGCCCGTCAACCAAATCTGTAAGAGGAAGGTTATTTGAGGGACGGATCACAAGAGGTCGTTGCCTGATTTGATTCTTTTCTCATGCTGGCAGAAGTCAAATCATTGCTTCAGGTGGCATAATTGACCTGCACGTGCCACGGTAATCGACCTTGCTGCTGAGAACAGGGTGGTGTGATGCTGAGCCAGCACTGTGGGATCTGAAGGAAAATGGGGATATAAAGTGGGGGGTGTTGTGTATGTGTGTGTGTGTGTGTGTGTGTGTGTGTGTGTGTGTGTGTGTGTGAGGTGGGGGTAGTTTTCAACATGTTATCATCGTGGGACATGCAACTATTAATAAGTGGCAGAGCAGTGATATGACTGATTATTGACAGACAATGTGCTGGGCAGTGTAGATTAATCCCCAATTAATTACGGTTCATGATTCAGTTTCAATGGCAGCCTCTACATTTACTGTCTACACGTCAGGACACACTGAACGGCCTACAGCCGGTTTTCCCTCTGTGAGGAAAGGAAGAGGCGACCTCATTTCCTCAGGAAGTAGAAGGCTATTGGCTGCCAGTTACACACTCTCATCACTGCTGCACCACGGTACCCAGCTGGCTCCAGCATTTCATCATTACGCACGTTGACGCAATCAAGATCAGGAGAATTTTTTTGCATCATCATGTTTTTTTTTTTTACGATAACCATATTTGAGTCATTCCTCTGTTTCACTGACAGGGGGAGGTCTATTTCTTGTAGATTAAGCGTTAACCTACTGTAACCGTAAATATTTTGAGCACATATCATGCTGAATTATAGGTGTCGCACCGTCATCGGAAACGGACGGTAGCCGAGTTTCTTTCGAGCTCCAGGCAAACATGATTAAAGCAGTGGGTGACTGCGTATACGCAATAAATCACACTGAATTAGATCAGCTCTTCCCCGATTATTGTCCGTTTAACTGATGATATTCTTGCTGGGCGATGCTTGTTCACTAGTTGGGGAGGACTGGAAGGACTCCCTCTACAGAAATGTTAAATATATATGGTCCAAAGGTTGTGAAAACGCTAGGAATAAGAATAAACTATATGGGAATCAAATGTATTGTCTTTTATTTTGGTGTCCAAATAAAAGACGCGATATTTGATACATTAAGTACAAAAGCACAATAAAAACTCAAAGTTTGAAAATAATAATAATATGCTCTGCGCATATACTCACATATACAGGTTACTATTTATTCTAATGTGTTTTGTAATTCACCTCAAATCGGTGACGCAAAAAAAAAGGCTTTTTTGACCCGGAACATTTCGTTTGGTATATTTAGATGAGCAAAAATCACAGCAGTCAAATGTTGGATCACAGGACCAGAGCTGCTATAAATAAAGTCCTGGCTGACTACGCTCAAATTAGTCGGAAGAGGGCAGAGTGATAGTAGGAGGGCTTTTTCCGTCTCTCTCACTCCAGCATTCACCCTGTTTCCACCAATAAGCCCAATGAGCCGAGTGCGCACCGCCCACTGTCGATGTGTGTATTTTTTTCTCCTCCTTTCCGTTCTTCTTTTTTTTTTTTTTTCACAACAGGACTGGATGTGTAGAACGTCACATGTTGTTCCCCCTCCTCAGTCAGGACACTAGCAGACATGTGTTATTTATTGCTCAGCTGTGGGAGAAGACGAACGCTCGCACAACCGGCTCTGGAAATAGAGGATTAAAATAAAGCGCGTTTCTTTAGCAACTCGAGGAGAGGAAGCATCGTGTCTGATAGCGAAGGACACGAGAATGGCGAGTCCGCCAAACACGGGAGATCCGGCGTCTTTGCCTAGTAATGCGAACAACAACATCAAGAAGTGCGGATATCTAAAGAAGCAGAAACACGGACACAAGCGCTATTTCGTTTTAAAAGAGCCGAGCGAAGGTTTACCTGCCCGGCTGGAGTACTACGAGAGCGAGAAGAAATGGAAAAACAAATCGGCCGCGAAGAGGGTTATTCCTCTGGACTGCTGTCTCAACATCAACAAGAGAGCGGACGCAAAACACAAATATCTTATTGCTCTTTATACCAAGGACGAGTATTTTGCCGTGGCGGCAGAAAACGAGCAGGAGCAGGAGGGCTGGTACCGGGTGCTGACGGATTTAATGGCAGAGGGGAAAGTATACGACGGCTCAGCGTCCAACTCCGCGTCCTCGCTGGTTGGCTTCGACGAGGAGAGCTACGGTGTAATAACGCCGGTTACCGCCGCCTACAAGGAGATATGGCAAGTGAATCTGAAATCCAAAGGCTTGGGACAAAGCAGACATTTGATCGGAGTGTACCGGCTCTGTCTCTCCAGCCGGACTATCAGCTTTGTCAAGCTGAACTCGGAGGTTGCCTCCGTCATTTTACAGCTGATGAATATCCGGAGGTGCGGCCATTCTGACAGCTTTTTCTTCATTGAGGTTGGTCGATCTGCAGCCACGGGTCCGGGGGAGTTTTGGATGCAGGCGGACGACTCTGTGGTGGCGCAAAATATCCACGAAACTATCTTGGAGGCGATGAAAGCCATGAAGGAGCTGTCGGAATTCCGTCCGCGCAGCAAAAGCCAGTCCTCTGGTACAAACCCCATATCTGTCCCCACACGGAGGCACCTGAACAATCTGCCCCCCAGCCAGACCGGGCTCCCCCGGCGGTCGCGCACTGACAGCATGGCCATGACCTCTCATGTGAGCAAATTTTCCTCCTGTCGAATACGCACGGCCAGCGAGGGCGATGGCACCATGGCACGCCCCATGTCAGTGACTGGCAGCCCCCTAAGCCCAGGGATCCACAGGACCCTCCTGACCAGATCTCACACCATTTCAATGCGCCCTTGTCGGACATTTGAATCTTCTTCCCTCCAGCACAGTAAGTCCATGTCTATGCCCCTGTCTCCGACCCCACCCATAGCCACCCCTAGCCTGGGGAATCTGTCCTCCTACCCAGACACTAGTGCTCCTCGCCCCTCCAGCTGCAGTGCCTCCTTCTCAGGCTCCCCCAGTGATGCAGGTTTCATATCATGTGAGGAGTATGGCTCTAGCCCTGCAGACGCACGGGACCCGAGATTGCTGCTCACCCTACGCAGCAACACACCCGAGTCTCTCAAAGCTGACACCCCCCCCTCCCGGGACGGCAGTGAGCTTGATGGCTACATGTTGATGGAGCGGCAGAATGGTTACCGCCGCTTAGCGGAGCTGGACAAGGCTTACCGAAAGCGAACGTACTCGCTCACTACCCCCCGCCAGCAGAGAGGTCCTCCCCAAGTATCTTCAGCCTCCCTGGATGAGTACACTCTTATGAGGGCCACTTACAACAGTGGAAGCCAGTCTTCTCGGAGGTGTCACACTGCCTCCCCTAAAGGCGTGCATCCTGAGGATTTCAGGGATGTTCAGATCAGTGTTAGCGGTCACCAAGGTGACAGTGGCTATATGCCCATGATGCCAGGTGTGACACCACAGACATCATGGTCCAAGCATGGCCTCTATATGCCCATGAGCCCCATGTGTGTTTCCGCACCAAAGCAGATCATCAACCCGCGTTCACACTCTTCAGCGGGGCTGGCCCCACACACAGACTCCCCTGGGAGTGTTTCTCTGGAGGACAGCGGCTATATGCGGATGTGGTGCGGAACCAAGATGTCGGTGGAGAGCACTGATGGAAAGCTCACCAACGGAGAGTACCTGAACATGTCTCCTGTTGACTCGCTGGTGTCTCCCACACCCTCAGACTACATCCTCAGTCCTCCAGGCGGAGATCCCCACCCCCAGCAACATCACAAACAGCCTTATTCTTACAGCTCTCTACCACGCTCACTAAAAGGCCAGTTGCAGCGCAATGGGTCCACAGACAAAGACCAGTATGTGGTGATGTGTTTACAAAGACAGCGGATAGAAGAGGAGTCCAACTACTGTCCTGTCACTCCAGGGGACTCTGTGGCCAGCAGCTCTCCGGTGGCACCAAGCACCCATTCCTCTGCCCTATCTCCTCTCAGAGTGGCTCGGGTAGACGGAGGTCTGGGACACCGGAGTCGGGTGTGTCGGCCCACCCGCCTGGCTCTGGAATCCCTCAGAACACTACCATGTATGAGCGAACACCCGCTTCCCTCAGAGCCACGCAGCCCTGGAGAGTACATAAAGATAGACTTTAGTAGTGCTACTCACAACCTGCTGGCGTCCACAGTGTCAGCGAGCTCTGAGTCTTCTGTGAGTTTAATGTGTGCAGAGAAGGGATTGCTTCCGTTCGCAGACTATGCTAATATTGACATCAGCTCCCCGGGTCACCTTGGCTCACACCAACCCAGGGGTTCCCCCACTGCAGGGTGCCTAAGCCAAACGCCTGAAGTCTTGACTTGCCCTAGTCTGGTGAACGCCCAAGAAGAAGAGAAAAAAAGCACAGAGAGACAGGCAGAGAAGAGGGGGATGGTAGAGGAATATCCTCTCCAACAGCAGGTGAGCCTGGTGTGTCAGCCTGCTCCAGTCAAGGATGACTACACTGAGATGACTTTCAGTCCACCTGCTCCTCTACCTGCTCTCTGCACCACTGATGATGTTCCCCTCCCCACCAGCCCCACTGCCTGTGTCCAGAGACTCAGCCTCGAGAGCAGCATTGTGAATGGGGTGCCCCCTGTGCAAGTGGACTCATTTCTCCTGGGGGGTCCTTCGTTATCTCTCCCCCTTGTGGATCCACACAGAGGGGCCAAAGTGATCCGGGCTGACCCTCAGGGGCGGCGGCGGCACAGCTCTGAGACCTTCTCCTCCACCACCACTGTCACCCCAGTGTGCCCATCCTTTGCTCATGACACCAAACGGCACAGCTCTGCCTCTGTGGAGAACGTATCCCACACTGTTTGCAGCTCCGAGGGTTCTGACGAGGACTACGGCAGCAACAGCCCCATGTGCAGGGAGATGTCAGCTGGTTATCAAAATGGACTGAACTACATTGCCTTAAACTTGATGGAGGGAAACCTTGGAGGATGCAGGTTAGGGGGCTGCGATGGACTCTTGAGGTTCAAGACGACAGCCTGTGGCTGCAAGGGGGGCATGAATGGGTTCAACACCAGCCCCTACGCCAGCATGGGATTCAAGGAGACTGCCACTGCTGTGAAAGGTGAGTGTTTCCATATATGCCAAACAAATTCATTCATTTAGCAGGCTTTCATTCATGAAGGGAGTGGTGTCAGGGCTTAGGAGTAGGATAGAGATCCGCCTCAGGGCTACAATCCTCTGCAGAGATAGGCTGCCCTTCTGAGCTAAATTTTATTCAAAGTTGATAACTGGTTCTTTTTTTTTTAAAGAACATGCAGAGAAAAAACAGCTTTATGTGTGTCTGCAGTTTAGCCCACGTGTTTAACACGGACTATGGATTTAACCCACTGACTACATACATACATTATTTGAACCGTGCCCTTTTATATTAGTTTAATTATCACACGTCTTACTGCTGTTCAAATCAGAGGGAAACTGGCCACAATTATGATAGTGTTATAGTGTATAGGCTAATGAAATGACAGTTATGCCCGTTTTACATGAACAGTGGTTAGGCTACATACATGTTGTGTGTTAGAACAGCATATTTGAGTCTGAAAGGCCACGGCAGCAGAGTGAAGTAAAGTTGTTTTGAGCATTGCTGTTGGGTGGAGGCTGCGATGTTTAGATAGGGTTAGTCACCTACTCGTCACACCCAGGACACATTGACGAATCTCAAGGCTGGTCGACACTGTTTGCATGGTCTTTGATCCGTGTCAAACTGCACAGATATTAGAGATATTGGAGCAGAAAGCACTGGAGAACAAGGATGTGTCCTTCCAAATAAAAGCTGATCTCCTTGAAGAGAAACAGAAAAGTGTATTTCAATTCTGGATTCGCTTTGGAATTGAATGGATTTTTATTTTGAAAGGCCGGACTTGTTATACTTTATCCCGGCTCGCTTGATACTGCTGTTGTGTGTTTTGTGTGAATGGTCTGCTCTGGTCTCCCCTCAGTGACGCAGTTTTATTCCACGTCAGTATTTCAAAAAACAACTTGTCTGATCCAGTGACGCATGCAGCACGACACATGATGCGCACATGAAAGTAGCTAAAACGGGCAGAGAATAGGCTACGTCTTTATTTTCCATTGTATAACTGTCGATTGTATCTTTTATAAGAAGACAATTGAAATCCTTATGATGAAGTGTCTTTGTGGGAAGGAGCAGTTACCATCAAAACATTGCCTTTCCCATTATTTTCTTCACCGTTGCGTCAGTGGCTTTTCATGCATCTCTAGATGGTGGGGGTGATTTTCCGGGACATGTCAGACGTTGCTGTTGTTGGAACAGAAAATACACTGTGTTGGGATCATCGTGAGTCAGAAGGGCAGTGTTCCTGATGGTGAAATACAAGAGTTTAATTGGCGTTTGTGGTTTCACAACCACCTTTGTCTCTGTCTCTGTCGGCTCTCATGCTCTGAGTGCAGTCAGCGTGGGGCTTGGTGCAAGTCATCGTGTTCCCCAGAAAAACAAGTGAGTCAGTTGTTTATCAATTGTCAGGTACTGGGTTTCAGGACTGGAATGTGGGCAGTGTGCAAAGGTTGCTGGGAGAGGTGAATGCTCCCTTGTTTTTCTAACCTGGTGGGATGGACTCAGAGAGGAGGGCGCGGGGGGGGGGGGGGGGGGGGGTTTAGAGGATTCTTTTTTTTCTTTTCTTTTTTTTTACTGTGAGCAACTTCACAAACACCCTGAAGAAAACGTTTCACACAGAAAGGGGGCACTGACTAATGCTTCGTACAAACACATATGGCTTGTACTTGCACACACACACGTATTTGTGAACCCTCACACTCATTGAGGTCCAGTTACAGGGCTGAAATATTGAATTTGTGTACCACAATGGAGACGTTTCTCCAAGGTTACAAGAGCAGGGGAGGAGGAGAGAGGGAGCTGAGGAACAATGGTGAAAGATGCATGACTTGTTTTGTTTTTCATGTACAACAAAGTAGACAATTGAGCTGTCTGGAGGGGGAGAGAGTGAGGGGGAGGAGTAAGAAGGAAAGGAAGAAAAGAAACGCAGAAAGAGATAAAGATCATTCCGGTGAGAGTTGGCCTTTGCTACTGTATTTCGGTTACATAAGCCCTTCCTAACAAACAAATATCCTTGTACATAATAGTGAATGACTCTGCTCTCTGATCAGGGATGTGACCAGTGTGGCATGTCATTGATACTCTCATCAAAACACAAATGCACTTCTGTTGCTCGTGTGTGTGAGAGGAAAAAGAGGGCATGACTGTTTACTACAAGATGGCAGACTTTACCACATTCTCTTCTTCTCACTGACTGAACTATAGTTCCATGCAGTGCATCAGTTTGAAATGGGAACATTAGGAAGTCAAATCCCCTGTCCTTATTTCACATCTGAAGTTTTTGGGGAGAGACGGAGAAGAAAGGGAGACATCGCTCCATCCTGCCCGTCTGTTTGTGGAGGTTTTTTTTATGGCTCACCGAGGAATAGTTGAGTCCGTTAGTTGAGAGGTTACACTGTTGTTGTTTGGGTTTTGGCCCTGACATGGCGGTCCGGGGGGGGGGGGTGATGGGGCAGAGGAGAGAGGAGGGGGGGGGGCTGTTTAGCTTTCAGTGCACGCCTTCTGGCCCTGTCCACAATGTCAGTTACTTGACCTTTGAACTAGCGCTGTGTGTGTGAGAGACTCTGAGCGGGGGGGAGGATATTGTCATAGGGGCTTGTCCAGAAATCCACACATCGCCATCTCTGTGGCAAAAGCCAAACAGGGAGGCGTGTGTGCTATTTTTTTTTTTACAACTTCTTACTCCCATTCTCTGGCTGTCTTCATCGCACCGCTCCTTTTAGAGTAAATCTCTCAAGCCACTTCTCTTTTCTCCATTAAAGCCGCTTTATCATCCTCCTATCGCCTTCTTTTCCCACCCCGGTCCTCGTCTATCGAATGTATCTCTCTCTGGCTAAACGGTGCAGACAGGGGATGAGACTGACTCACACTCTCCATGCCTTTCATTTGTGGGCCCAGACTGCCTCTGGCCACCACCACCCAAACACACACTCATTCCCACTTTGTCTGTGTGTCTTCCTCTCCTGTGTGTGTGCACATATACGCAGCCATCAGCAGATGGCGGAGGGGCGGTGGGTGTAGGGGGGGTCAGGGGGTTTTGCACCTGCCCTGCCAAGCAGTGCTCACTGGTTATCAGGCCCTTCAGAGGAGAGTGACAATACGCTAATGACTGGCCACCATCTGCCACAACAACAACAGGGAGAAAGTGGGGGTGTGGCAAGGCAGTTTCAAGAACCCCCCCCCCCCCCACACACACACACACACACACACGCACACAGACACACCTTCTCCACACTTGTGTTTTTCCTGTTGTTAACTGACCTCAGTGGGCATTGGCTTTTCACACAAGAGGCCATTAACTGTGCATTAAACAATTAGCTAATCATACCTGATCAGAGACACTAACGAGGCTCTCACTCCTCTTGCTGCTTGGTTTATCTCGCACTGCCAACAACAATAACACACAATTAATATCCAACTGGTTAGAAGGATTGATTTGAAGTGTTAAGAGCTCATTGCTCCGATTGATGGAAAATCAGCAGCTTATTTTGATGACCGATTTATCGTTTTTCAAACAAAAATTCCAAACTTTCTCTGGTTCCAGCTTCACTAATTTGAGGATATAGACTAAATCATTTGTCAAATGATGAATGGTAAATGAAAATAATAGCTATAGTTGTAGCCGTCGAAATGTCTTTTGTTGTGAATCAGGAGCTGGCAGCTAAAAAATAACCTTTTTTTTTTTTTTTAATGCAAGAGGGAACCGAAGAAACATGTTTGTCTTTCAGGTTTGATCTTTGACAGAAAAGCTCCATATATACAGTATGTAGTGTAGAAAGTACACTTCTCTAGTTAAATAATAGGGTTAGGTTTTATTTGTGCAGCCCATTAGCCTGCCGAGAACAATTACCTTGATTATTTGATTGCATTTTCAGGAACATTCAGTCTTTGTCCTCACCTGTTTTGTACACGCCTCCCCTACAGGTACACACACACACACACACACACACACACACACAGCGCTCCTGGCCGTCTGATACATAACTCTTTGAGTAAAGTAGGGCGGGATGTTCCAGTCCTCGATGAAAAAAAAAAAAAAAAAAAAAGTCAACCATCCACATCCTCAATTTAGCTTTGAGTTAAGAAGGATTACATTCACTTCAGGATTAAACATTGTTGAGTGGCTTGTTTTGTCTAGAGGATGAGGAAGAGATGGAGCTTCTGTGTGTGACATGAGTGCACATGTCATATAGTACTTACACACAACAGGTCCACTGGCTTCAGGCCGATTTTGAAGTTTTTCATTCATGAATAGTCCAGCACATCATAAACTCTTTTCTATCTCTCTGGACCCTGATACTGTATTAATCCTCCATAGAGGTGTATAATATAGTTAAGCATAGGATTAGCTCTCAACTGGGAGGATTTGCTGCTTTTCTTGGTCATGATGATCGTATATTAAAAATCGTAGGGTTTTACCCTGTTGGTTAGACTAAACAATCACAATTATATGACTTTTTATACACCAAATGCTTTTGTAATTAATCAGGAAAAAATGAAAATAACCAGTTGTCGGTTGCAACCTTTCGTTGTTTATCAGTGCAAAAATATTTAAAAATGAGATAAGATTTAAAGGATTATCTGGAATATGGATGAGTCAGCAGGATAGCAGAGTCAACAGTGGTTGTTGTTTTTGTTTTGCTGGTTCAGCCAGAGGTGTGGGAGGTCAGAGGTGAAGAGTTAGTCAGTGTTGGTTCGTAGGAGTGCTGCTATAGATCAGGGAGGAGCCAGCAGGAATGTAAACAGAGCACATCTGAGCCTGCTGATCTGTAGGAGGAAACCTGCTCGCAACATCACTTTTGTTGCTGGCAGGAGCTCATTCTTATGGCTGATGATCCTCCTCCTTTGTTGCTGCTCAGAAATACAGTTGGAGAAGTTTCCCCATAAGCTCATTAATTTACAATGCGGAACTACTCGAGCAGGTGATAATGCATCAGCAGACATGGGGACGTGTTTACTCTGCCTCTGAAGCACCAGAGAGGCTGTGAATACATGCCTGTGTGTGCGTCCTAGTCCTCAATGGAGCATGGCTAAATTTAGCCTGTGAGATCTAAATAAATAATGAACAGAGCTTCAATGTGTGTGTGTGTGTGTGTGTGTGTGTGTGTGTGTGTGTGTGTGTGTGTGTGTGTGTGTGTGTGTGTGTGTGTGTGTGTGTGTGTGTGTGTGTGTGTGTGTGTGTGTGTGTGTGTGTGTGTGTGTGTGTTGGGACCACAGACGTGGATTGCTGGGGGGGGGGGGAGGGGGGCCGGAGGGGTGTGTGCTCCAAAAAGAGGAGGGGGTAGAAGGCATTGGGTTCATTTCCCTGCTGGACCACTGCTCCCTTCTATAAACCCCACCTCCCCAAATCTGTCTGCCCGCCCACTCTTTTCTCCGATCGGCATGTGTTTGAACAGCAGTGTGTGTGCGGTGAGTGCCCATATGGCACATTGTCTTGTTGCACTATTGCTTGTTCATACAATAATAATAATAATATTTATATGTGCACCTGGTTGCTAGTCGAAGCCGTTGGTGATTCAGTTCTCCTTCCCGGCACATTGCAGTCATTCTCACCCAAGTGTCTTCCTCTACAGGCCAATGCCTGGCCCAGCCCCTCCAGAAACACACACACACACACACACACAGATTGTTATGGACCGGCGGTCCCATGATCTCACTGCATTCCCAGTCCTCTCTGTCAGGTTGATTCTGTTACTGTGGTTTTTCCACCTCTTCCAACCCCCAGTGTTTCTATTTTCTTCTGTCTCAATGGAGAGACAGAGCTAAGCCAGCACAGGTGGCCTCAGGAGGAAAATCAACTATTTTATCTTTCAAGTTAATTCTGTGGTTCCATATTTTTGCTTATCAGACATCCCTGAGGATCTGTGGAAATGCAATCAGTAAGTGTTGGGTCAAGTGTCTATAAAGCCCAAGTATTGACATCAGCCTCTGATTTTCCTTTACAGCGTGTATGTATAGGCCAAAGACAGAGAACAGATGTGTGTGTGTGTTTATGGAGGGAGTAGTTGAGGAGGGGGTAATAGTGAGGACTCTGAATGAAAGGTTTGTTTTAGAGAATGACCATCACATCCAGCTTTGTGAAAACAGCTCTTGTTCGTGGCTGGGGAAGAGGGAGAGGAGACGGCGAATGAGGGAAGAAATGCAGCCGTGTGTGTGTGTGTGTGTGTGTGTGTGTGTGTGTGTGTGTGTGTGTGTGCGTGTGTGTGTGTGCGTGTGTGTGTGTGTGTGTGTGTGTGTGTGTGTGTGTGTGTGTGTGTGTGTGTGTGTGTGTGTGTGTGTGTGTGTGTGTGTGTGTGTGTGTGTGTGTGTGTGTGTGTGTGTGTGTGTGTGTGTGTGTGTGTGTGTGCGTCAGCCAAGACTTCCGCTCTCATTTGATAGCTCTGCATGCAAATGAAACCTCACAAACAAGTACACCGGGGCAAGGGTCGGCACAGCTTTCCACTGGGAGAAATGTGACACTCTGAAGACCCAGAGTTTATAGTGTGTGAAAACACACAGCTGTGCTGTGTGTGGGAGTGAACCTGGCATTCTTTTGTTTATTTGACTTTAGTAGGTATGCAATCAACAATACCTGTGTGTGTGTGTTGCTGTGTGGGAGTGTTGTTGCTGTATCTTTTGCCGTCATTGGAGACTGCCCTGTGTCAGCTGCACGGTGCTAAATGCCACTCTGTTTTTCCCTTGCCGTGAAAGCACCTGCCACTTCAGTGTCTACCAGCTGAGGAATACACACACACACACGCACTCACACTCACACACACACACACACACAAAGGCAAGCCGCTTGAAGAGCACTTTTTCCTTACTTGGTAACAGAGTGGGGTATCCATTTGAACTCCCTCCCCTCCTTCTCTACTGCTCCATAATAAATCACATCTACTGTATGTACACACACTTAAATCAAGTTTCTGAGGGGAGTATTGACCAACAAATCTCATTCAGTTAGATTAAACTTCATGTCTGTAAATAACATGACAATAAACTCACTCGTGTTTTTTCTTTCTTCTTCTTTCAGAATGAAGGCTCCTCCCTCTTTTTCCTGTGAACGTAGGATTTCACTGCAGCCGAGTGATGAGGTCGCCCCAGCGACAGCTGGACCACGCGCTGCAGTCGATGTCCTTTGACCTCTTTGCCGCCTTCGATGGTCACGGGGACGGCCATCACCACGGCAACACGGACACTTGACCCTTGACCCTTGCCCCAAATCTTCCCTCCGCTTTTCTCGGCACCAAAACATGCAGGTGCTAATGCTGGCGTTGTACTAGATTACTTAACAAATAACAAGAACTTAAACCGACTATTAACTCTAACCATCGATAGGTTACTATTTATCTCTGTGCATAGGCCTGCAAAATTGTTCTGCAGTATAATGTTATTTTACTTCTTACTATTGTTATTAGTACCATTCATATACTTTCAACTGGTCTCTTGGCTTCAGCCAGTAGTTGCCAGATCCTCTCACCTGAAAACCTGTGAACCAAACCTGGAGAGCAAAGTGTGCACACACATACACGCAAAAAACCTTTTCATGCATACAGATTACATATATTTATTTATTTATTTATCATGTATGTATGCATTTAATGAAGTGTGTGTGTGTGTGTGTGTGTGTGTGTGTGTGTGTGAGAATTTGTATACGGATTGTACTGCAAAAAGAACTGACATTTATGAACATATTTAAAAATCCAAGTTAACATTTTGCTAAAAAAAAAAAAAAAAGACCTACCTCAGCAAAACCCAGGTTGGTACTAATTCACACAATATAAATATATATGAAATATTTATTTTCAGAGGTGAATGTTTTTTTTTTTTTTTTTTCCTAAATCACCAATCCAAAGCCTTACTCAAGCCATCAGCCCCAATCTGATGGACCTTTTAAGTTTGGACCTATAAACACGCATTATATCAAAGATTGAACCGATCATCTTATAGACTGAATGTTCATCAAAGCCGAAATGAGAGACGGCCTCTCTGAGATTAAGTTCTTTCCTCTCCCCATCTTACATTTGTGACAGGATTGTGTATTAAAGATCCAGAGTAATATATTTATTAATATGCCTGAAATGGAGGATTCACACGCTAACAGAATACCCAGAGGACTTCAGACATTGCATTGCGTAACCCATGCATGCAGGTGTCGCACATCCAAACATCGCAGCATGAACCAGGTCCAACTGGACCTGACCACCAGATCTGTGGCCTGTCTGAGCCCAAGTCTCGGCACCTTTATACACTTTACCTACTCAGCCACGGTTCACCTGTGATATCCTGCACACCCACACACCCTGCAGGAAGTTATGACCTGTCAGGAAAAGGGACGGAGGACATGAATGTTTGAAGTTATTTATACAAAGTAACTTGACTCAGCTCAGAATCTTAAGTTTTCTCACCTGATGCCTCTTTGCGGAGCGCTGTCACACCACATGGTCGGCTGGCAGGTGCAGGCAGCGCCGGGCAAATGTATGACGCAGTCAGACCGGCTGTTTAACGAGCCACTCGATAGCTTGAAACCACTTTGAGCTAAGAGAGAGCCAGGCGGGACACGCCAGAGCTAATGCATGGTCTTGCACTTACAAACTTTCCAGATTGTAACACCAAGACACATTGAATGTAGTACACGCTGTGTTCCGGGCTTGGGAACACACAACCCGACAAACACCCCAGCAACCGCAACAACATCAACGAAACATGCGGAGGTACTGAATCGAAACTATGACGCAGATACAAGCCTCTCCTTATTGATCTGAATTCACTGGTACTTACCCGTTGCCTATAGACTGTAAATAGTGAAAGACAAATGACATTTTAGCAAACGCTGAGAAACTTTGAGAGATGTTAAGTTAAATAACTTATGTTGTTTGTACTGTACATATTACGTGTTTGAGTGAACTTTCTGATACAACAAAAGCACTAATTAAGTTATAGGCTAACCAGTATGGTTTGGCTTAGATTTTTTTAAAAGCTGTCACGGGATGGTCTTGTTAGATGGATGCCACTATGAGGACATTTTCTAATGCTGTAATTCTGACAAAAAAAAGGATTTTAAGAGAAGTCATCAATACTTCACAAAATTAAGTCTTGTTACAACACAAATGGCATATATGCAATATTTACACTTTTGAAAATTAGTTTACAAGACGTACCAAATGTATAAATACTGTTAATAATGTTTGTTAATCCTTAAAATCTGATTTTTTTTTTTGCTGTTTGTGCATTTTTTTTCCTCTCCAAATTTGAAATGAAAACTTTTTTTTGTGTTTGTTTTTTGCTAATCAAGCCTCTTGGTGTTTTGAGCAGTGTTTTGCATTTGGATAATGTTTCAAGTTTTTATTCAGCATCTAAAGGTTACGCTATGGGCTTCTCTTGCTGTGTCTTTCATTGTGAATATTTCATATCTTGCATATTGTGATGCTACTAAGAGATGATAATTTAAACTTAGTTCATTGCTTTAGATTGTATTGATTCTTTATAGACACATGCAATAAATAATGATGTTATTTAAGAAAGCCACTCGCCTCTGTGTTTCCGTTCTCCGCCCTCTCTCCTCCGCATCACATCACAAACCAGCCCTCGCTTTTCATCTTTCATTTCAATAGGCACTCGCCGGAGCAGAGCTTTCAATTCAGTTTCCTGCCTCTTTCATTAAGAAAGCCTTCATTTGGAAAGAGAGGACATATCTAGATTCACTTTCATTTCCCATGTCCCTCCTTGTTTTTAAAGCCCTGCTCCCTATTGAGCAAGAGTGCTTTAAGAATTGGGTGTCGGCCTAACCTGGTGTTGCCTCCAGCATTAGCATTGTTATTGTTTTTCTGTGCTTCGCTCCCAGTCCCCACCCCCAGCAATAGTAATTAGACCAGCGTGTTGAAACAGCCCCTGGAACTGGGAGGGAATACATAATATTGTGATAGGATTATGATTTGTGCACCCTTAGCCATATGCTGTCAGATTATTCATTCTCACAGCCCTGGTAATTAAAACGGTAATTAATGCTAAGAAATTGTTGTAATTGTCTACTATGGCTCGTGGTCTATGTTTGGATGGGAGGAGGGGCTGGCTTTTAGGTTGCATGTGCTGGGTGAGGGACATGCCTTGCTTATACTTAAATCTTAAGTACGTGAGCAGCACAGATGGAGAGCAGTGAACAGTTAAAAAGGAGGGGCAGGTTGGAGACAAATATGCAGGTTGACTGCCAGAGGAAGGGCAGAATGGTAGCCTAAAGGTAGGCCCCTTCAATTAGACAGATTTGTCTCTGCAGCATATGTAGAATCCAGGAGGCTAATGAGAGAGCAGAATTAGAGAGAGCAAAGTATGACATATTCTCTGGAAACCAAATCTTTCTTCATTGCTCCTGTTCTGCCTCTTGCTGCTAAAGTTTAATTAAAGACTCTCATTAAATTGTAAAGAAGGGATAGAGCGTAAGCTGCAGGCCATTAGTCTCTCTGTCTGTCACCTCTATCCTTTACTGCTCACTGTCAAAGACCGGTTAGGAGGAAAGGCCAATGATAATACTTGCGTTACTATGTTGGAAAAGTTAAACAGAAGATAATGCCTGATCGTAGCCTCTATGTACCATGCAAATCACTGTTACAGTGAGATAATGCAAACTCAATGAGCTAGCTTGC